>NC_143397.1:242234693-242535553 GCF_052110815.1 Crocodylus siamensis | reverse complement strand
CCAAAGATTCCTCAAAATCAATCACCTTAAGCTGTCACAAGACGGCTTAACCATAAGGCACAAGACAACCATGGTGGTTCTCAACCTTTTTAGACTCCAGGCACCCATCAATTATCAAAAGGCCTCCCTCAGAAAATGCCACGTCTTAGTTTTCCATTTTGTCCACAGAAAAAGAAAAGAGCAATTCTTCTGTTGAAAAAAACTGGAAGACCACAGCTTGGCAAAAGAGTGTTGACATTATGGAGTCCCATTTGAAATCTCTGGGTTTATCTTGTGAATCACGTCTGCACACCTAACAGTGTTAACATTGCATGTTACCCCACAGCACCCTTGAAAGGACCTAAGGGCACTGTAGGGTGTTGCATCACCTTGATTGAGAATCATTACCGTACAACATAAATTGCTAAAAGCCAGGGAAGAAAAGACACTGCCATGCCTGGCCACTGCACTGGCACAGAAGTAATTATGTAAGGCCTTTAAGGATTACAACAATAAAAAGCCTGGAAGAGAAATAAATCTCCAGTCCTTGAGGCATAAGCCAATCAAATCTTATTAGAAAGGAAAATTTTCCTGAGGGCAAGCTAATCCACAAATTCTATCATAAAATTTCTTATCGCTTCCCTAGAAGCAGGTGCTGTTGGCTATTCTCAGAATTAGGAAAAAGGATTTGATACTGTACATCCATATGTAACCTGAGTGATACTCCAAGATGTACCCCCTCTCCAGTTGAAGGGATCAGAGCAGGTGCCCAAGCACTGTGAGAGCTGCTTCCCCTATACAGCAGAGCCAGATCACCAATGAAGACTTAACTATACACCTTTTAATGAGAGAAACAGTGGTGGGAACATAACATATATAAGCCATGGGATATAGGGGACACCACAATACCCTGAGGGGATGGGATTCAATAAAGGTTAGGCATACACACTCATAGACATATTCATCCAGTTGACAAAAGACAGATTTAGCAAAGTATAAAACACAAACAACACAACAAACAATACTGGTTGACAAAATATAAAATGTACAAACTACAAAATGTCAAATAACAAGAGATATAGAGCATAGGTACCTGGAGGGGGGGGCTTTTGACCTTCTGGGAGCCCCCACCTCATGTCAAGCTACCCTGCCTCTTACTGGAGAAACCGGAAGCAGAACTGGGAGCCTCTTGAGTCACTGCACATCTTCTTTCTGTGGCCAGGGAACCTCTCCTGCTGGCTGCAGCCTCTTGCTGGGGATCCTGGAGCCCAGCAGGGAGCCTCTCCTGCCAGCCATATGCCACTTGCTGCTGAGAGTTCAGCCGCTGCCTGCAGGTCCCACTCCTTCAGGCTCCTCTGAGTCAACTGCTCCCGCCCCACTGGCCTAGCTCGTGCCAGCTCTTTGAAACCCTTTCTTCACTGGTCTCTCTGAGTCAGCTGTCCTGACCCTTTTATCCCCCTCCAGGTGACCCGAGGGGCCAATCATGGGACATGGAAGGTGAGTCTCTGGGGCCTGATTGGTGAGGAAAGACAATCCCAAGCCCTTCAATCATTTTTTACCCTTTCAAAACCCCTGGGCCAAGTCACTGTCAGCTAGCTGTCACTGTCACACGTATTTTGTGCTGCTGTGGAATTCCTCTGATCATGCCACACCGCTGTTAAGTGCCTTAAAGGTAAGATGTATCTGACTGGTACTATTGAGGATGGCTCCTCCTTCTTCAGTTCATCAGTTAGAAAAGGTTAGATTAAACTTAGGTTAAATTCTGCCAACATAACACTGCCAGCCAATCACAGGTGGGCAAGTTGTAAACCACCCTATGTACTAGGTTGGTCTACAAGAAAAAGTGTTTCGTATTATGGTTATCTTGAATGCCCTTGACCCAATCTACTTATCAGTCACCTTCTCAAATTTAGTGTTAACTTACATTCTAAGTTCTTTAGGGTAAAACATTAGCTGTAGCAGGTGATTACATTGGTAGCATCCAAAGACTCCTGTTGAAATTAATGCACCCTTGAGGTGGGAGCTTTTACTTACACACATAAGACAGTTTGCGTCTCAAAGGCTGAACCCAGATGTGCAGGGGTGTGCACTTGCAGTGGCAAAAATAATAGCAACACACATTTGTGCCACTACTTTTTGCCTAAGCACACGCCTATGCACATGCATTTTCTGGAGGTACAAATTGTCCTACTTCGGGCAAACTGTCTGTGTCCAGCTCCTCCCAGCTCGTGGCGTGCTGGAGGAACCGAAGGAGTAGAGATGCTCTGGCTCTCAGCCAGTGTCTCTTTGAAGGACTAAGCCTCCTTGTCTTCAGGCACACGCTCTTGTCATGTGCACCATGCTGTGCTGCATTTTTTCACAGTGCATGTTTTTTTGCTTTCAGGATTTCCCAGGAGCAAATTTTGGCCGCACCTTGCAAATTTGCAGCATGGGCATGTTTTAACACTCACTGTGTGCAGGTTTGTGTTGCCACAAACTGGACACCCTTACTTGTCTGGATGGAGCCAAAGGGTTTACACTCTAAAGTCGTGATTCTGGGTGTTGCCGGATCCTTTAAAGGGTGCCATGGGGGTGGGAGGACATTTCATAGATTTCATAGATTTCATAGACATCAGGGGAAGGGACCTTGAGAGATCATTGAGTCCAGCCCCCTGCCCAAAGGGCAGGAAGTCAGCTGGGGTCATAGGATCCCAGCAAGATAAGCATCCAAATTTACTCTTGAAGGTGTTCAATGTAGGTGCTTGAACCACCTCCGCTGGCAGGCTGTTCCAGACCTTGGGGGCTCGGACAGTAAAGAAATTCTTCCTTATGTCCAGCCTGAAATGGTCTTGCAGGAGTTTGTGACCGTTCGACCTCGTCATCCCTTGGGGCGCTCTGGTGAACAAACGTTCCCCTAGATCCTGGTGGTCACCCCTGATAAACTTATAGGTGGCCATCAGATCACCCCTGAGCCTGCGCTTTTCCAGGCTAAAGTGTCCCATGTCTCTCAGCCTATCATCGTAAGATCTGTTTTCCTGACCTCTGATCATGCGCGTGGCTCTCCTCTGGACTCTCTCAAGCTTCTCCACATCCTGTTTGAATTGCGGAGCCCAAAACTGGATGCAGTACTCCAGCTGCGGCCTCACCAAGGCCAAGTACAAGGAGAGAATGACGTCCCGGGATTTGCTCGAGAAGCATCTATGGATGCAAGCCAGCGTTTTGGTCGCTTTATTAGCCGCAGCATCGCATTGCAGGCTCATGTTCATCTTGTGGTCAATGATGACCTCCAAGTCTCTTTCTTCTGTAGTGCTATCCAACGTAGCACTGCCGAGCCTATAAGGGTGCTGCAGGTTTTTCCTCCCAAGGTGGAGAACCTTGCATTTTTCAGTGTTAAACACCATCAGGTTCTCATCTGCCCATTTGCTGAGCCTGTCCAGGTCAGCCTGGATCACCTGCCTGCGTGGATGCTTTGCCCCAAAGTTTGATGTCATCGGCGAACTTGGCCAGTCCACTCCTGACTCCAATGTCCACATCATTAATGAAGATGTTGAACAGGATGGGTCCAAGGACAGAGCCTTGAGGGACCCCACTGGTCACAGGACACCACGATGAGTGACTGCCATCAATTACAACACTTTGGGTCTGACCACGGAGCCAATTTCCCAGCCAGCGGATCGTGGTGGAGCCAAGGCCACAACTGGCCAGTTTGGCCAAGAGGTGATCATGGGATACCAGATCAAAAGCTTTTTTGAAGTCAAGATATATGACATCAATCTCATCTCCCTTGTCCAGGTGATAGGTCACCTGGTCATAGAAGGAAATGAGATTGGTCAAACAAGACCTACCCGCAACAAACGCGTGCTGGCTATCCCTCAGGATGTTAGCCTGGGCCAGTCCCTCAAGGATGGCCTCCTTAATAAACTTTTCTAAGATCTTCCCCAGGATAGAAGTCAGGCTAATGGGCCTGTAGTTAGCCGGATCCACTCTCCTCCCTTTCTTAAAGATCGGCACCACATTGGCCTTCTTCCAGTCTTCGGGCACTACACCAGAGCGCCAGGAGTTTTCAAAGATCCGTGCCAGGGGCTGGGCTATGACGCTCGCCAGCTCCTTGAGTACCCTGGGGTGCAGATTGTCAGGGCCGGCTGACTTGAAGGTATCCAGCTTCTCAAGGTGTTCCTTCACGAGGTCAGCATTTATGGAGGGTAGGGGATCCCCATCACCCGGATCTCCCTGTCCCATAGCAGGCATGGGCGTCCCATGGGACTGATGAAAGACTGACGGAAAGTACCTATTTAATAGGTTGGCTTTTTCCTGGGCGTCAGTTGTCAGTTGCCCCATCTGGTTTAGCAGGGGTCCAACATTGCCCTTGCTTTTCCTCCGGTTCCCCACATATCTGAAAAAGGACTTTTTGTTGTCCTTGATGCTTGAAGCTAGTTGGAGTTCAGTTGCAGTCTTGGCTTTCCTGGTTTGCTCCCTGCAGGACCGGACCAGCGCAGAATAATCCTCCTTGGAGGTGAATCCCATCCTCCATCCTTTGTAGGCTTTCCTTTTTAGCCGCAGGAGGTCCGCCAGGTCCCTGGAGAGCCAGGAGGGCTGCTGTGCCTTCTTGCATAAGTGAAATGTGAGGAAATAAGCAGATAAATGTAGACATAGGTTTGCCCCTGCCTGGCCACCTCCACTACCCAGCCCTCTGCAGTAAGGTAAGAACTATAATATACAAATTAGTTTTTGAAATAGGGTGCCACTCAATTCATAGAAGTTGTGGATGCCTCAAGTCCAGCGATGGGTGTCCTGAGTCCAAAAATATTGAGAAGCACTGCTCTAAAGAAATGTCAAAAGTAGGAGATGAGAATATGCTATACAGGCAAAGGAATATCTTGAAGATTGCTGTTTTGCTAGTGAATAGGCTTTAATAGAAAGGCTCAATGGGGTTATAGGTGGGGAAGAAGGAAATAAGAAAAGGAAAGAAGTGGAAAATAAAAGTTCATAGCTCATCACTGTCGGTTCATGTTTGTAGGCAGCATTGTACAGGTCGATATTAAGATGAATTAGCAGAAGATAAGACAGTAGGTCTTTGGACTTTGTCAGCTGTCCATGCCTAAGGGGCAGCATGACAGAAAGCAAGATGGTGGTCAACAGAAGACCTGACTGATGGAGGACACGTGGGGATGCCAGAGTAGCACGGTGGTGGCGGGTATCAGTTTAATGGTAGAAGTCCTGATTCCTCACTCAAGGCTTCTAGGAATTACTGCAATAGCAATAATTCTCAGACATGTCACAGACATGTGGCATGGTGCAGCATCTAACAGGTGGCATCTTTTGAAATAGCACCATGAGGTGAGCTGAACAAATTCTCAAGGGTTGGAATACGATTTCATATTTCAAGGCAAAATTTTCTGGGATGGCTAGCTGTGGGAACGCTGCAGGAAGCCCTGGGACCGAATGTCTACCTCATTCCACAGAGCAAGAGACTCGCTGTTAGGTGCCCCATTTCTGCACTCAGAACTATCAGGGAGGAAACCATCACACACTTCAAACAGACCAAGCTTAAACAGCAGAAGGAAACCAATACAAGGCAGCATCAAATCAATTTGCAAAATCAGTGAAAGAAATAATTGGTTGGTTAGCTGACTCGTTGTACCAAACTGAAGAAATCAAAGGCTGCCTTGAAGTTTTAGAGCTGTGTCTGTGCTCACTCCAATTAGTCATCAGTTGCCAATATTTCAGTGGGACTGCAGGCTCTTACACATGCAAAAGAGGATACAACCTTCCACTGGTTATCTAAAATTACATTAATCAAAAGTGAAGTGGTTACTGAGGGGGAACACATACTATTATTCCATATCAGAACATCCCATGTAGCCCACAGCATGACCACAAAGCAGATCTCCACAGACATGTTATACCAAACTTTCATTTAAATAATTTAAGAAAAGTCATTCAGACTCATAAATCACTGCAGAAAAATACAGTAAGAGGAAGTGACATGCAGCAATTTCATTGCATGGCACCTGGCAAGAACACTAGAGTTAGTTTTAAAAGCACAAAAGGATTAGGATCAGATTAATGTTTACCCCCATTCTTGAGTAAAGTTATCCGAAAGGGGGGCGGGGAGGGAGTGAAAATCTACTGCTGGAAGTTACCTCACTGGGGTTGTGCGCTTGCAGTTATTTTGGAAGAGCCATTTGCTCAATGTAAATAAGCTATTTGTTGCCTTCCCATCACTGACTTGTGAGATTAATGTAGCACTTATCCCTGGATAAAAGATCATTTGTCTGCTCTGAATTCACACTGGTGTACAAAACTTATATCAATTCTATTCATGTTAATGTGCCCCGTGAGTTCAGGCCCAAAATTCAACAGAGTGCGATTCATCATTACAAATCCTTGGAGGCCAACAAGGAGAGGGGACCAGGTGAGAACAGGGCATAACCACAAGATGAGAGTGATGGTATTACTGCTGGAAGAGAGAAGGCTGCAAATCTGGCACGCACCTATGGTAGCTATCATAGAGGACATTCCGGTTTTCTACTACTCTGTCCTCTATTGATACAAAACCCAACACCTTTATGTCCTCTATTTTTCTCTTAAAGAATTTTTCTTCAAGAGAAAAATAGAGAACATAACAGTGTCATATTTCATATCAACAGAGGACAGAAGAAAACTGGACTGTCCTCTATGATGGCCACCCTACACACAACCCATGCCCACTCCAGTGTAATACATGGGGCTTTGTACAGTCACAAGGGTCTGTCCATATAAAACTCAGGGGTATATGCTTTAAGAAAAAACTTAGGGGTTGGGGGGGTTGGGGGGAGACAGGCTGGAAGGAGTTGAAATAGGAAGGAGGGAGAAATGGGGAAGGGAAGAGTAAAGAGAGGTTTAAAGGCAGCAGGAAAATCTAAAAGGAAAAGAAGAAGGGACTTTTTCCAATTTAGATTTTCTACGCTTTTTAAACTCTCTCTCCGCACACACCTGCTACTGGCAAGCTCTCCAGTTTGCAAAGGTTTCCCCTTCAATTGTTCAGAGACTCAGCAGTGCTTACCTGAGGCTGCTTTTATCCTTTACTCCCTTCTGTTCTTAAATAAGCTTTTTGAAAGTAGCGACAGCTCAGTTCTTTTGGAAACCAGGGGTGGCCTCGATTTTCTTCTCTTTTTTTTTTGGAACCTATGTAAGTAGGGAGTTTGGTTTTGTCTGAGCTATTGCAGATGCTATTTTTAGTCAAATAGTCACATCCTTAAAACTATTTTACTAAGCTATTTTCTATATTAAGTTCCACAGCTTCTCACTTGCATTAGACATGGGTTCTTCCTCCATCCTAGAGGTGTTCTCTATGTATTTCTTTTAGCACTTTTTTGCTTAGGAGTTAAGACGGGACAAGCAGTAGGCTCCTGTTGTCCTCCTGGCCAAAGGGGATAAGTGTAATGTTTCTTGCCCCTTTTTCTGTTCCTCAAACTCTCACTCCCTGCAGCAGCCAAGCCAATGGAGAAGGAGGCCATATCTAAACTAATGGGAAAGAGATTCCTTCAGGAAGCCCTTCTGCCGGTTGGCAGAATGGAAGGGGAACGCTGAAGCTTAATATGAGCTACCACTTGTACATCAGCAGGTTATTAGGTGAAGAGTTGAAAAGCTGGAAAGTATAAGGATGTTTCCTTAAATGATGTGGTGAAGGGAAACAAATATGGTGCATATGAGGGTGAGGAGATGAAGCATGAATCCATGGTGGATCTAAAGGGGTCCATGACCCATCTCATTGTGGTCCTGAAGAAGCACCTGGGCAGTACCTCATCCCGGTTGGTATAATTACTGAGGAAGCCAGTCCACTTCACACTCAAATGGCTAAAGCTGGGCCTTCCTCCCTTTCATAATCTGCCTGCCTTCCTTCAGTACTCTAGGGATCTGGCAGGAAATGGAGGAGGGGAAGGGTTTTAAAAACCAGCTCTTCCTAGTCCATGGGTGTGTGTAGACAAAACGAGAGGCCTGTGTGCATGACACTTTAAAGTAGGTCAAATGTGTTTGCACCACTGTAATGGTGTTGGTGTTTGCATACATCAGCGACATATTGCGCATTAATTCCAGCCACTGTAGCACATTCAGTGGTGTAATGACTTTGGGGTGCAGCAAACTAAAAACCTCTAAGGAGTCTTAGTTTACTGCCCTACAGCCGTGAAGCAAAACACTGGGCTCTGTGCGGCTCAGAGGCTGTGCAGGCAGCTCATGCAGGCAGCCTGGCAGCAGCCCGGGAAGTCAGGCTCCATTGAAAGAAAAAAAAAGTGTCAAGCCTGATCTGTTGTTTTTTTCCCCCTGGAGCCTGCATGAGCTGTGTGGGGATGGTGGTCCTTCCCTCCACAGCTGCAGTGTCCCCCAGGACTGCCCAAGCAGGGTCCCTGCACGCAGGTGCTTCCTGGGGGGCAGGGGCACCACTGCCGCAGAGGGAAGCGCCAGCCCCCGCTGCCCAGGGACTGCTCCACCTGCTGGCAGCTCACCCTCCTCTCCCTGCTGCCGGAGAGGCAGGTAAGACACAGGTGTACACGACAAGGGTGTTTACTTCAGCAAAGCCTATTCACTAGCAAAACAGCAATCTTCAAGACATTTCTTTGCTTGTATATCATATTCTCATCTCCTACTTTTGACATTTCTATAGAGCAGTGGTTCTCAACAAATTGAAACAGTGTCTTTAAAACCCAGTTTAGGGCCCCCATTTTGTCTACATACGCCCTAACATGCCAGCAAAGGAAGAATGCAAGAAAAGGGGTATTCATATCCTCTCCTTTCTTTCCTTTGATTTAACCAGTGATGTATGCATTAGTGAAGAAGAAAAGCTTCCATATGCTGTGCTGCCTCCTTGCTCATCTTGCACAGCCTAGGGGAGGCCCAAACAGAAACCCAGCCTAATAAACATCTTCTGGTATAAAAGCAGTGCACCTGCTGCTGGTGCATGGGCTCTCCACATGTCTTCTGTAATGCAGGTAGGAAAAGGGGCAGCAAGGAACTAGTAGCCACATGGCAGCTCAGCAATGCCAGGAATTCAATGGAATGGGGGTCCTTCCTCCAGGAGGGAATCTGTGTTAAAGAGTCATTGGATAATGTGCATCAACAGAAGTAGGAGCAGGAACAGAAACCCAGGTCCCTTCCCAGAAATTTCCCTTACCATTGGGTTACACAATCCTGTTCCCCCTTGCCCCAGGACTATGGCATTCTTGGGTGCATGGTGGCACAAAATTAAGAGTGCTAGATGCTGCTCCCATCCCTACCTACCACTAGGGTGGCCATCATAGAGGACATTCCAGTTTTCTGCTACTCTGTCCTCTATTGATACAAAACCCAATGCCTTTATGTTCTCTGTTTTTCTCTTCAAGGAAAAGACTGTGGCTGCTGTGCTTTGAGCTGCAACCTGTGCTGTTAGTACGTGCTGGGCGTCTGTGAATTACAGGTGGCTTTAGCTGTGAGGTAGATGTAGAGACAGTTGGCTTACCCAGGAAAGCAGCACTTCTGGGCACACGCAGAACTTAAGATGTGTAAGAAAATCTATTGGGGAAAACTGAGCTGTCCATGGCTACATAAATTATAGTGCTCCAGTGCAGAATCCTAAAGCACACCGAACTGCTTCAGACAGGTTGCTTTCTCGACCAAAAACCCCATTCATATGGCACTAATTAATATTGGCAGGCTAATTAACATGCGACTTGGTGTTGCTAATTAGCCTGCCTGAAGTATCTCAAGGAAATGGCTACATTGCTTCTGGTTTAAGTAGTAGTATGCCTTCCCTGCTTAACACTGCTATTCTAGAACATGGTAAGTCAACACACAAATGTTGCCTCAGCTGGTTACGCCATTAGGGAGGGTTTTGCAAAATGAGACTTAGGCACCTATATTTTGCCTAACTTGTACTTTGTAAGTGCCTAAATGCTTCTTTGGGACTCACCCAAAATAACTTAGCAGGCCCCGTCACGTCCATTGTCTACATATATGCACTAACTATTGCTTTCCACCATAAGAACAGAGATTACAAAACCACTACAGCCCACTTGAGAGTGATAGTCTCATAGTCTCAGAGTGATCAGAAGTGATCAGAAACTGGTTTAAACCTGTAACACAAGACATGTTCAGTGTACATAAACCAGTTTGAAAAATGGCTGAAACTGGCTTGAGATAAACCTGGTTGAAAATGTAGTATCAGATTTAACTGATTTGAGTCAAACCAGTTTATGCTATGTCTGTCCCACACCCCTTGCTCGTTTAAGTTAAACCAGACACCCCCAGCATCCTGGCATGATGTCTGGGCTGGGTGGGGCTCTCTGCTCCACAGCAGAGCTGGCGCCACCCCACAGCCCCCTGGCTGCAGCTCAGCTGAGACTTGCAGGCTGCCCTGCCCCTCCTCCTCACCACTCCCAGATAAGCAGGAATTCCCCCCTCCTCTCTGCCTTGATGAGAGGTGTCTGTGTATTAGCCAGCAGACCACATGCTGGCTACAGCCCATACTGTGACAAAGGCACAATCAACAGGTTCCTCTGTTTTTTTCTTAATGGGGTGATGGACACCGAGTTAGGGGTGATAAACACTGTTATCAATTCCCTGCTGGGCTAATCAGAGCATCCTGCCAGGGCCTGGCCACACCGCACCCCTCCCCCTTAGCTCACTGCTGTGGAAGGGAAGGGAGGGTTGTTCTAGCACCCCCCTGGCTTCTAGCCTGAGCCACTGCCGCCATGTGCCTGCATTTGTGGAATGAAAAGGGAATGTCTATCCACCTCCAAATCAGTTTAAGTTTTGCAGGTTAGACTAACCTGCAAAGACTGAATTAATTCAGACTCAGGATTTTTGAATATCTGCCCCTAGCCTCAGCGTCATCTTCAACATAGATTTGCAACTAACATGTTAGACTCATTCAAAATAGTAGTGCAGATTAATATCTTATTTGTATCATGAGTGCACCCAAACACCATAAGTAAGATCATTATGCCAAAAACCCATTTCAAATTGAGATGAAACCAAGATGTTTCAATATGTTTTAAT
Source organism: Crocodylus siamensis (assembly GCF_052110815.1). Lineage (NCBI taxonomy): Eukaryota > Metazoa > Chordata > Crocodylia > Crocodylidae > Crocodylus > Crocodylus siamensis. The sequence continues at coordinate 242,524,582 of NC_143397.1, read as the reverse complement.
GAAACCCCCCCCCAAATAAACAAACTCCTAGCCCACTAGATGACAAATCACCTGCTGGTAAGAAAACCCAGGTTTAATTCTCTTATCTGAATCAGAGGCTTGAACTTGGGATTCCTACATGACAGGCAAGGGGTTTGGCCATCGGGTGTATGTCATTCTGGGTTAGTTCCCTGTCGGGTCTAAAAAAGAAATTCAATCCTAAAGTTAAGAAGCTTTTCCTGTCAAACAAAAAAATCAAAACTGGCACATATCAACATAGGGTACTACAAATTAGCATTATCCAACAACATTGTTTAATAACACGTAATTCCCAGTGAGTTCTACACCATGTAGAGCAGAACCGTGGTTTTGTGCCCCTCCTCCCCAAGCTGCTAGCTTATTTACTAAAACATGCTACCTCTCTGACAAGCTGCACTCATTACTTTGCACTTGTCTATGCTCACTTTCATCTGCTTTCCAGCACCCCTGGGGTCCCTCACAATCCTCCTTTGCTTTGAAAAATCTAAATAATTGTGTCTGCCACAAGTATCCACCCTTCTTCCATATCATTAATAAATCTAAAGCAAAACCAATGGGTAGTTCCTAGTACTGATCCCAGGGGCTTCCACTATTCACCTTTTTCATGCTGAAAATTGGTTATTTATTCCTACTGCATTTTCCCTCTCTTGACCAGCTTTTAATCCATGATAGGACTTAACCTCTGACCACAAAGTTTCCTAATAGCCTCTTGTGAGGGGCTTTATCTAAAGTCTTTTGATCACAATTTTAAATGAATTATAGGAACCTGATCTCCTCTATCAGCTCTTTCAAAGTTCTAGCAGATTAAAAAAGGCATGATTTAATCTTTTCAAATAGTTGATTTATAACACCATATTCACGTTGGAGAGTAATTTCTCAACAGCTTCATTCTGGTACCAAATTTGTTTTTGCGAGGACATAATTTCTGACAATATGCTTTGCTTATTAAACTTGAAAGGGTTACACTAATTTTATTAGACAATAGACATATCTTTAAAATCCAGTGGAAGCACCCGCCAGATGTATAGACTGTGATGCTTCACCAGTTGCAGGGCAGGCACTGTAAATGCCACTCTCTATACTGTATGCTGCTTCCCATGGCACTGTCTACATGCAATTAAATGAATGAAAGTGAGTGACATCAACAAGACATACTAGGCTGCAAAACTCACTTTGTTCTTTATTATTGTCTATTCCCCTGCCCTTTGTCTCTTCATATGAGCTATCCAGTCTGCCTCTGATTCCACAAACAGTGGTGAACTTTACTTCTATAAAACAAAGGGGATAACTTACTGGAATCAAATTTAGTGCATACTAAATCTCCATGGAATCCAGGCCTTTCACTGCTGGCTCCCCTGAGCAGGGACTTTTGCACTTTGCTAGTCTGTAAAATCACGGGGGCATTTTGCTAAAGCATGTCCTTGAAGGAAATCAGCCCTAACATCCTGGGTCTAATGTTCTTTTTGACCTGGAGGCACAGAGAAACCCCTCTTACTCCTGGTAACACTAATTTCAGTCATGGAAGTGAGATTGAGTTCCCTGTGGTTTCATGGCTTTCCAAAGCATCTCAGCATGGTGAAAATATGGTACTGTAGGATAAATAGCAGTTTCACCTTATCTTCCATCCATTGCTCTGTGTGTTTTCAAGCGTTAGCAGAATTTGCAGGCAACACCTAACAGGGGTCGTGACGTGAATGCTTCTGCTGTGGCCCACAGTATGACTATGCAACACGTGCTGCCTGAAGACACGTATATAATGAAAGATCTTGCAAAGTACAATAAATGAGCACGAGCACGTGTAACAAAATGGTCGAATGTGGTGTAGTGACACAAGAAGAAGATCCATTGCTTAAAGCCTTTTTATGTTAGACAGGGATAAAGATTATTACATTAACGAGATTTTAGAGAAAAAACGAGCTGAGGGCTAGGAGTAAAGACGAATAAGACAGAGTGAAAAGTGCTGACTACCTGAAGTGCAAAGGGAGTACGCCAGATGAAGGAAAACTTGTCAGTCAGAATCTCAGGGCCTGACTGACTGTGATGAATCTAGAGACAGGTAGTTATAATAGATCTAGAGAGAGGTCGTTAGCCATGTTAGTCTGAAGTCAGGCAGAAGGCAGGGCAGGGTAGCACCCTGGAGACTAACTGGTTCAAAAAGGCATAAGCTTCCTTAGGTGAGAGCCTACTTCAGCTGTTGCCAATGAAAGCTTTTGGCTCTTTGAACTGGTCAGTCTCTCTAACGTAGCATCCTGCCCCACCTTCTCTTATAGATCCTGCCCCATGTTCTCTTATAGATCTAGGCTATCTGAGTGACAGCCACTTGCCCTGTGTATATATAATGATGTTAAGAGGAGATACTGAATACCTGTATTTAGCAATGGAAGACATTTCTTCCTTGAAATAAAAAAAGCCTAATTCTTGCAACATAAACCCATACCAAACTGGCTTTGCCCCTGCTGTAACCCTTCATTAGCCTGCAAGGTAATGATTATTGCACTGTAGCTGAACAATTACATTAAAGAAGGCTCTAGTCCTTAGGGATACTCAGTCCCTGAAGCAGATGGTTTTGATGGTGTAGAGTCTGGGCAGTTTAGCCACCCTATTTTATCCTGTGATACCTTCAGAGCTATTGAATTAATGCCTTTTGCCCAGCCTTGTTGCAGCTCAATTACCCGAATAGTTCCATTACCCCATTCTAAAAATACTTTTGACAGTAACTTATCCATTTTACCTGCAAGAAGTAGCCTTGAAAGAGGTATTTTCTATATCCCTCAGTGTGCTGTAAGCTGGTGCAAAGATAAAATATTCTCTGCCATCTCTTTACCTTGCTTTTTCCTTGTACAGCCCAGTGTGGTAATGATCCGCCATCTCTCCCAGACTTTCAGAAGTCTAAAGTACTGAAAGAATTTCTCATTTGATTTGGCTATTTGTCCTTCAGATTTCCTTCACCTCTTAATCTCCATTTTATATCTGACCTGAGCAGATGTTCTGTTCTGCTTGCACTGGGGGTGGATTTCCATTTTAATAAGTTCTTCCAGCTTTCCACTTAAGCACACTGTGTTTAACACACGTTTTATCTTCTTCTTTTTTTTCCATTTGGGGGTATTGCGTGAGTTCCTGGACTCCAACATGGCATCTTAAGCAGTTTCTATACCACTTCAAGGAATTTTAATTTCCTAGCCTTTCCCTGTAGGCTGATTCTAACTTCCTCATAATTTTGGGAGGAAAAAAAATCCTCCTTTCTGGCAGCTAATGCCATTCTATATTGCTCATTCAGCTGATCCTGACATCAGTGGTACCAAAAGCAATTTGTGATCTGAAATATTGAAAGAAAAGTCACATTTATGATAGCTTTTCAATACAATTTACAGCTTTGCTGTCCCCATTGAGGTGGGATACTTGCTGGTAGTGAGATGCAAGGCATGTTCAGTTTATTTAACCAACTTCATCCCTTGAGGTCAGTGGGTTACAGGCAATATACAATAATCCCAGGGTAGTTTCAGTTGCAGGTCTCAAAGGAAAACACAGTTGGCATTGTGTGCTAGGTACTGTGGTAAGAGACGGTCCCTACTGAAGCTGAATAGATGATACAGGCAAGGAGACAGGAGAAAGGATTCTCTTTACAGCAAAGCGGAGGAGAGGTTTTCTATTGTATTCATTACCATAGCAATACAGTGCTGTTTTTGTGAGTGATGGAAATCTTGCAGGTGGCTGTAAGTCTACAATTCCAAGTAGAAAAACACCACTCAAGACTATCAAAATTTGCCACAGAATTAATTATATTCATGCTGAATATATATGGCACAGCTTTCTGTCGCTGCTGAGTGCTTGTATCCCCCAAGAGAGACACACATACAGATACCCATGAATACATCTAGAGGCTGAGGGAGATGGATGGCTTAGAAAAGTGGTGCCCATGCTGGCCCAACCCCATGCACTAGGACATGGCCATGCGCTGGGATGCAGCCACGTGACTGGGTCCTGTGTGCCAGGATACAGCCACACACTAACCCAGCCCCACACACCAGGATCAAGCTCCACAAGCTGGCACGATCTAGTGCACAAGGCCATATTATCTGGCCCGCAGAGCTCCCCATGGATCCAGAAATTTGCCACTGCTCCCCCACGGCCAACTTTTTTGATCTGTGGGGAGCCCTACAAGCTGCCTGACATAGCTCTGTGGGCTGGATCTGCCCCGAGAGCTGGGGGTTGAGCACCCCAGCCTAGAATAAGAGAACAGCAAAAGGTCAATGACATAAAGAGCTCCACTGCTGAGAAACAGGTGTAGGGTCTGAGTACCCAGAACAAGCTGACAGATGTGGGATTAAAGGCCAGATGCAAAAGGGGATTTAGGTGCCTGGTATCTACAGCACAATCCAGACTCCTGAATTAGGCACCTGGCCTAACTATGCCTAACAAGAGTCAGGCATCTCAGAAGGGGATCCCTAAAAACTATCACACGGAGCAGGGCACGCTGTAAACCAGCCCGTAGGGGAAGGCCTCCCAATCTTAGGATGCACATGTGGATTCACCTCCTTGTGGAGGTGCGGTGTTTAAACTCATTCTTTCAAATACTAAGCAGAGATTGGGGCATTATTTTTTTGTAAGGGGCAGCAAGCTAGAGGTGCCCCCATTTAAACAACATCCTAGGAACGTGGGAAATCCTACTGAGATTCCCTCTTCTCCCTGAGGGGATCAAAAGCTGTCGGGAGAATGCTCTAAGCACAGGCATAGCATGGAAAAAATGTGCCCTGAGCATCCCTTTCTCACTCTTACCCCAGAGCAGAGAGCTGGGCAGGGTGCAAGGCAGTCTGGAGTTTGCTGCTGCCACTGCTGCTCTAAAAAGCTATGATTCCCAGAATGCCTTATACTCTGTGACTGCCTGAACCAGCCACGTGTGTCATAGAGTCAGACAGTGAGCCAAACAAAGCAAGTAGCCCTGAGGTAAAATATGTCCCTGGGGGGAAGTGTGTGTGTGTGGGGGGGGGGAGCGAGTGAGCAAGCAAGCACATGCATTCAAAAGTTAGCGTCATTTTTTGGCAAAGTGGTTTGGATATTCACTTGGGACAAGAGGCTTCCTGCTCCAAGGGTTAATTCATTCTTTTATCCAGAGATTTCATGTAAAAAAAGTAATTGGAGTCAGGACTGGAACTTAGGAGTCCCCCTGCCCAGGCACGTGTCCTACCCACTTGGCAAGAGAGTCCCACTCACTCTGGCGTGCTCACACTCTCTGGGATATCTTGAATTCTTCCATGCAAAGTAGAAGTTTCCACACGAAGGGTGGTGAATCTATCCCCAGTAATTCCCCATAGCCTGATGGTTAGGACAATCTTTTGGCAAGGAAGGAAATATCTGTTTGAATTCCCTCTGGCACCTAAGGATGTTGATACTGAATCTCCCACAGTCTGGGTGAGAGGTATAAACCACTTTCATATCTCATAAGGTGGACACCACATACTCCTCTAGCTATGTTTTAAAAGAGAGCGGAGACTAGCACTGTGGTATTGTGGAGTCCTATCCAATAGATGGTTAGAGCAAGCCTACAGGATCAAGTCCTTCAGATGAATCCATCTTTCTGGCTCATGGATCCCAATTAGGTTTAAGGATGAGTTATGCAGGTCATGAGCGAGGCACTTCTCAGTATGTGTAGAAGTTCAGGGGAACTTTAGCATAAAAAACTGAGGTGTCTATGGACTTCAGCTGCCTCCAGGGGTTAGGTATGTGCACAGCATGTGCTTTCTGAACTGCAATTTTGGACTAAAGACCTAAACTCCATGCCTGAGTCTTACTTTATGGCATAACATTCAGATTCACAAAGGTATCTGGTGCTGGTTTCCCAATGAAGCGTGCCCCTCTTTGGATTCGACCTTGTGTGACTTTCCAAAATTCACACAGGAAATTTGTGGCAAAAGCAGGAACTGAAAGAACTTCTCCCAGGTTCTAGACCAGTACCATAATCACAAGCCTATCCATCCTGACTCTTAGCTGGGTTGCAACTACATAATCTAACTCATTAGCTCTATGACAACTGTCTACTCATGGAAAATACAGCATCTACTAAGTAGTATATAGACATTTGCAACAGTAATGAGACTCTCCATTACAGTTGTTTTATACTCCTACGTTCCACAGTGGCCTCTTGTCAGTCCAGCGAATTTAAACACACGATCAAGCCTCATTTTATGAGTACAGGGCTATTAAACAGGCTCTTATAGCTTAGGAATACTGAAAACACTGCTCAATGAACACTCAGAAGATGGCAAATTTATAATGAGGATTAGCTTTATCAATCTTAGCTAGAATAGGATTAAGATGTCATTACCGCACTGAAACAAACAAGCAAAAAAGTAACATCTGTTAGGGAAATTTCCTACAAGATGTAACAGATGTGTTTCAACAACAAGCCTCAACCAAGAAGCGTTTTAAGATTTAATTATTTAGGAGATCACACTGTGCTGAAGAAAATCCCCCATAGATTTACTGAACCAGAAATAGCACATTCAAACTGTAGTTGAAAGTCAGTGAATGCCACTGGAATAGTGGACACGGGTTCTTGCAGAATAACATATGCCAATTGTCAATGCCATTTTAAAAACAGGCCTAATTCAAAAACTGTACAGTAAACAGAGGGAAAATTAGGCTGAGCATCTAAAACAAATTACAAATTATTTCCACCAAGGAAATATGGCAAGCTTCAACACTTGGTGCATTTAAAAGAGAGCTAAACAAAGCATTGGTGATTACAGGGAATATTCTTTCTAACAGAGAGGTGGGTTAAATAACCTTTAAAAAATGTTCATACCCAACCCAATTTCAGATGTATTGAATGACAAATTTCCTTTGTGCTTCAAATCATATAATAGGAAATTATGGGTTATTCAGACATCTTCTCCAAAATTAACAAAAGCAAGCGGAAAGAAGTTGGGGAGGATGTCATGACATACTGAAACATAATTGTTGTTAAAAAACATAGCTTTTACTAAAGAAAACAGCTGCTTCAGACACAGACCATCCAGTTTCACACAGGTTCGGTCCCAACGTTGTCCGCTTCATTTACCAGGGCTCATACGTGTCAGACTCAGGACAGCACACAAAGACATAAGTAGCTGAAAGTAAGCATATTATTAGAGAAAAGTAGCAAGAGTATTTTAATTCACTTTGTTTTGGACTCTGATTACACTGCTGTATTGATCATAGTATTTTGTGGAAAGTATATATCATGTAATATTCAGCAAATCTTGGCAAGGTGAAGTTGGCTTAAATTTGACGGTGTAGAAAATGAAACAATTAGCAATTTAGACCTAAGTCTACTTCCAGAATATATACGCTGGCTATAGTTGAAATGATGCCTGTGTATCAGAAGACAAGACATGGCAATAAGGGCCTAAAATATGGGAACTTGAAGTACAGGATGAAGAGAAATCATTGAACAATACTTTTTTCCCCTCTCTTCTCATTAAGATCTATCTTATAACTAAATTTCTTCCTTCAGTGGCAACTCATCTTTCCCCACATTTACTGACCTTTGTTTTGTCTGAAGTTACTGTGGCTACCATTTTGCCCATAATCTCTTAAAATGTTATTATTAAAAGTATCCAGGTTGTAGCCATATTGGTCTAGAGGAGTCAATAGATGGAAGATGACTCTGGGCAGTCAGTTCATAGCTGGTGTGAAGCTTGATCGCGTTTTCCTCTACACCAATACAGCTACAGCCTGGATACCTGATGCATGGAAGATACTGAATTTTATCAAATTTTTAAAAAATTAAATCTTTATATTTTCCCAAGCAGGAAGCAACTGTGACCACCTGAAACCCGAAATCCTGCTCCTGCCTTTGTTTCAAGGTAATTTGCATCATCACAGATCCTCACAGGAGGTGAGAGGCTTCATGCCAGAAATGAACTGGTGGCCCAGAGGAGTTTTCCATCTATTGACTGCTCTGTGAAATCCTATGAAATATGAACTTTCATTTCTACCCAGGAGAACATTTACAATCTTTTCTCCGATGCCTGATGAAGGGTTTTCTGTACCCGAAAGCTTTCAATTAAAGACATTTTTTGCAAAAATCTTGTTGGTCTAATAAAAGATATCATCTCTACTACGAGTCCTGATTGCCATATTATTAAAAGTAGTTTCTTCAAGATTAATTAAAACTCTTCACTATTTTTTAATCAAAGTGCATGGCTCAGTCCTGTAACTATAGGAAGCAGAGAAACAGTGCCATAAATTGGGATTTTCAAAAGGATCTGAGGGTCAAAATGGAAATGAAATTGTATTAAAGCACCTGAATGGTCTAGGCTCCTTTGAAGGTACCGGTAACAATTACCAGAAGCAGGACAACCTCATAATCTTCTGGGACTTGGGAGGCCCCGGAGGGTGGGCAGCAGGCAGGGGAGTCTTGAGCCCGCAGCCCCCACCTGTCTGCCCCACCCACAAATGTGGGGGTCACGCGCCTCCCATGTCCCACCCCAGGAACGCATGCAGCAGCAGGGAGCTGGCCTCGCCTCCCGAGCTTGCAGCAGGCAGCCTGCACCTACACCCCCTTCCCCCCTATGGGATCCACTCTGGCCTTGCTGCCTGTGGGGGAAGGGGAGCCAGGCTCTGCACCTCGCTCTGCTCCACTGTGCTGTAGCAGTCACCACCTCCCACAGGCAGCTGCTGGAGCTTGGGCACTGCTGGAGGGGCAGGGGGCTGCTGAACTGGGTCCCTGGTCCTGTTTCTCTGCAGCTGGTGGCCTCCTCTGGCAGGGCTGCGGGGTGGAGGGCTGCAGGTGGGGAGTGAGGGGCAACAGCAGGGCCAGAGGGCTGTGGGTAGGCAGCGAGCGGCACCAGCAGGACTGGGCGGCTGTGATTGAGCAGTGAAAGGCACCAGCTGGGCCGTGGGTCAGAAGCAAGGGGCACTGGCATGGGCACTCGCATATCAGGGCTGTTCAGTGCCACAAAGTAGTGGGGTGGGGGAGAAGGGGGCACAGCTGGACCTGCATCCTTGTGAGTGAAGGGGGCAGGGGGAGCTCTGATTTCTCATAATAAAAAACCCCAAATCAAACACCAACATTTATAGGTATTTAGAATGTATTTTATTATAGTGATCGGGGCATTGCTAGGCTTCCAAATCACTTTAAAATGGTAAATATGTCAATAAAACATTGTGTTCAGCTGATACCTATATATAGAATCACGGGGGGGAAAACGTGCATTTGGGAGTTTTTAATCAGAGCATTTGCCATTTTTAAACAGAGAAAACCAGGATCCCTGCTGATAAGGATTCAAAAGGATAACTGACTCTATATGGGATACATCTCTCCTCATCATAGACCTGAAATCCTGCTATCCTCTTCCTCCATTCTAGGAGGCGACACATAGGGGCAGCAATTACACTTGCCAAATCAAGTTTTCCCCCAAAACCAAAGGACTGAAGCTTGTCAGTGTTGATTGTAAAAGGTTATAATGGAGTGCCATGCTGACACCACGGGGAACGGTGTTTATAAGCCTGCGTGAAACACCATACCAATGTGGCTACAACTACCACTGGACCTAAGCTAGCGCATTTAGAGCTTGCTTGTATAATTGTATGACACCACAGTAGGCTCCAAAGGCAAAACCACAGGTTCTATTTTACTTTAGACTCCGAGCTACCTTTTCCTCCATCCATGAAACAGGCATCATGGTAAACTACAAACCTAGATCTGAAAAGTTCCCTTCACTCTATCTTCTAAGCAACAGGGTGCACAATGTATGTATATGAAGAGTGAGCAGCAAACACAGCAAGTATTGTAAACACTATCATGACATAGCTGCCTATCTTTTATTATCCTGCTAATGCTAACCTCAAGTCTAAAGCTGGGCACCTGTATTATCCCTAGGAATGCAATAAGAAGGGCAATGGACCTAACATAACACTATGCAAAGTGCCATGTCACATTAAAGGAGCACTTTGTTTTCATCCAAGGATTCAGAGTCTCAGAGCCAGCACATTTAGTAGAGAACCCATGAACTGAAGCCTGGTGAGCTTCACAAATCACACTTCCTTCACAGGCCAACACAGCATTTTTATCTAATTGCCAAACCGCTGATCATAACACAGACTAGACTCTATCAATAGGCTGGGATTAATGTTGTGGAGATGATGTAACTACCTAACAGGAAATAATATTCCATCTCGAAAGAAAATCTTTATGGCTTGTACTTGAATGTTTTGAGTTTGATGAGAAATCCTGGGCCCAGAATAGATTTTAGGTACCTGGAGAGAATTTATATATTTACCTGTGGTTTGACAGGCACTGTCTAAAATTACAATATGTGCAGCAATTTATTGTCCTTTTTTACAGCCAGATTTGCTTAACTTCTTGAACCTTGTCTTAAGCCTTATAAATCCTACTTTATGTTGCTACCCAGTTGCAATCTATTGCATGGATCTCTCTGCATTTGTTTTACATCTCTCTGCATTTGTTTTATACCTGTAACTTAGTATTTCTTTTCTCCTGAATTATAGATGCTGACGTCCTTAGTAGTACTTATGTAGTATCTCATATGGCACGGGGGTAATAACAAAAAAAAATTTAAAGGAGAATGTTAGAAGGATTCTACAAAAAAAAGTCTGAAATCATTTAAATGTAACATGGAATCTCCTGATGTAAAGGTATGTGATTACATTTTGTATTAAGGATGTATTTAAAAGTAACCATTCGTAGATGCTACAATAAAGGGTAAATAATGTATTTTAAACTGTTTTTCTTGTTGCCCAGTCTCAACGAGGACAGATCTTCATGCTGTCAAATAGGATGCATCAAGGAAGCCATTTTCCTCTAGTACACCAGCTCAGCACCTTGAATATACCGGCTCTCGAAAAATAGATGCATCTAAGGGAGTTAGTTGCTATGTTCTCTTTTCTCATGTGAGTTGCTGTAGTGGTGAGAGTCAATATTTCATGCCTTGAGTGGAGTCTTCAAACAGTTCATAAAAAGTTTGAGCTCTATCACATTTTAATTTGCTGAAAGCCTACCTCAACCACAGAGAAGCATCTTTGGTATATGGGTGTTTAACACCTGCAACACATGGCAGTATTACTGTAGCTACACCTTGATAATCGTGGCATGAATGACAGTCATCTCTGCCTGTTGGAGAAAATCTCTATTAGGGATGTGGTCTTGCCATCTCACTTGGAAACAACCTAGATGGAAATACCCCAAAAGATCCAGCTGTAAACGTGACTCGTGACCCTGTATTGCCCTTTCTACTGATGACGTTGTAAGTATTCACATGTCTAATATGCTTATATCATTGAATGTAATGTAAATTGTGATCAGACATATCATTGCCTCCCTCCCACAGTATCGTTTCAACTTTATCACCATGACTGTAGAACATTTGTATATATAAGCAGGCAAGCATTCATAACGGTGTATATCAAAGATCAAGCTGGTAATATCTCTTAAATGGACTACCAGGGCAAAAAGTTTTCTTCCTTTTCCAACAAATAGTATTTCACAGAGCAATTCCTGATAAACACAGCAGAGCCTTTCTGATAAACAAAGAAGCCTCAAATCCAGTTGCAAAGAGTAGCTGTGTATTTTGGGCTGTTGAGTAATAATGTACTTGACATTGCTGAAATATAACCATATGCTGTCCTGGAGTATACATTTAACAATCAGGACCCGGATTCACAACAAGTTTACACCAGTGTAATAAAGGAGTAGACACGTGATACGCAGTCTCGCACCACCGTGACTTACTGTAGGACTAATCAACAGTAAAAATACTTTAGTGTGTTTGTCATCTGCCTGTAGCTTATCCTGAGGGGTAGCTGTTTGCTTTCTTGCCTCCTAAAGGTACCATAGCAGGTACCCATTGCATGTAGCTACTCCCAGATAGCTATATGTCTGTCTGCTCCACATCCTGGTATAATTTACATCAGTGTCCAAACCCCTAGGAAAGTTACACTGGTATAAATTTTTCATGTGTCCAGGCCCCGAATCAGTGAGGGCTGCGGGGAAAGTGCTGCTTACTGACTCATTACAGCCACCTTCTCAAAGACCTATCCAAGTCCTTATCAGGATTGATCCCATTAACTTGTGAGACCAGCCCAGAATTGTAGCAGAAGGTGGTACAGCTGTAGGCCATCTTTTAAATCAATTTTGAGTGAATTGGAAAAGCACTGCGCGGTGAAAAAGTTCAGCAGCTAAAGATCATCCCAGATGATTTGATGCTGATGACTGTTGACTATGAAAGGGGAACTTACCTAGATGTAAAATGATTACATTCCTGATTTGGATAGTTCCAGAATTAATACCACTGACAGTCAGCTGAAAAGGTTTTGAATAACTGTAATAAGGAACCAGGTTTTAGCTCTTTATGTCAGGAATCCGGAAAAGGGTATTAAAGAAAATATTTTGGGATACGCTAGTCTTACCTGAACTTGTCTTCTTCATTCCATTAGTAATTTATTCTGTCTCAGAAAATGAATAGATGAAATTTCTTAGGATTATACGATGCTTGAAGTAGCCTACTATAACTGTCCGCTGGGCCTCCAGACAGAATGGTAGTGACTCAACAGGCATTGTTTGTTTCCCCCACTTTTTGTTTCAGGTTGGGCAGAAGCAAAAGAAAATGTACAGCAAAACACAGCTGACATGAATGACATGACAAACACAAGCAGATGTGCTTCAGCACACAGTAAAGGTAATTGAGGTAGGAACAACACTGAGCGTGCAACAAGAGCAACAACAACAACAACAGTGCCCCAGAGCAAGTCAAAAACTGAAGAAGCAAGAGAGAGAAGTGCATGAGATATGTGATCATCAGCAAAGTAGCAGTGGCAAATAACTAGAAAATACTATTCACAAGAGTTTGTGACCTTCTATCCTTAAATCCGATGTGTGGTCCAATCAATGGCAAGGGACTGATAGGGGAAGGTAAGGAATGAACCAAGAACTACTGTCCATGTTAGTTTTGAATTGGTCTCATTTGTGCAGGGCTGATCTCTTGAGATTTAGGATGCCTCCATGTTATACATAGGGTTGGTTTGGGGCTCAGACAGAATGAAGGAATGTGAACCAACTTCTGAATGATACTGACTTCTACTTTCTTGGTGTCCAACATTTTTCCTGCAATAATTAGTAGTATTATAAAACTTTCTGGAGGCCCTTTGCATTGGGAATGTTGCATTCTTTGCACATAGTAAGAGAGGAAGTATCTGTTCCCAAAAGCATACAATCACAACAGCTAAAACAGCCAAAACATGGTGAGGCGAACATAGGCACAGAAAGGAAAGCTGACTTCCATAGGCTGAGCAGGTCACTGAGGCGGATCTCCTGAACTCCAACAGCTTGGTGCTGTTGGTTTCTATTATTGAATCAGACACTTTAAGTATAGGAGAATAATTTTAGTAACAAAAGAAAAGGCTCCAACACTTGTGCATGTGAGTAAAACTAATTAATAACAATACGTGACTCTTACATAGCACACTTTCTCATTACACTCAAACCATTTTACAGTGGAGAGAAAGGCCATCGCCCCCCTTTCCCCCCCCCAAGAAGAATATGGATGTATGAGCTGTATTCTCTGAACACAGAACTCATGAGGAGGTGACATAGACCCCTGCTACACCGAACATATATTATGCAGTTAACTGGTTAATCATGCAGTACATTTAGACTGGCCACATATATAAAGTAAGACGAGTCACAAGTGCAAAGTAATTATGACACAATTTACTGGTTCATTGTGCAATAAATTTAGACCAGCCACACATGAAAAGTAATTATCACACAATAAAAAACTATCCAGCTATAAAGAGAGCCAACCGGATATAAAATTACTGCTTGAAAATGTGTAATTCTGTAGCTTGTTTCTAACCAGCTTTAATCTGAACATGTAGCAGGGCCCATAGGTACTGCTGAATGGAGCCATTACCAATTTAAGAGCTTTGTTACACCTTGCACTTTGAGCTGCTCAAATGTTGATCAGTATTAGGGCTAGCTTGAGTCTGAACCGGTCACACATTAAGGCTAAACAACTGCTCTGACTGTCCCCCACCTGCACAGCTATGACTTGACATTAGAGGGCTGGTAAGCTGGGGCCTCGGTAGGACCTACAGCTGCCACTCTAGGGCTGGTGAGCCAGGACAGGTTTCTATCCTTGCTCTAGGTGGGGATATGTGAGAGAGGGGTTCTAGTCAGGGAGGGAACATGAAGCTGGAGGTGGATAGCTAATGGGATGGGGGTGAGTAATGAAATAGTTTCATAATTTCTAGGGTCGGAAAGGACCTGAGCAGATCATCGAGTCCAACCCCCTGCCATGGCAGGAAAGTGTATTGGGGTCAAACAACCCCAGCAAGGTGTTCATCCAGCCTCCTCTTAAACACCCCCAGGGTAGGAGCCAGCACCACTTCGCTTGGAAGTTGGTTCCAGACCCTAGCCGCCCTGACCGTGAAGTAGCGCCTCCTGATATCTAACCTAAACTTACCCTCTGCCAGCTTGGGACCATTATTCCTGGTCACTCCTGGCAGTGCTCGGGGGAACAGGGACTCCCCCAATGCCTGCTGATCCCCGCTGACTAGTTTGTAACAGGCCACTAGATCCCCCCTCAGCCCTCTCTTATGGAGGCTGAACAGATTCAGGTCCCGTAGCCTCTCCTCATAGGGCCTGCCTTGCTGCCCCCTGATCACGCGAGTGGCCCTCCTCTGGACCCTCTCCATGTTGTCCCCATTCCTCTTGAAGTGTGGCACCAAGAACTGGACGCAGTACTCCAGCTGCGGCCTGACCAGTGTCGCATAGAGGGGGAGGATCACCTCCTTGGACCTGCTCAGGATGCATCTGTGGATGCATGACAAGGTACGGTTGGCCTTCCTGACCGTGTTCCCACACTGCCGGCCCATGTTCATCTTGGAGTCAATGATGACTCCAAGATCCTTTTCCGCCTCTGTACTGATGAGAAGGGAGTTCCCCAGCCTGTAAGTATGGTGCCAGTTGTTCTTCCCCAGGTGCATCACTTTACACTTATCGGTTCTGAATCCCATCCTATTCTCATCCGCCCACCCCTGTAGCCTGTCTAGGTCCGATTGGAGCCTATTCCTCCTAGCATGCCCACATCCCCCCACATCTCAGTGTCATCAACAAATTTGAACAGGGTGCTTTCTACCCCCTTGTCCAAGTCACTGATGAAGATGTTGAACAGTGCGGGCCCAAGGACCGAGCCCTGGGGGACCCTACCGCCCACATCCCTCCAGGTTGAAAATGACCCATCCACCACCACTCTCTGGGTGTGGCCCTCCAGCCAGTTGGCGACCCAATTGACTGCGTGGGTGTCAACACCACAGTCCCCCAGTTTCTTAATGAGAACAGGGTGAGAGTCAATGTCGAAGGCCTTCCGAAAGTCCAGGGAGACTATGTCCACTGCTACCCCTGCATCTAAGGACTTGGTGATCTGATCATAGAAGGCCACCAGGTTGGTCTGACAGGATCTGCCTCTAATGAACCTGTGTTGGTTGCCCCTAAGCATGATCTCCCCTGCTGGCCCCTCGTGGACCTGCGCCAGAATAATTCTCAAAAAGCTTGCCCAGGATTGAGGTAAGATTAACTGGCTTATAGTTTCCCGGGTCCTCCTTCCTCCCCTTTTTGAAGATGGGAACCACACTGGCCCTCTTCCAGTCCTCTGGCACCACACCAGACCACCACGAGTGCTCGTAAAGCCGTGCCAGGGGTCCTGCAATGACCTCAACCAATTCCTTTAGTACTCTAGGGTGGAGATCGTCTGGACCGGCTGACTTGAATACATCTAGTCCCTTCAGATGTTCCCTAACTAGTTCCTCACTAACCCTTGGCCTAGGTGCGCCTCCCCTGGGGCCTGAGGGGGTCCCAGCAGGGGGGTGACTGTTCCAGTCCCTGCTTAGGAAAATGGAGGCAAAGAAATCATTAAACATGTTGGTTTTGTCATCTGGTGTCACGACCAAATTTCCTAACGTGTCCTGCAGGGGCCCCACATTACCCGGAACCTTCTTTTTACCCCCTGTGTATGTAAAGAAGGACTTCTTATTGTCCTTAATCTGGGAAGCTAGTCCCAGTTCCATCTCTGCCATGGCCTTCCTAACTACCCCCCCTACATCCCTGAGCAACTGCAGTATAGTCATCCCTGGTGATGTCCCCTCCTTTCCATTGGGTGTACACCTCCCTTTTAGCTAGGAGGTGGGAGGTGGAATAGAAATGAGGTCAGGGAAGGGTGGTGAGGGAGGAGGCAGCTTTATGCCAGAACTGTCCCCTGGGCACTAGCGGTCAGGGGCTGGAAAGTTTGTCAATACAGATCCTGTTGGTGGAGGAAGGGATACTGCATCCTGGGATGCTGGAGGACTGCAACTTGGGCAGCTCATCTGTGGAGAGTGGCCACACATTAATGGAACATGAGGTAGGTTACACGGATTGGAGCTAAACCTGCCCTGGACTGGGATAACTTTAAGCTGCCTAAAGTGTGTTAAGCTGCCTTTCGGGTGTTAATGTATCAACAATCCAGGGCTTAAGAGTTCCAGGAGCTACCTAAAATTAATAAGTAACAAGTACCTATGACAGTAACCCAGTAATTGATAGGACTTATGGATGCCTATACACATGCTTGGGGCAGGGGGAGCGTTTTAATTAGAGTGGTTCCTGGACAGCTGCTCTAATTAAAATGGCTCACCGTCACATATATTAAGCCCATGTGCATTTTTAAATGGCTATGGGATGCTTTACTTAAAGCTCATTCAGTGAGGTTTAGATAAAGCACCCCGCAACCATTTAAAAATGCAGGGGGCCGTAATACATGTGATGGTGAGGCAGTGCTGGAGCATTCTAATTAGAGTGCAACCAAGCACATGTATAGGCAGCCTATATGCCTCAAGGAGTCATGGTTAATTTAAAAGAGCAGCTACAGTTCTTGTGTAGATGCCCAAAGGGATGCTTTGTTTGTTGCAAGATCTTTACAGCAAGAACCCTTCTTTTGTTTTGCGTTTGTAAAATGCCTCGCACCTATGAGGCCATGATCTGGGTTCAGAGGTGCTCTCACAATACAGAAGAATTAGAAGAAATTTTTCTGGACAAGGTACAGAATTGTGGTCTCAAGCTTGGTTTTGTCCACTTTTGAAACTAGTAGCAGCCATTGATCCTCCTGGATTGTGGTGTTTGCATAAAGGCCACCAAGACCTAAACAGGAATTTTTTTATTTTGAGGACTGGAGGCTGCCCAGATCTTCCATTCTCTCTTTAGGCCACTGAGACCAAATGCAAAGACCAGACTGAGTCTAGATATTTGGTGCCTCCATGGCTGTAGTTGTATAAGCATCTGGGAATCAAACTCAGGTCTCCTGTGTGGTAGGTAAGGATTCTACCACTGAACTAAAGGAGACTCTTTTGAAACTAGTACCCAGTCTGCAAATGTTTGAGGATCTCTCTTGATGTGAAGTATTATTTAAAATCTAAACCGTATAACTAGCAAATCTATTCACTATCATCATTAGGAGTCCCTATCTCATGACTATCATCCATGACAAATGATTACTTTTGGATGAGAGAAAGATCTGTAATGCTACCTCTTTGGAGTCGAAAGTGTTTCCCACCAATATTGATGCAAAGTGATAATTTGGCAAATAAGGAGCTCTTTATAAAGGAATCCATATGTGTTTATATTCCACATCCAATACATAGACTACACAAAGCAAAATTATTTCAGAGATTCTTTACAAGAGGAAAAATGGGTTTGCTAATGATTCTCCAATGTTATCTTGATTTAAGCCTATAGTTATTTCATAACAGGCCATTTTATTTCTTTTTGTGCTTATTCTTTCCACTCTTTCAATGCAAAAATGGCATTTTTCTTTACTTACAGTGCTGTAGTCCTAAAGACCAAGAACAGCAGTAAGCTTATTAAAAATTAAAGCAAGCCTCAGAAGTAAAATAGCAAGGGATGGTTGCCTATGCTATCGACCATTTGGAGGGGGTTTTTTTTAAAATACTCATTTATTTTCAAGACACCTACAGTATTTAAACTACAGGACATGGAAAATAGGTTTTCAGGCCAGAGGGAATATATACTTGAGAAAGATTTTGGAGTTGGAGGGAAAAGAGAATGAATAATTATATTTTAAGTTCTCCTCTTTCCAGTGGTTCCTGTTGTTGCGACTTACCAAACAGCAGAGTTTATCATCAGTGAGAATTTAGTTATTCTACAGCTGCTCAGGGTTTGGCCACAAGGCTGTACTACGAAAATCAGTCAGAGAATTAAAATACGGCCTGGGAATAATGTACAGCACTCTACACATCCACATGACTTAGGGAAAAAAAAAAAGATTAAATCTACAGTGTCAAGAATTATGAAGTGAACATTTATATTCTGGTCCCCCTGCCCCCTCTCATAATACTTTCCTCAGCATTTTAATGAGAGCATTAAAGCCTAAGACTGCACTTAAATACTCCAGAATATATTCATAACAAACAACCTTTTCTGCATCAGTTTAATTCCACAACTTACTTTCAAACAAATCAGCTCTCTGGCTAGTAAAATATTTATATATTACACTCGAGTAACCTATTATTTATGAGCCCAAAAAGGAAAGATTGCATCTGGTGACAAAACTTTCATCTGGATAGTAAAAGAACAGATTGTCATTGAATTACTAATGCAAAAGCAACCCGGGCACCACAAACTATTTGTTTAACAAAATTCTAACCTATCTGTGAGCTGAACTACAATAATGCTGCAGTATAGCCTAGATAAATGTTGTGCATTATTATAGTTCAACAGGTGGCCAAACAGTTATCAAGCTGTTTCTCAACATTCACAAGAAAACAAGAGAGACTATAAGATACTTGCTTGGCTAAGGGTGAAATGTACTCAAGAGTTATTAAAATGTATATATAATGGATGTCTGCATCCTGTTTTTAGCAGTTCTGGGGGAGAAAAAAAAAAAAAGATGAATCTGATTGTGGCAATGTTTCCTTAAGTGATGTTCTAAATCCTTGGAGATACTTATTAATATAGCTAGGCCTTCTCCTCTACTTGAGAGAAAGGTAAAGTTCCCTGGGGAATGAGATGCTAGGTTTAATTAAGTTATTTACTATGATACAGTATAATTGTAAACCTGGGAGCTGCCACTGTAAGAGCTCTCTGATCAGCCCATCAGATGTAAAAAGGTTATTAATTATATGTTCTAGATATCCCAGATCTTTATTTCATAAGTCATGTGTTATGATGGAGAGGGGATGGGAACATACACTCTAATAATTACAAGTATGGACATTTTGGGGTAGAGAGAGGTGAAGAAAAATGTAAAACATTTTCTCACCTTAATCCTTGGGTTTTTACCTGGAGCCAATAATTACCCTCTTCAATTACTCTCTCTCTGATATTTGGGCCAGAGACATTATTGTCCATAACCAGTATTATCCATAACTCCCCCCCCCCACTTTTTACACCTATCTTCTACTGCTGTAAATTGCACACTTTATTACACAAGATGTAGAACAACAGTAAATCAGTCCTTTGCACAACTAAGGTAATAGATTACCTTAACTCTATACTGATACTGCAAGAGGGAGAAATATGGATAAAAACATTAATGTGTGCTTAAAAGTCAGCTTAAACTAATATGGCACCAAAGGGCACCTGTACACACCATGGGTTTTAATCCTCATTAAATTAAATAGGTTTATAAAATTTAAATTTGTTTATTTTGGAGTGTTGCATCTGTGTTTACACACACTAGGTTTTCAAAAGAGTTAAGCTGGGTCCCTGGCTGGTGCAACAGAAAAGCGGGATGGTCCAGCACTGCCCCCCCGGCCCAACCCAGGGTCCCCCACCCATCCTGTGCCCATGCCTTGCCACACAGCTGTGGAAGCAGGGAGCTGGAAAACAAGAAAAAGAAGAAAAAGCCACATAAGAAAAAAAAAGAAGTGGAAGCAATCCAAAAGCGAATTCAAAAGCAATTCAAAGGGGTGGACTACAAAAAAGTTGCAGTGCCATCTTGTGGACAAAGAGACTCATTACATATCTTTGAGTGCCTTTGTGTTTGCTTGCAATGAATCCATGGACGTGAGGCTCTAATTCCCAGCAAGCCAAACTAAACTATGTCTGAGGAGTTTTAGTTTAATACACAGGAAGACTTTCAAAGCATCGGGAAATCCTGCTTGTGCAAACAGACATGCAATTGCAACACATGAAAGCGAAAAAAACTGTGGCGTGTACATGAGCCCAAAGACTATGAAGTTCATTGATCAATATCGTACAGTCACCACATTACGTTCATACAGAACAGTTAAGGTGGTTTGGGTACCTCAGCTGTACTTACCCATATTTTGTATCTCTTAAATGTAACCTTAATTCTAAATTTCCCAAGTGTACACTGCCTGTTTTGGCATTGAGTCTTGCCAGTGGGTTTACCTTGCTTTACTCCAACTAAAGACCTGATCCCACAGTAATGACAAAAACAGTTGGCTTGCTGAGTAGAAGGTAGTTTCACGAAAACAGTATAAACCTCGATTCGCTATTTTCAAGAAGCACAATTGTGAGTGTACTGGCTCTGGAGGTGTCAGAAAGACCCAGGCAGGTTTCTTAAAGAACAGGTTCAATGAAAAAGTGAGAAGAAGTGTGACATTTCAAAGAAAATTCAGACCTTTTGGAATCCTGAACAGAAAGTGACAAATGTCTAGTTGACAAGGTCAGGTGGAAGGTGTCTTTGTTGTCGAATACAAAAAAGGTCATTTACAGGGTTAAAGTCTGGTTTTTAAGAGATTTTTTTAACTGGCACTGCCTAATAAGACATCAACACAAAAGTACATGGAAGCAGCCTAAGTACATATAAGAAGAGAGAACTCAACTTGTGAATGGTGTGAACATTAAGCAAAAGAGGGGATGCCATGTGGCATGAACCTTTCCTTTTGATATGTGTTTCCCACCCCCCCGCAAGGCTAAGTTTCCTTCCTTCCCTTGATTTCCACCTATATATTTCTTCTTACAACAATGAAATCATCCATAAGCATTTTTAAAAGCTTTTCAAATTTAAAAAATGCTTTCAACAATGCTCCTCCTGAAAGGCTTAAAAAACCCCCTCTGAGCTGCCATAGGATAGGAGGGAAAGTTCTTTCATGGACTGAAAACTGGTTAAAAGATAGGAAGCAGAAGGTAGGGCTAAATGGTCACTTTTCAGGACCATTCAGGATAGAGGAAGGTCAAAAGCAAAGAATCTGTTTTGGTCCCAGTTTCGTTCAACATTTTCATCAATGACCTGGAAATGGGAATGCACCATGAAAACTGCAAGTTTGCAAACGATGATTATATTATTCTGGGTAGTCAGATCACAAGCTGAAGGACAGCAGCTGAAGAAAGGTCTCACAAGGTTAAGTGAGTGTACAAAAATACGGCAGATGAACTTCAATCCTGACAAGTGTAAGGTGCACCAGGAAAAATAACCTCAATTGTAAGTACACAGTGTTGGTTCTGAACCAGCTGTTACAACTCAGAAAAAAAGACTTTGGAGTCATTGTAGAGTAGACAGTTCTCTAAAAACATCAGGTCATTGTGCACCAGTGACTAAAAAAGCTAATAAAATGTTGGGCATCACTGGGAATGGAATTGAAAACAAAATGGAAAACATCATGCCACTTGACAAATGCATGATGTGCCCACATCTTGAATCCTGTTCACAGTTCTGTTCTCAACATCTCTAAAAGGATACAGTAGAATTAGAAAAGGTACAGAGAAGGACAACTACAATGATCAGGGATGTGGAAGAGCTGCCAAAGGCTGGCAGAAATCTGAGGAAGGATGTGTAATCATGGGCCAGGACAAAATCAACAAAGAACTATTATTCACCAAGTGCTACAACTAGGGTGCACCACCAAAATTAGTAGGAGCTGGGTTTAAAATTAACAAGGGAAAGTACTTTTATACTTAGCATATGACTAACTTGTGGAACTCAATACCACAGGAGGCTGCAGGGGCAGAAGGTTTAAGTCAGGTTCAAAAAGGAACTAGATAAATTCATGGATGATAAACCCTGTATCAGGAGACCCAAACCTTGATAACCAACAAAGAGAGAAGCAAAGAGAAGCAGGGATAGAAGCAATAGATGACTGCCAGTGGGGAAGGAGCAGTACTCCTTTAAGAGAGTTCAGAGAAGGACATAGAAGGCAGTTGCTAATTACGAGGCAATTCACACCTGACTTGCAAGTAATTAACAGGTAGAAGTCAGCCAGCTCACATAAAAAGGGGAAGTGGGCCAGCAGAGAGGAGAGAGAGCCCTGAGAGCTGATGCAGGGCAAGGAATTTCCTTTTCTTTCAGGTTTAGAAGCTACAAGAGGACCAGTGTAGAGGAATCTAGATAGGCTGCCAATAAGAACGGCTCCACACTCAGGTAAAGGAAGCTGTTACAGGACAGTGTACAAGGTCATGGCAGGAGAGGGACAAACCTGGAGGCACACTGCTAGTTTGTGAGAGCAGAGCGAGCAGTGGAAAGGAGGTGCTACAAGGGAGAGACTGAGCAACACAGCAAGAAAGACTGTTAAAGGACGAGCACCCTTTTCAGCCAACCTGCCCAAAGAACGATCAGACCCCAGGTGAGGTGGGATGTGTATAAGAGGCAGCTGACTACGTTTTGGTGAATTTCCTTTATTGCTAGATTCATGAACAGTGACCCTAAGACTGATATGCTGGACCTGGAAGGAAAAGGCCAAAACCAAGAATTCAACCAAGGCAGGACGCCAAGGTTTAAGGGGAGGAGAAACCCTGTTCCTGAATAAGCCTGTAACTCAAGCATTCTTAGTCCATCAAGTCGCAGCAGGCGAGAGCATAGAGGCTGTGCAGGGATAAGAGAATGGGACTGTATTCCCCTTGTCTGCCAGAGCCCCAAGTCCAGATGCAGGACTAGGGAGGAAACAGTTGCAAACCCATTAGTAGCTATTAAACAGAACAGTCAGGGCTATATCCCCTGGCACCTCTAAACCAATTATGCTGGATACCAGAGAGGATATGAGAGAGATAAATCACTCTTGACATACAATGTTCATATGGTCTCCCTCTAAAGCATCCACTCTTGCTGCTGTCGGAGACTGGATACTGGGTTAGACAGGCCATTGGTTTGATCCAGTCTCTTATGTTCATAAGAAGAATGTGCCACACAAATGTGTGGTGTTTGGAAATCAAAGAACTGTGGTAACTGTGTGTGGCTGCTTTTAAAGTCTGGAATTTGGGAGTTCAATAGACTTGCTGGAAACTGCAGCTTGGAGGAGGCTTGGTCTGGTCCCAGCAACAAAGTGATATAATAAAAAAATAAAACTATAAAGACTCGGTTTAACTATTCAATTCACCCTTATTTTCCCTTTGTATGATTACTCTGATCCAATTGAAGTCATTGTAAATAAAGTAATCAAATTTGATTTATCGGGTTTGAGGAAAGACATCTAGAGATGACCTTACAATTTCCTTACAGGTGAAGTGAGTGGAACAGAGCCAAAGGACCAGATTTCAATAAGAGTTGCACCAATATGAAAATACCATAAAGCACTTACCTTTTGGCACCTCAATACCTTTAAAAAACTGGCCTCAAATAACAGGAGGACATTATTGCTGTTCAGCAAAGAGCAAATTGTGGCAGATGCTTCTGACTAATACTAATGTATTTCAGATATGGGCAAACAATCCATAATGAATTCCACCTTTGTGTTCCCTGACAAAATGAAGACAGATTTCTCTTTTGGCAGACTTATTTCATATTTGAAGATGTCTGCCAAATAATTTATGTGAATAATTCTTGGTCAGCAGCTCACTTAGAAGCAGATTATTGAGACTCCTAGATATAGTATGCACGAGGTATGTGCCAGATCCTCTGCCAGTTAAGTCCGTGCACACCTATGACCTCAAGGGCAACTCGCATGATCAGGGGGCAGCAGGGTAGGCACTATGAGGAGAGGCTATGGGACCTGAACCTGTTCAGCCTCCAGAAGAGAAGGCTGAGGGGGAATCTAGTTGCCCGTTACAAACTAGTCAGAGGGGATCAGCAGGCACTGGGGGGAGTCCCTGTTGCCCTGAGCACTACCAGGATTGACCAGGAATAATGATCACAGGCTGGGAGAAGGCAGATTTAGGCTAGACATCAGGAGGCGCTACTTCACGGTCAGGGCAGTTAGGATCTGGAACCAACTTCCAAGAGAAGTGGTGCTGGCTCCTACCCTGGGGGTCTTTAAGAGGAGGCTGGATGAACACCTTGCTGGGGTCGTTTGACCCCAATACGCTTTCCTGCCATGGCAGGGGGTCGGACTTGATGATCTGCTCATGTCCTTTCCGACCCTAGAAACTATGAAACTATGAAAGGCTATAAATGAACAAATTATATCAGTTGAGGATTTGGCCCCATACATTATGATAGTGTCACGGAGTGGGACGCAGAGGCGGCCGTGATCCCGTTAGTGCCCCCTGCCATGTCCAATTAGGTGATTCAGCACCCTCAACTCGCCCGCCACGTCTTTGATGTTCTAAATTCAGTAAGGGAGGCTGCCTTGTCTCGCCTTGGACAGTACTCCGCACTATGCCCCGTTCCGATTGGGGTGCCCCAGTGCACCCCTGCCTTATGGGCAATGCGTGCCTCCAACCTCCCCTTCAGCACGCCCCAAGCCTCGCAGCTATTCTCGGGTGTTATCAAGCCCTTACACTTCAGTGCCCTACCTGGCGCCCCCTGAGCTGGTTTCACCACCAGCGCCCCCTGTCTGGGGCCTATGCCGCGCCTCTCACGCCCGTTGCCCCCTCTGGGGCCTATGCCGCGCTTCCCATGGTTGGGGCTCAGGTGGCCGTAGCCGTGCCTGGCCTCCTGACCCTCCTTTGGGGTCTTACGCCCTACTCGGGCTTTACTCCTGATACTGCCCCGCTGGGCTGTGGTCGGGATACCCCACTAGCTCCAGGGCTCTTCACTGCCCCCTTTTAGCTCTGGGGCTGGGCCAACGCGCCCCCAAACAAAGCTGAGCCCTCACTCTCACCCTCTCTGGGGCCTGTGCTGTGCCTCTTGCGCTCGTTGTCCCCCCTCTGGGGCTTATACCGCGCCTCTCACACTCGTTGCCCCCTCTGGGGCCTCGCTCATGCATTTCCCGTGCTTGGGGCTCAGGTGGCTGCAGCTGTGCCTGGCCCCTTGACCCTTTCCTGGGTCGCTTGCCTCACTGGGCAAAATACCGCCTTCACGGGCTGGGGTCCGAAACCCTGCACACCGCACCTTTCCGGTGCAAACAGCTGTGCCCCACTGGCACCACTCGCTGTACCACTACTGGGCACCTGGGACCCCCAGATTATTGGGGAGCTCCCGTGAGGCCTCCTCGCACCTCTACAGCCTCACCCGGTCCTCTGGTGTAACGATAACGAAACCATGAGCCAACCAGCTGCAACATAAACAAGAAGCCTACCGGCTCATAACGCAATCATAAGCCCCCGAGCTCATAAACCCAGCTCTGCTCTATGCTGGCTCTGTCTTACCCCCATCAGAGTTCTCTTTACCCCTGCATCACTGCAGCCAGTCAGAGTGGTCAGGCTGCAACCATGGACCCGGGCTGCTCAGCTTGCCTGCAGAGCTCGAGCTCGAGCTCGAGCTCGAGCTCCTGCTCCTGCCAGAGGGGAACTGCTTCTTTAGGCCCTGGCCTGGGCTGCTTATAAAGGCCTGGCCCTGCCCCCTCCTGGCCAGCTGACCAACATTAGTTGCCCTGGCAACCCTCACCTGTGCTGCCCTATTAATTGACAGCTGTCCTTATTACTGTTGCTAGTAGCGAGCACCCTAGTGCTCTGCTACAGATAGGATATTTACATCAAGTATTTATTTCTGAATCCTGATTGGATCAGTAGAGTTTAGAATCTGGTCTACTATGTGCAAACCACCAATTTATTGCCTTTTCTGTTGGGGTGGTGGTGATGGGGGTGGTGTTTCTACTTTGAATATCCTGCAATAACCCTTTAATATTTAGTGACTTCACTCATAATCTTGCCTGTATATGAACATGCATGAATAAGGACAATTTACATAGAATGCAACAAGGTAGAAACTAAATAATTTAAAGTACTGAATGAGTAATCATCAACTCTTTTGCAGGCAGAAAGATAATATATAACAGAACATATTTAGAAAGACGTGGACAGATGGACATGAGCACTCGGCATTATTAAATCCCACTGGACAGGATCCGTTACAGTCAAACATAAAAATATAAACATTTAGCTAATTATATTGCTCTCTTGGTTGAAAATATCAAAATTATTGTGAGAGGACAGGAACTCACGGTCGCCATGCTCCCCCTTAGTTACCCTCTCTACCGCACCAAGCTGCTATCCGGACCTCGCAATCTCGCCCACCACATCTGTGGTCTTATTGTATTATAGGGAGGCTACCTTTAATCTTCCTGGCCACGGTTCTTCTGTCCTATACTGGGCCCGTTTTTGAAATGGGGTTCAGGTGCACCCCAGCCTTATGGGCTCTGCGTGGCTCCAACCACCTCTGTACCACGCCCCAAGCCTCGTGGATGTACTGGATGTTTTTCAGTCTTATTGGATGCCTTCTCGCTGCCCACGCTCTCCTGGGGCTTCTTGCTACCCACGCTCTGGGGCTGGGGCTCCCACTCTGTCGTGGGTCCCCTATGAGCCTCCTGCATCCCCTAATAGCCTCACCAGGTCCTCCGGTTTTACAACAACAACAAAACAATAACACAAGCCCCTGGGCTATAACACAAAGCTGAACTGCTCGGCTAAATTCCTTTGAGTCACCCTCTGCGGGTGCTCCCTCCTTCACTAGCATAACCAACTGCTTGCATTCAGGCCTTTCCCCTTTGCTTCGTCAGGCAGCACTCCTTCTCCTTGGCTGCCAGGCAAGACCCCGAGTCACAACCTCCAGCCTGCGCTTTATAGGAGTCAGCCCGGCCCCTTCCGGTCAGCTGACTCAGCAGGTGTGGGCCCCTAGCTCCTCCTGGTTGCCCAGGCAGCTGGCACCTGGTGGCCCTTTCTGCTCTTCAAGTAGCAGGCACCTTAGTGCCCTGCTACACACCTCCCGCCTTAAGATTTCAACTCACCGGGCCGGGTCTTGAGTCTCATCCACGTCACATCTTCTGTCGCTTTCCTCTCAGGTCCAGACTCTTGTTTTCTGACCGTTTCAATATATGGAGGCGGAGGTTTTAAGGTGCCTCCTACCTGCCTTTTACCCAAGGAGCACTGTGTGGAATTTTACGGGATTTGCCCCACGGCGGGCAGTCCCCCCACACTAGTCAACCTTGGTAAATTATCCTTTTTGTCAGTTAAACTCCAGCCTACCTCTCGAGGTTGTTTTTCCATCTCCCCTCTGGCCCGTCTATCTTCCATCCTGGCCCACCCCGGTCTCCTTTTCTGGGTGACTTGTGGGGTCTCTCACCTCTCTAGGGCTCCCTGGAGATCCTGAAGCCTTCCCCAGATCTCCCACTGTTTGTATAACAGTCTCTGGGCATAGTTTTCCCCCCAGAATTCCACTTTTCCCTGATCAGTGGGTCTTCTTCCAAGTCCCTTGTAGATTTTCACGTAGGCCACTCTTCTGATTTTCTCTTCAATGATGTTTCAGAGTGTCCACCACTTGACCTGTCTAGGGATGTTACTAATATAGTTTTGTGGTCTTTTCTCAGGCTCCTGTCCCCTTTTTACTGGTCATGTCTTCCTCCTTCTCTCTTGCCCCTTGACCCAGTTTCTTGGGTTGGGCTCTACTGGTTCCCCCTTTTCTGTATCTGTTCTGGAATCTAGTCGCTTTGGGCCCCGGACCGTTTGCATACCGTCCTGGCCAATTGAGCGGGAAGTCTCACTCCCAGAGGGAGCCTGTTCATCCTTCCCTGTCGTCCCTTCTTCTACCAGGTCCACTACCCCAGGTTGCCCCTGGCTAGGCACTATACTTCCCTTCTTAACTTGCAGGGATAATTCCCTCAGCTGATGTTTTAGCTGGTTCATTTCTCTGGCATGATGGCTCTGCCATTGTTCCCATTTCTGGTTCCACCCCTCTAGGAGTGCTGGCAGAGTTTCCTTTTGTAGGGTTCCAGGTTCTTCCCCTCTGGAACTCTCCTCCCTAGTACCTCTCCCTGGCTGCTCTGGTCCAGCCTCTGCCTTGGGGTCTTCTGGGCCCAGGTCTCTGGGAGACTTTTCCGGCTTAGGTTTTCCATAATCCCAGACCGGGTGTTTTCTAGTTGGGTATTTACCTCCTTCAAGGACTTCTTCAAAACTTCTCTCTCCTGATATTCAGCTTTGACTGCCCCCTTATACTCCGCCAGTTGGGTTTCAAGGACCTCTGTTGTTTCCCATAAGTTCTTAAGGGGGCGTACTTGTTCCACCCGCTGCTCTTTGTCCACTTCAACAGTCTGTAACCAAGTCCACAACTGCTCATTCTCAGCCCCTCTAGCCTTTACCTCCCCTTCCAAGTATACCCTTTGCTCGCCCAGCATTTTATAATCTGCCATACAGGCTTTCATCCTTATTATCTCCTGCTGGAACACCTTATCTGCTTCAATGGCCTGCTTATGGCTCTCCAATATGTCAGCTTGCATTTCTTTCATTGGATCCTCTGCAGCTATAGCTCTCTGTGTCCAGCTGTCTAATTCCTTGTATAACTCCCCTACCTGATCCTCCTGCACCTGTACTTCTTTTTGGAGCACTATCGGAGCCCTTGCTGCTTCTAGTTCCTGCAGCAGCTCCTTCTGTTCTCCTGCCTGTTTTGGGCCAGCTTCTCGCCACCTTGCTTCAGCTGCTTCTTCTAAAGCTGTTGCTCCTTCCTGTTCCCCTTCTCGCCTGTCCACCTCACCTTCCAACTCCTCTTTCCTCCTTTGCCCAGTAGTGCTGCCATGTCTCTGACTTCCCTTGTTTCTTGCCCGCATCATTCCTATCTTGACCCTACCTGCCCGGGTCAGCCTCAGTTTTGCTGCCAACGATTCTGGGCAATGGGTATTCTTCCTTCAGCCCGCCCTTACAAGCTGAGGTCCCCTTGCCTTTCTATAGCTTCATCCTTGGCACTCTAACCCACGGGTTTGCTCAAGTTCCTTACTCGTACACCACCGGGTTTCCCGACCAATGCACAACTGTGACAGGACGGGAACTCAAGGTCACTGTGCTCCCCCTTAGTTACCCTCTCTACCGCGCCAAGCTGCCTATCCAGACCTCGCAATCTTGCCCACCATGTCTGTGGTCTTATTGTATTATAGGAAGGCTACCTTTAATCTTCCTGGCCACGGTTCTCCTGTCCTATACTGCGCCTGTTTTCAGAATAGGGTTCAGGTGCACCCCAGCCTTATGGGCTCTGCGTGGCTCCAACCAGCCCTGTACTGCGCCCCAAGCCTCGTAGATGTACTGGATGTTCTTCAGTCTTATTGGATGCCTTCTCACTGCCCATGCTCTCTCAGGGCTTCTCGCTGCCCAGGCTCTGGTGCTGGGGCTCCCACTCTGTCGTGGGTCCCCTATGAGGCCTCCTGCATCCCCTTATAACCTCACCTGGTCCTCCAGTCTTACAACAATAACAAAACAATAACACAAGCCCCTGGGCTATAACACAAAGCTGAACTGCTCGGCTAACTTCCTTTGAGTCACCCTCTGCAGGTGCTCCTTCCTTCACTAGCATAACCAACTGCTTGCATTCAGGCCTTTCCCCTTTGCTTCGTCAGGCAGCACTCCTTCTCCTTGGCTGCCAGCCAAGACCCCGAGTCACAACCTCCAGCCTGTGCTTTATAGGAGTCAGCCCGGCCCCTTCCAGTCAGCTGACTCAACAGGTGTGGGCCCCTAGCTCCTCCTGGAGCCCTTTCTGCTCTTCAAGTAGCAGGCACCTTAGTGCCCTGCTACAGTTATGATACTGCTGAAAGAAGTGGCTTCTCAAGATTGATCCTGGTGGATCCTGGTGGATGGATCAGACCAGTCTTTGGGACATAGATAGACAGGTGTCTCACTCACATTGACTGACAGTCAAATTCACTGTGAATATAGGAACATATGAATTGGCATTGACCGGGTCAGACTATAGGCCCATCCTTTCCCAGTATCCTGCGTCTCACAGTGGCAGAGAGTGGATGCTGAAAGGAAGAGTGAACTGGATGTGACCAGAGTTGCCCTTGCAGCCTCCAGCCTTTAAGGTCTCTAGGAAGTTCTAATTCAGAAGCTGTATCCCTAACTCCCATGCTCAATAGCTACTGATGCCCCTTTCCAGGAATTTATCCAATCCATTTTTTAATCTGGCTAAGCTGTCAGCTTCCACATCTGGTGACAATGAGTTCCACATTTTAATTGCATACCGTGTGAAAAAGAACTTCCTTTGGTTAGTTTTAAACATACTACCTCCTAGTTTCTTGTATTGTAAGAGAGTAAATAATAAATCCCTATTTACCGTCTCCTTTCCGGTTAGTTTTTTGTAACCCTTATCATGCCCCCCCAGCATCTGTTTTCTAAACTGAACTGATCTAGATTCTTTAGTTTCTCCTCATATGGAAGCCCCTCCCTACCACTAATGATCTTTGTTGCCCTTCTCTGTACATCCTCTAGTTCTACTCCATTATTTTAGAGGTGTTGAGACCAGAAGTGCACGCAGTATCCAAGGTGTGGATGCACCATGGATTTATAAAGGGGTGCAATGATACTTTCAGTTTTGTTTACAGTTCTCTTTGTAATAAGTCCAAACATTTTGCTTGCCTTTCTGATGGCTGCTGGACACTAAGTTGATGCTTATAACAAACTGTCTACAATGACTTCCAGATTTCTTTCCTAGGTGGTAACAGCTAATGTAGAGCCCATTATAGTATAGGTATAGTTAGGGTTATTTCTGCCCCTGTGCATCACATGAACAAATTCAGAGCCGGCCTTAGGGAAAACTGAACACCACCTCCCCACCACCACCACCACCTCCCCACCCCCAGCCAGCAGTGCTGATGCAGGCAGAGGCAGGCAGGGGGGCAGACAGGGGCATGGTCTGTCTGGTAAGGAGGCAGAGTGGTGTGATGTATCAGGCAGGTTGGCACTGCTGCTGCTGTGCAGGAGCAAGGTGGGTGGATTGGAGCAGGCACCATCCCACCCACACGTACCCGGCCCAGCTGGAGATTGGGTGTGAGCTGGGCTGGGCATCGCCCAGGGAAGAGAGCAGGGTTGGGGGAGAGTATTGCTAGAAGTGCGGGCTGTTCACACATGTGTGTACGTGTGTGTGTGTTTGGTGCCCCCCGGACCATGATGTCCTGGGCAGTTGCCCACACCACTCACTCCTAAAGCCAGCTCTGGGCAAATTCATCCCAGTAGAGAAGAATAACACAAAGGACAAAGTACCATTTGAGTTCCTCTTAGAGACAATTTAAATGGGATGACCCACAGCACATGCTTCTTGCTGGCCCTCTGAAAGGGAAACAAATTTAAAATGCTGAGTGAGTCTTAGCTGATTCCAGTGACCAAACCAGAATGGTAGGAAATGAATGCTATACAATTTGCATTTGGTCAGCAAGACTGACAGACAAATGACTGGTATCTAAACAATCTTCTTTTTAATCTTTCTGCCACATAATCCAACCTCTCATAAAAATGCAGAGATGGTAGTTCTCAACCTTTCCCTAAGAGATTTAGGGAGGATATTTTCCTACTCTCCTGCTCAGACTTTTTTTTTAATTTGCATTTTCTTTTGTAGCTACACATGGACTACAGCTGTTTGCTTC
The DNA here is from genome assembly GCF_052110815.1 of Crocodylus siamensis. NCBI lineage: Eukaryota > Metazoa > Chordata > Crocodylia > Crocodylidae > Crocodylus > Crocodylus siamensis. The sequence continues at coordinate 242,492,902 of NC_143397.1, read as the reverse complement.
AGCTCTCATCATCATACATGCATTTTGCTTCTCTTCCTCTGAATTGCTTTTCCCCCTCTAACAAGCAGCACTGGCAGCCCAATATAGAAACACCATAACCAATATAAATGATAAAGACTCAAACAGTCTGCTCTGGAAAGTTTTAAACAAATGTCCTCATTGCATCCACAAGCATTCATTTCAATATAATCCTTGACTCTCACAGAGAGAGGCTCCTTCTATTATCTACCAAGTCCAGGAACAAACAATTTTCAACTAAGAATCACAATTTACCTTTCTTTTACCAGTGTTAAACATGCTCTGCTACATCTTAGTAACCTATTATATTTGTTTAATTCCTTAGCCCTGCCTGTAATTAAGTTCACTGTACAGGAAACAGTTTTCTTACTTGATAATCAGATTTAATACCTGAAAGTTGGATCATCGTTTTCAAACTTAGCTGCTCACATTTACACACATTTCAAATAAGAAATGACTTGGTTTCCAGGGCTGCTGATCACAGTTCTTCTGTTGATTTCATTGATTACGATGGCAATGACTAACTGAAAAATCTGTTTCTAACCCTGCAGACCTTCAGGCTTTGTTCTTAATTTCAGGAAATCTGTAGAACAGCGGCCAACAATATTTTCAAGCCATGAGGTAGAGCAATCCAGTTCCAGTCTGGTATGGCTCTCACAGCATATAAGCAGTGCAGGAGGTGTGCCCACGCTCACACTGGGGCCAGGTACCTGGAATCTGTGCCCATGCTGCTTTGCCACATCTTGCGACCTCCCCCAGCTGCAGTGTAGTTTGCCGCTTCCAAGCCAGTGGGGACCTGCTTCAGGGCCAAGAAACTGGAGGCTATGTCCACACTACGCCCACAGGACTCCAGCTGAGGCCTCACAGTGCCGAAGAGAAAGGAAGAATCACTTCCCTTGATTTGCAAGTGTTACTCCTGTTAATAAAGCCATGCGTTCTGCTGGTTTTTCTTGCAAAAGGAGCACGCTGCTGGCTCATAATCAATTTATGGTCCACTGTAACCCCCAGGTCCTTCTCTGTAGTACCGTTGCCTAGCCAATCATTCCCCAGTCTATATCTGCATACAATTATTCCATCCCAAGTGCAGGACTTTGCACATATCCTTGTTGACTCTCATGTAGTTGATTGCTGTTCTGTTTTTCTAATCTGTCCAGTTCATTCAGGATTGTACCCCTTTCTTCCAAAGTGTCTGCAGTTCCACCCACCATGGTATTATCTGCAAATTTAATAAGCACACACTTAATCCCATCATCCAAATCATTAATGAAAGTGTTGAGCAGTACCAGACCCAGGACAGACCCCTCGGGAACTCCACTCAATACCACCTCCTAACTAGACCATTGATGACTACTTGTTGAGCATGATGATTCAACCAGCTATGTATCCACCTCGAAGTATTGTCATATAGTGTGTATTTATTTAGCTTGTTAGTGAGAATGTCATGAAAGAGTATCAAAACCCTGGCTAAAGTCAAGGTTATATTACATCCACTGCTCTCCCCCCATCTACTGAGCCTGTCACCTTCTCATAAAAGGAAATCAGGTTGGTCAGGCATGACTTGTTCTTGCTGAATCTACATTCAATATTTCTTATCACCTTGTTCTCCTCTAGGTCTTTCACAATAGATTCCTTCAGGACCTGCTCCATGATCTTCCTGGGTATCAAGGTCAAGCAGACTGGTCCATAATTCCCCTGATCCTCTTTCTTCTCTTTCTTAAAGACTATTCCTTTCTGGATCATATAGGACCTCATCCAAACTCCATGAGTTCTGAAAGAGGATATTCAATGACTCTAAAATTACTTCAACTAATTCTTTCAGTACCCTAGAGTGCCCCCTTCCAGCACTTCTGCTTGAAATCATCTAGCTCCATTAAGTAATCTCTAATGCATTCTGCCATTACTCTAGGCTGTTTTTCCCTTTCTCTGTCTTTGCTGCCAACTGCACTTGTCATCTGCAGGGATCCTGATTTTCTCTGCTTAAAAATCACAACTTCTCTGATAAAGAACAACAAAGTATCTAATGAAAACCCCCAAAATCTGAGTTTTTATGTGATTAAAATGAAATGCCACTATATACATAGGTATCAGTTGGACATATTTTATCAATATATTTACAATTTTGAAGCAATTTGGAAGCCAGTGCCTCAATCACTGAAATAAAATAAATGCTAGATACCTATAAATGTTGGTGTTCAATTTTGGGTTATTTATAATGGAAAATCAGAGCACTGCCTGCCTCCTTCACTCACCAGGAGGCTGTCCCCTCCATTGCTTTGTGGCTCTGAGCAGCCCTGATATGCTGGTGCCTTGCCCATGGCATTGCCTCTCACTCCTGACCCACAGCCCCACAGCCCTGCAGGTGTCCCTCACTCCTGACCCACATCCATGCTAGTGCCCCCGCCCCCACCCCTGCTGGAGGAGGCACTCAGCTGCTAGGGCTACAGGCCCAGGAAGCTGGGTCCACAGTCCCCTGCTTCTCACAGCAGCACCAGAGCCCTGGCTGCCACCTGCGGGAGGTGGCAGCTGCTGCAGCAGAGCACATCACAGAGCCCAGCTCCCCCTCCCACATGAGCAGCATGACCACAGTAGAGCCCACTGGGGTGGGGAGGAGCAGATGCAAGCTGCCTGCTGTGGGTTTGGCTCTCCCCACCCTGCTGCCATCCCTCCAGGGCTCTGCAGCCCAGCAAGCGGGACCTGGTGCAGCAGGGCAGAACAAGACCGGGCAGGAATGTTCATGCTGCCACTGGGAGCTCAGTGCCACCATAGCAAGGAGCACAACTCTCTGCTGCTTACCCCCACTGCTGCTGGGTGGACAGGGAGTGCCTTGCCAGGGCAACGTGAGGTTTTGTGGCAGTGGCATTGAGCTTCCCCACCCCGCTCTGCCCTGCTGTGCTGGGTCCCACCCGCCAGGCCACGAGGCTCCAGAGGGAAGGCAGCAGAGTGGAGAACCCAAGTCCACAGTGGCCAGCCCAGCCTGCCCTGCAAACAAGTCTGGCAGGCACATGCCCCCCATACCAGCCAGGGAGTGCATGCAGCACTGGGGAGCTGCCCTCCACCACTCTCTGGACAAGCTATCCATGGCTCCATCCTGCTCCATGCCAGCAGCCTGCAGCCACGCATTCCAGCCCTGGGCCCCAAGCACTGCCCCATCTGAGCAACAGCCCCAACCCTGCTCAACTCCCTCCCACCCTCACTATGAGGGCCTCAATTCCCCACTCCCACCCCTCCAGACTTACCTGCAGGAGCTGCTTTCTAGGCTGCAGGGCAGCCATGTGCATGTGTATGTCCACACATGGACACAGCGCACCCTGAGGCGATGTGTAGGGGGTGCATGAGGGTGCACGTGCACCCCCTAATCTTGGTGGTGCACACCCTACAAAAAGATGGTGTCTGTGAGTGGTCCGTGATCCCCACTGGCCGCCACCGACACTGTCAGTGGCATCTGCATGTGGTCACTGACCCCTGGTCAGCACTCGCCAACCCACCCCCTCACCGCCGACAGTGCCGGTGGTGTCTGCAGGAGCTCCCCCACTTACCGCTGCTGCGCTCCCACCGCTCCCATGCCCCCCCAGCCACAGGAGGCACGTGACATTCATGGTGCACCCTGCCTGACTGCCCTCCTCCCACTCCCTCTAGCCTGCAAGGGGAAACCCACCATTTCCTGCACTTTTATCCTTTAAAGAAGAAAATCTGGTTTTTTCTCCCCAAAATGAAAAAATTCAAGTTTTTCTCCTTGCAATGAGAAAATCCAGATTTTACCATGTTTTTCCATGCCAAATGGAAAACCTGGATCCCTGGTCATCAGTAGCTGCACCTGTTAGTGAAAACTGAAGCTTAAGAAGGCATTAGAAATTTTAGCCTTTTCTGCATCTTCCATAACTAGCTTGTTTTCTGCATTCCATAAGGGACCTATGATTTCTCTGGTCTTCCTCTTACTTTTGACATACTTGTAGAATCCCTTTTTGTTGTTTTTAATGGCCATTGCCAGGTGCATCTCAAAAATGTGCCTTGGCCTTTCTAATTTTCTCCATGCATGCCTATGCAATACTCTTATTTCCTAGCACTATGACCAAGTTTCCACATTCTGTAGGTTCCTTTTTGAGTTTCAACTCATTGAAGGGATTGCTTTCTAACCAAGCTAGTCTCCTGTTGCACTTCCCATTTTTCCATTACATTGGGTACCTTGCTCCAGCACCCTTAAAAAAGGGACTTCTTAAAGTACAGCCAGCTCTCATGGCCTCCTTTTCCCCTCATATTTGCCTTCCAAAGGATCTTGCCCACTTGGTCTCTGAGTTTACTAGTCTGTTTTTCTGAAGTCTAGTATCTTTCACTAAGTTGCACATTCAAAGGAATACCAGGACATGAGAGATACATCCAGCTGTGACAGATATACCCATAATATGTTGTGATAGGATAACCAAGAGTGATTATAAAGATGGCATTTAAGTAGACATACTTAAATATGTTGTCTTTAGAGCCAACTTCTTTGAAAATGACAGGGAAAGTTCACATCTCTTCATATTATTTCAGTATCCATCTACAGGTTAATTAGGAGTTTGCATTATGATGGCTATCACAACAGCCAGAAAAGTGAACCATTTCATTAAAATTAAAGCTTAGATTGTGTAAAATATACAAGAACGCCACTTGACCTGTGAATGTAGGCCCTAAATCTTATACTACACACATTTTCCACATTAACAGATTTTTCTATTCTTTTAACAGAAGACATGATTTTCACACTCTGACAGCAAGTCTCTATTCATTCTCAGATCCTCAGACGTGTCACTATTGTTATCTGTGCACTCTAATCTGTCTAAGGGCCTAATGAAGTGTATATCCTACCCAGTGACCCATCACTAGCTCAAAAGGGCTAATGACAGTATAGTCTACTGCTACCTAAGCCATTTGAGTGTGTTTTTCTATAATGGCTAGACTTCAACACAACACTTTTTGTTTTTTATTTTAGAGATTGTCCTTAATAAAAGAAAAGGGTACATATAACCTGTTAACCCTCCAAGCACAAAAAACAGGAGATAAATAATGATAGCCTCATTTGTAAGGTAGACATTGATGATAATGTAGAATTCCCCAATGTTCCTGGATGCAGGGGATAATGAATACAGAACCATGCTAATGGAGTCAATCAAACCTATAGATAATGCTACTTATCCCCTGACCACATTAAATGTCAAACTTGACATGTGAAAATACCACTGGGATGCAACCAGAGCTTTAATAGCAAGAGGAACAATGAAAGGAAGAACCTATGGAAACAAATGTTAACTTGTGCCACTGAAAAAGCAGAGGCTTACTCTTATTTAAAGTGATCTGTTTTTCTGAAAGGACTTTAAAAAGTGGTTAGGACTGGGAAACCAACTTAATTCAAGGCAGAACTGACTTGAATTTAGAACCAGCACTCAGATGGTCTAGAAGAAGTCTAGTTAGCTTAAATGAAAACGACATTTTTTTAGTCTTTCATTTTCTGTTTTCAAGCTGGAACCAAAACATAAATGTCAAAATCCAGTGGAAAAAAGTCATTCTTGTGGGTTTTCAGATGTAATAGAAACGGAAAGTATTGGAACTCAAGGAAGAATGTCAATTTGCAGAGTGCCTTGGTATGTCCAGAGATTTGCATATTTAAGATCAGCATAGAAACTTTCTGATGCTTAATGCATTTAATGCTTTTTCAGTTATCCATCTCTTCTTGTAATACTGGCCCCTTCGGGATTTGTTTTTCAAACATTTTTCATCTTTCTTAGGAGATTAAATAATTAGACTTATTTCCTTTCTTTGAGATTTATTTTCCTATCCTGCAAAGAACCAAGTGCCATTACCTCTGGGAGAAAAGCCCCAGTGCTATGATGGACATGGAGTCTCCAGCCTGCTGCTGAGCACTGTGGTTCTCACTAAAAGCAATGTGAGAACAAAACCATATGTCTTTTAAGGATACATAGAAAGTTGGAGGAAAGCATTCCTATTTCCAAAATTCATAGTTTAATGTGAAAAGGGGCCATCAGATTATCTAATTTGATGCCCTGTATTTAACGGGCCCTTGAATTTCATTAAAAAATAGGACTGAGAGGTATGGGGTGGTACGCTATGAACCATCCACTCCATTCCACTCCACCACTATCACAGACAGCAACATCAATAATATTTTTCATAAACTGACCAAACTCCATTGTAAAAGTGGTTAGTATTTTTACCCTAAGCTATGTTGATTAAAAGGCTCTTCCAGAACCATAGTACTCTAAGGTTTAAACATCTCCTTCTAAGCCTAAATTCCATTTATAGCCAGTTTACATTCATATGTTACAGCATCACAATTGTTCTCATGGGGCTAAATCAGTGGTTTAAAACCAAGGCATTAAACCACTAATTAGATTCAAGATGCTAGGGCTGTGCGAAGCTTCAGGTAGTAATTCGATTCAGAGGAGATGCCGCCTGATTTGGTGGGTGAATCTCCGAATCTGAATCGAATCAGGGACCAATTTAAAAGTCCGAAACGATTCAAAGCTTTCCGAATCTTCGGAAAAGATTCGGAGAGCTTTGATGATTCAAGCAGTCCCTGGTGGCTGCAGCACAGAGCTGCAGTTGACTCCGAGCTGGTAAGTACTAGGGGCAGGGGAGGGAAGACTGGGGGAGGGACCATGGGTGCCAGCCCCCTGAGCCCCCTGCTCCTCCAGCCCCCTCCCGGACCCGTGCCTGCTGCCCCTGCCTGGCTGCCCCCACCCCAGCTTGGTACTTCAAAAAAAAGCCTTGGTGCTCACCGAGTGCTGCTGGGTGGAGGGGTTATCTCCACTGCCCCACACTGCATGGGGGGCTCTGTCACAAGCCCCCTGACCCCTGCCTCGCTCCCCCAGACCCCTCACCAGTGCCCCATCCAGGTCAGCTCTGACCCTTTAAGAAAAAAAAAAGCTGAGAAAAGCCCCAGGACTCACCACTCCTACACCAGCCTGGGGGGGGGGGGGCTCATGCATAGCCCCCCATGTGCATTAAGCAATGCAGGGTAGTGGGGATCTCCCCCTGCCGGCAGGAAAGGTGAGTCCTGGGGTTTTTTCATTTTTGTTTTCTTCTTAAAGAGCCAGAGCTGGTCCAGGCGGGGCACCCTTGGGGGATTGGGGAAGTAGGGAGGGGGGTCAAGGGGCTCGTGCAGCATGGGGCAGTGAGGGGCAGCGGGGATCGCCCCCCACCCGGCAGCACCCAGTGAGCCGGGGCTTTTTTTTTGACAGGTGCCAGGAGCTGGGGCAGCCATTGCTGAGCGGGGAGAGGGGCCTGACTGATTCAGAGATTCAGCAGCATCTGAATTGCTGAATCAGATTCAGCCGAATCAAATCAGGACAATGATTTGAATCACCAAATCAAATCACTGTCCCCCGAATCAGCCAAATCTAAAGCCGCAGCGAATACTAGCTATTTCGCACAGGCCTACAAGATACCGCTTGGAAAATATCAATTCTCAATTTTCATTTCTTTTTTCTCTTTTTTGAAATATCTGGTTTTAATTTCTCAATCATGTTTGAATGCCTAACAATGCTAACATTGCATGACAACTTGCAGCACCCTTGAAGGAAACTCTAAGCACCCCAGGGTGCTGTGGCACATTGGTTGAGAATCACTGGGCTAAATAGTTTTTTGCCCTCCTCTATAGCAGTTCCTCTCTGATGCAGTTATAGAGAGCAGGCATATCTCCTCTGTCTTCACGTTGCTAAAGTGAACAACCCAAATCTTGAAGTCTCATTTCAGTAGGTAGACTCTCTGTTCTTCTGATCATCTTACTAGTTCTTTTCCATACCTTCTCCAAGTCGAGTCTGTCTTTTTTTCTACCCTGTTACCACTATATCAATCCCAGTAACTTGTGTCTGACTACCACTTATTTTCCAGATGGAATCCAGTTTTGATGCAATGACAGCAAGTGGAGAAGCCCCCACTTTTCTACTAGTTTGCTCTTAAATCACACTTGCTGTTAAAATATATATCTTCAGCTTACACCTCCTTGTTCTAGTTATGTCTTTCTCTCTTCATCCCCTACTAAGATCCCGAATCTAGACAGAGTGGCACTTAAGGAGTAAGCATGTTCAGAGCATGCCAAACAACAAAGAGACAGCATTGAAAATATAAAAGCCACAGCAGTGACCACTTCTTTCAAAAACACAACTGGGGGTAGCGATGCCCACCTTTTATATACTAGTAGTCAACCCCCACCGACTGAGCATTCAGTAACAGAGGTACCACACATTCACTGCACAGACCTGAAAAAGGCGTAGTTAGTTCCAGCTGTAACTACTTAAAGGGTCCCATCTTCAAGTAGTTCTCAGTGGAATACTCTGACCCCACAGAAATTCATACTTAGACATAAATGTCCATTTTATGCCTCTCAAATGCCAATATGAGAATCCAGATGGGATTTGAACATCTTATTAAGAGACTGCTTTCAAAAATGGGGCTTTCAAAAAATGGGCTTGGAAACCCAGTTTTAAACAATGATAATTACATGAATCCTTCGGTATTGTATTAGAATAACTGTGCAATTCTTTTGTGTCCTTGCTATATTTGCCTTTTTGCCAGAATTTTAGCTATTGCAAAAAACAGGTTCATTTGCAGCTGCAGTTCTGTCCCCTGCTGTTTCACAACAGCATTAAATGAAGTCTTTATGACAGCCTCCTCATGTATGTATTCAGCTGCTTGCTAATCATTCTCTAGCGCTGAAGAAACATGGCAGAAGATGAAAGGTCACTACAGGGTTTTTTTAGGGTTTTTTTTAATGGGTCTCACAAAAAATCTCTAGTAGAAAGGATCTTCTCACCAATCAAGCAAAGTGCAGATCCATACTTTTAGTCACAAACATAAGGAATCTCAAAAGTGGTCTCTGAAATTGTTGGGCCTGACTCCGTCAGAGCTAAATTCAAGAGTGATATGAAAGGTGAGGCAAGTCACAATACTTGCACTCATTCATGCTGCTGTACCTTACTGGCCCCCTTCCTGGTTTAAATTAAATCAGAGTCCCCCAACATCCCAGCATGCTTTTCAGCCCTGGGCTAGGCTATGCTGTCTGCTCCAGAGAGCAGGGCTGGTCCCACCTCTCTGCTCTCTAGCTGGAACAGGGTTGAGGATGTGGCCAGATGCTGACCTGACATAGCCCCAAGGGAGCAGGGAGGGGATTTATTTCCCCCTCCCTCTCCTCTCCACCCAGGGACCCCAGCTGAGGTCTGCCTGGCCAGGGCATAGCAGCCCCTGTCAGGGTCCCACGATGCTTGCTGCTCCAGTGGCAGGAGCATGGCCAGACACTGGTCAGCATGGCACTCTAGTGCAAAGGGGGCAGGGAGGTAGGTTTATTTGCCCTTCCCTCTCTCCCTCCCTCCCATTTCCCACTGGCCAGCCCTGGCCACCACCTCTGCTGCTCACCTCCGGCCAGGCAGACCCCGCCTGGGAGGGAAGGGGGAATAAACCTCCTCCTTGCTTCCTTCGCCTTAGGGGGGCATACCAGCTAGTATCTTGCCATGTCCCCACCCCTGCCGCTGAAGTGGCAAGGGGGGTGGGGCAGGGGAACCCTGACAGGGGCTACTGTGCCACAGTCAGGCAGACCCTGGCTGGGGTCCCCCAGTGGCAGCGAGGAGAGAGGGGAAATAAACCCAGTCTATGCTGCCTTTTACTTAAGGGACCATGCCAGACTAGCATCTGGCCAAAGGAGAAGAAGTGGACATCATATTTCTGGACTTCAAGAAAGCCTTTGACCTGATGTCCCATGATGTCCTCATAGAAAAATTGGTCGAGCTCCAGTCTTGACATTCTTATTGTCTGATGGGTGAGGAACTGGTTCCGTGGATTAACCCAGAGAGCGATAGTCAATGGAACTGAATCCACATGGCGCATGGTGACCAGTGGTGTCCCCCAGGGCTCCATTCTTGGACCTGTACTCTTTGATGCATTTATAAATGATCTGGACTCTGGTGTCAGAAGTGGACTGGCTATGTTTGCTGATGACACCAAACTATGGGGAAGTGTGGTCACCCTAGAGAAGGGGCGGGCAATTATTTGGGGCAGAGGACCACTTACCGAGTTTTGGCAAGCTGTCGAGGGCTGCCTGGGTAGCCCCCCCCCCTTGACAAGTGCCCCATCCCCTGATTGCCATCTTGGGACCAGAAGATCTGCCCTTAAACATTGACCTTTGCCACCAGAAGTCTCTCTTCTTGCCCCAGGAAGTATTCCTTTGAGGAAGAGGGTTTGCCATCTTAGGGGAAAAAAACCAAATTATATACTAAAAATCAAACACTCATAATAATATATTTTAATTAAAATATTTTTGTCCTGATTTGTGTGTGTTTCTGCTGTATATGTAGAAGTGATTGCATAATAGCTCAAAATGTAGTCTTACTCGTGTATATTGTGTGGGGTGTGCAGGGGTGTTGGGGGAGTATGGGTGGGTGAGTGTGGTGTTTGTGGGGAGCTGTGGATGGGTGTGTATGGGGGTTTCTGTGGATGTGTGTATGGGTATGGTACTGTGCAGTGAGACCAGTAGATGAGCAGCAAAGTGGAGAAAGCAGCAGTGGGGGTGGCAGGAGTGGAAGTGAGCAGCGTGCAGGAGCATGGGCACTGCCCCAGTGTCCCAGGGCCCAGAGCCAGGAAGGAGCTGGCAGGGGTCTATGGAGCTAGGCTGGGCTGTCAGCAGGGAGAGAGGGGACCTAGCTGATGACTTGGCAGCAGAGCACCTTGGCCTCCCACTCCTTCCTGCTGCGTGAGGCAGAGCAGCCCTTGTTGCACCCCTCAAGGCCACCAGTATGGTTACGGCAGTTGTGGGGCTTGGCGGTGGTGGCTGCAGCAGAGGAGGAGGACAAGTTAGGCTCAGCCACTGCCACCTTCTCCTTGTTGCCACACTCACGGCGGTGCTCATGGTAGGGAGGGAGGGGGGAATAAATTCCCTCTCTGCTCCCCTAGTTTTAGGGGGCCATGCTGGGCCAGTGTCTGGCAAGGGGCCAGGGTCTAGCCATGCTCCCTCTACACCTCAAAAGCCTGGCAAGGCCTGCTTCCCCATCCCTCTCCAGGCATACCCTGGCTGGGGTGTCTGCAGGCCAGGGTGGGAGTTTAAACCCCTCCCTAATCGTACTCAGGCCTGCCGGGGCCAGACCATACCCCTCCATGCTCTCAGCTCAGCTTCCCTCTGGCCTTCTGGCCACTGCAAAAGAAAGGGAGGGCTCACTGTAGCACCCCCCGGCTTCTGGCCTCAGTCACTGTAGGCAACTGGTTGCATTTCCAGAATCAAAAGTGAATGTCTATTCACTTGCTTCCCAGTTCAATCTAGGCCCAATTTAGGCACCTAGACTCCTTACATAAAGCACTAGGAACCTTTCAGTGCCCAAGGAAGGGATGTGCAAAGCCAACGTGCTAAGCTAGAAAGCACCTGTGCTATCAAACAGGAAATGCTGAGGAGAAGGCTGGGTATTAAAAACCATCTCTCTCATTGATTTAGGTACCTGTTGAGATTCACTGAGCTAGTTCCATCTCAGCCAAAAGCAGTACTGGTCCTACTACTGCCACCCACACCTACTTTCATCCAAAGAGCGGAAGGGTGAAGTGCTCAAGTGGGATGTGGGAGACCAGAGTTCAGTTACCTTCTCTGGCTGAGGGGATAAGAACCTTTATCTTCCATCTTCCAGGTGAATGTTCAGGTGTTTTTCCCTCACTCTTTCCTGTTTAAGCCAATTCTACATTCTCAGGGCCAGCAAAATAGAATGAGCCTGACATTATAGTCTAGTAGTTATGGCACCCACGGAAAGAAGAACAAAGTCTACATTCCAGTTCTTGATACTATCTCCTGCCTGAGGCCTAACCCCTGCCCTACAGTCTGGCTCATTTCTGATCTTGTTGTAAGTGAAACACCTCTTTTATGAGTGCAATCAGAAGATAAATAGCACTATTCATGTGTCCCTGGGAGTGGAAAACTGTCACTTATTTGAACGCACAAAGAACAGGTGCAGAAAGTGGAGGGCTGCTTAAGATAATGTTTAACATTCAACATCCCTGAACCTCAGTAGTCTGTGTAACCCACATTAACACCAAGATGCACAGTCTCTCTTTCTATTGACTAGATTCATATTTAAAAGGGACAAGGCATTCAGTTCAAGAAATAAATGCCCATGCTTTTGGATGTAGGGGTTCCACAGTTCAGTCCCGGCTGTCTGTGATCCATGAGTACCAATCTTTGCACAACACTTTGAGATTCTCAGATGAAACTTTCCATCAAAATGATTTCTAGTGTATTAGAATCTACATTTAGGACATGCCAATTCCTCAATGTCAAAAATATTCTGTAAACAAAATGAAGGAATCCTTTACCCTTAACACCAAATACTTTGATTACAATTACCCTATCTTGGTTAGCTACACCCCACACACGTCAGCTTAAGTATGTGAGTAGCCCCACTGAAGTCCACAGGCCATTGAATTCTGTAGGACTACCTGCATGTTTAAAGTAATACATGCCCCACTGGTGACAAGCGATTAAACCTGGGTTGTATCTACAATGTATAAATAAAGCAGTAATTCCACTAAACTAAATCAGGGCACCAAAAAAATCTTGTTTTTCAGTTACTACAAAAATTATGCCTCTCCCCAGTGAGATAAATTCTGATCCTCACTTGGCTTTAAACAAATATTTATGACTTTATATTAGAGTTTACAATAAATGAGTTTTCTAAGAAAAGTATCCAGGGGTGATAGAATCTAAATCTATAGGTTTGTTTGGGCATTGCATTATGTGTTAGCTATAGAAGTTACTATGCTAAATAATCCTTCTCGTTGCATTGTTTGGGTTATTTTGAAGCTATAATATTAAAGTGAATTTCCTTGTTTTAAATTGGGTCGTCAAACCTTTCCTTGCCCTAGTATAACGTTTTGTATATGATGAATATTAGTATGTTAGGAGTATCAGGGACATGAGCGATTAAGCAATGACCATAAAATAGTCAAGTTTAGAGCAAAAACCTAATCAGCCTGCAGACTTGAGGTCATCTAATATATCTAGGGAAACATGTTATTCCCTCTCTTGCAACTGCAATGTGAAGATAATGCTTTTTAAAAGAATCCTACCATGGCCACCCTGGCCACTTCATCTAGTGACTGAATTTTATACTTATTCTGGATTTTTGTCTCAAACTCTTTGAACAAAATTATGACTCTTGAAAACTAGATGAAGACCAGGAATGGGGAACCACCTTCCTTCAGTGCAGCACCAGAAGATACTAGACGTGCATAATGGACACATGGTGGAGTTAGACGTACAAAGGCACTTGATTACCTATTGAAAATCATATACAGTACAACCTTTATCTCTGCCTATAGCAATGTTGCGGGTATGTAGGGATCATAACTCAGCCTTATCAGGTTTACAGTTGATGAAAAAGGCTAGGAACAGACATTCAAAAAGCCCAAGGTGGAACTGATCTAAGTTAAGCAGTTTTCTGCAAGTGGCACAATTCAGATCAGTAGTGAACAGAACACACATTCGCCCTTTGGTTGGGGGTGCAAATCTTAGACTGGTTGAACAATGGTGGAGCCCAGGTATGTGTGCCAAACTTCTGTTCTGTGTGGGTATAAGCCAGTTTCTGATCACTTATACCTCTAAAGTGTAATGCCTGTAACAGGCCATCATTTCAACAGCCTGGACCTTAGTGAGTAATTATGGGGCTGGCAGGCAATGTTTAGTAGGACCCACATCCGACCAGGAGCTATGTCTGTTCAGCATGTGAGCTCAGTGCGGGGAGAAGAAGAAAGCAAGGTTTAGAAGTCAATCCACACAATTAGAGGCATAACGTAGGTCCGATGGACATCAGCACTGTGGTGCTATTTCTATATTCCTAATAAATATGATTATATTTAATAGAGAACAAGACAAATTAAAACCCGGGGGATGATAAGGGTATGTATCACCTCTCAGTTTTCTATCATACACAACAAATGCCACAATTTTAACAGGAGTTAGCCTTTTCTGTCATGTATAAAAAGTAAACTTGAGCAGGCAATATATAGGACCTTAACTGTAGAGCTGTGCAGGAAATGGTTCTCCCATTGCCAGAAAATTTGAGATATTGGAAATTCTCTTCCAAAAATTGACATGGGAGTCCAGATCTCAACATTCGTCATCAACCAGAGTTCACAATATTTTGGGTTCGGTTCAGTTGAATGCCTCTCTCCCTCCCACTTTAAATTTTAAAAGGAAAATAGTTTGATGCCAAACATAGAATTTTTTTTACTATAAAAACTTGTAAATAAATGGAATAGCTTAAAACATTGAAATATTTCCCAGATATTTTGGAGAAGTTAATAAAACCTGAATTTTCTTCCCAGTCACAGTTTAGGTTTGCCTATCCAGCATTTTCCAAAAACCACTCTTCCCCTACCACCCCCACCACCCCACACACATTTAATCAAAAAAAAAAATCCTAAACAGCATTACTTAACAATGACAACAGAGAAAGCATGAGTGTAGCAGGGCTGGTTCTGGTCTTATTTCCATTCGGTCAATTGGAAATAACTGCAGCAAGGCCAAAAGAGCTGTATCAGTACATGCAATAGAATACAGTAAAATACAAAGCGCAAAAGAAGCGTAAGAGAAGGTTAGGAAAACTCTTGTTAACTAGGCTTTGTCTTTCCCTTCCTCCTTCCTTACTCGCTCTCTCTCTCTGCTGCACTTCAGCAGTGAGCAACAGTTAAAAACATCTGTCTTTTCATCACCCAGTCAGGCACGTCCACTAACACAGTTATTCCAAGGTCATTTTTCTCATCAAGCACTTAAAATACCGTGGTTCCTGTATCTGATGAAAAGCTACTTGGAGAAGTGAAGGGGGTGAAAATTAAGATCACTACACTACATTTCCTATGGAAAGCCTGGGAAAGTGAATTAGAAGGGACTGTGAATTTACAAGTATGCTCCTTTCAAACAAAATAAAGCCATGCAGCAGCCATCATCCTGCGTTCTCCTTTTCAAGCTTCACAACTGCCACTAAAACTTAAGGATCAAAAGCAATTGTATTATCTTCCTGTGAGAGAAAAGTAAAAGCAGTTTGGCCTTTGATGTTTCATTGCCTCGTGCTGTTTTTTTTCTGACTGTCCTTGGATATAATCCTGTAATGTGCTGGGGGTGTCCCAACATGCTCACAGCATTTCACAGTTGGGCCCATTCTCACTTCCATTTTCCAGGAACAGAGCATAGACGTCACTGCATTTTTTTTTATTATTATCTTATGACAAAATTAACACAAAAAAAAAGAAAGAAAGAAAGAAAAGAAAAAAGATTTACAAATGGTTGTTTCACTGAGGACTAACTCCACAAACGGGTTTGAGGCTTAGCTGTCCTTGGAGCCAGAGAAGGAATGAGTCCCCATAGTTTTATCGTTAGAGCTCTCGCCCAGGACACCTAAAGGTTTCTACTCTTGCTCCAGCTAACATCCAAAGTGTTTTCATACAAAGCAAAACTTTTGTAGGAAAGAAGAGTAAATGGCTACAGGACTCTATGGGGACAGAACGTACTTCTTGGAGGGCCACAGTCAGAAAGCAAGGCTCAGTTCCCTCCTCCAAATCTGACAATTTCCCGCTGTTTACCATAAATCTTCAGATCCTACAGGCTTGCAAGTATGGAAATCGCTCTGCTTCCATAAACAAAGAAACAAAATCAGTTCTCTGAAGCTTTCAAAACATTCAAAATGATTTTGAAGCCAATCTCACGATACTTTGGGGCCTAGCAGTATTGAATTTGTGAGGGACGCAGAAAAATAAAATCCATCTTATACAAAAAGATCGTTGAGTTGTTGGGATTATTTGTTTTGCTCATAAATAAGCATGATCCAAAAAGCCATTTGCATGGAGGTTTGTAGCAAACAAGACAGATAAGAGACTAAGAGTGAGCTGCAATTGGTCTTTAATCCACAGACTGTTTTTCCCATTAATACTCACCAGTCTTTGCTGAGCAATGTCTATCTTTGCTGCAAAATCCCCAGTTTGCCCCAGAGCATGACCCATCTATATTTGGCCTCGTGGTTTAGAGCTGCTGTTCCTAACGTCTGAAGCTGCTGAACTTTTTGCACCATTGTAGAAGAGGAGGGGCGGGATGGGATAAGACTGAATTAGGAGCACAGTGGCCTACACAGAGCAGGGGTGAGCAAAATGCAGCCCGTGTGCCAGATGCGGCCTGCCAAGCCATTCTATCCGCCCTGCAGGGGCCCTAAAAATTTTAGAAAATTAATATTAATCTGCCCGGGGCTGCCTGTCATGCAGCCCTCAATGGCTCGCCAAAAAACTCAGTAAGTGGCCCTCTGCCCAAAATAATTGCCCACCCCTGACATTGAGGAACTATCAGATTCCTGCAGAAACAAAATTCCAGATCTCATATATGGTGGCAAGTTAAAGGTTCAGCTGAATCTGAAAAAACGTTAATTCAAAGGACTTCCTTCCTTCTTTCCTCCTTCTCTCCCTATTTTCACTCTTTCAGTCAGCCATATGCAGGGGGTATTGCTGAATATACATGATTTTGGCTGAGTTGCAGGGAAGTTTGTAATGGTTGAGAAAGAAAATAGCTGTGAACAGAAGGGCTTTCTCAGGTACCTGCTCACCATGACAGTGGAGCATATTGGATCTTAATGAAAAAGGAGAAAACTCTTTATAGATACCTC
Source organism: Crocodylus siamensis (assembly GCF_052110815.1). Lineage (NCBI taxonomy): Eukaryota > Metazoa > Chordata > Crocodylia > Crocodylidae > Crocodylus > Crocodylus siamensis. The sequence goes on along the minus strand of NC_143397.1, from coordinate 242,476,217 downwards.
CATAACCCAAATTAACAAGGTTTCAGGTCACTTGTTCCCCTTCTACAGTCATCCTCCAAGAAGTCAAAGCAGAGCCATGCATTTTAAAACTGCCTTGTCTCTAAATTGCTTTCCTGAATGACGGATACTGGCATTAAGGGAACCAACTGCAGTCAGTGGAAGATCTCCATTGGTCTGGGAAAAGAACAGTACAGAGGGCTTAATTTGGCAATCCTGGGGAACAGGTTAAAATATCTGAACTGGTTGTGGACTGCCCAACTGCTTGAATCCTGGAAATTCAGAGCTATAATAGCCAATATCTAGTTAACCGAGCCTTTTTCTATGTGCCAACTCACACAGGCAGGAAAAGTTACTGGCTGATCTAAATAAAATATATGATCACTGTTTGTGGCTAATAAAACACTGAAAGTGCAAACATCATTGATACATGGCTGCACTAAATTGCCAATGCATGCCGCAGTAACGGCCAAACAACCACTAATAAATGTAAACCATTAACACTAGCTCTTCAATAAATAAAACAACAAATCTCACTGGGGCAGGCTGCAAGGCACTGTAGTGCAGATCAACAACTGCTCCTCACCAGTTATGGATGGAAAATGATAACACAGGGAAAAAAGAATTAAACTTATGAATATCATAGGATTTTTTTAAACAGCCTACTTTACTGTTTTTTACTAATATTAATAAAATGTTTTGGCCTCACCCTGCGCTGTGACTGACGTTCCTGGTGCTTTTAGGCCTTCAGTCTGATTGCTACTAACACCACAGGCGTGTAACACACCTTAAAATGGGCATAGGTGGCATTTACCTGCACTCTATTGATAATAATGCAGCTTTTTTTTATCAGTAGGACTCCAAGTAGCATTATTCTCATAAGGGATAGGGCAAAAGGAAAGGAAATGACTTGTCCAAACTCATCCAAGAGACCAGTGGCAGAGCTATGAATAGCACTCGGGTTTTCTTATTCTTGGGCCAAGACTGTATCTATCATATCTTCTGGATCCCTTTCTACTCCCAGACCTGCACAAAGAGGCCTGAAGATTTGATCCTACTGTCACTGAAGCCAGTGGCAAATCTTCCAGGACTTTAATGATGCAGAATCAAGGCCTTCAGTGGTGCAGTGTCTGATTCTTTACTGACACAACTTTAAGCAGTCCATCCTTCCTTTCTTGTGTGGATGAGGCCTTAGCATGTTCAGCTCCCCTGCAATAAAGGGAGCTGACTTGCTAAAAGGGGAAAGCGAGATGGGGAAATTACAGTCAAATAATACTTAAAAAAAAAAAACTGGGCTCCATTCTCACACTGAGCCCAGCAGTGAGTTTAATTAAATACTACAGATATTTACTTACTGAAAAAATCCTGTTTCATTAACATAAACAGATAAGAGAGCACCAGTGCATGACAACCCACAGGGCACTCGGGAATATCTGTTCTGAATTTTTTACATCAATCAAGTGATTCATATACATGTTATTTGCAACTGATGGCTTGTTGAATAGAGTCTAGTGGTTTTTACACCAGGGTACACCACTAAAAACCTCTCATTAATAGATAATCAGCTTCTACTGATCAACTCCTCGGCAGGGTTCCAAAGCATCTGTTTCCCCTGGTTTGTGATTTAGTTCTGTTAAGAGTGATGAAAACAGATTTGTGTTATTTCTTTACTCATTAACCTTATTATACAATTTCACCCTCAGCAATGCACTATTTTTTTTTTAAAGTGATAACATTTTTTTACATGTTCCAAGTGAAAAATGTGTCAGTCCTGTAAGTTATTCATGACTTGCCCATTGTTTCATTATTTTTCTGCTAGTAATACAATAGCTAAAGCAGTTCTAAATAAATACTTTTCTTACAGAAAAAAAGTGTCAGGAAAAAATACTTTTTCGGTTAAATCGAACAGTTTGTCACTAGGCATTTTTAGACTTGAAGGGGTTTTTCTTTTTTTGTTTTTTTTGCTACTAGTGCTACACAATAAGATAAATGGGTAATTAGCAGGAGAAAAATTACTTACAGGAATAACATTTTTTACTTAAGGCATGTAAAACATTTATCACTTGCTTTTCAGAGTGATGGTTTGAAAGTTGCTGTAAGCTTTTTTCCCCCATCGCCTAGTAATATATTTCAAAATGCAGCAATTTTTTAAAGGTGTTAGCTATGTATATATCCATATGGCAGTTTCCAACTGTGTTATAAGTTACTGTGCCTAAAGTTATTTATGTTCAGACTACTCTGGTTGCATCTATATTTTGTTTATATATTTCAATTTAGAGGTGGAGTAGCCCAGGGCAAATCATGCCTGTATCAGTTTTAGCAGTGCTGCCTTCTGAGGTCTTATTTGCAGGCCCTATTAAACCTGACACAGGGTGGTGGAGGGTGGGGAGGGTTGCGGGGAGCGAGAGAATGAATAAATAGAGAGAACTTTGAGAAAAGCACCACCAGAGGTACTGGTTGGCTGTGCTTCTGATTCCATCCTTTCAAAATCTAGTATATTAGAGCTGACATCAAAATTATAGCCCCAAATGTATTCCAGGCAAGTGTCTAAAAAGCCCATCTGTATCCTCACTCCTGCTCTTTTCCCACATCACTTGAGCCCGGTGGTTTAGTCAGCACCCACAGTGGTTAGGTTAGCCAGATGCTAGTATTTGCCTAGGGGTATAACAGCCTGGGCCCTGCGAGGTGGGTGCAGTCAGAGGGAGTGCTGATTCTACAGATTTTTGTACCTGGCAAAGTGCATTTGTTACCCACTGGATGGTGTTACAGGTTCTCCTCTACACCTCAGTCCCCAGAGCTTGTGCATCTACTGCGAGCCCAGGCAAAGAACCTTTCTTTTTCAGCACAGACTGTGATAGCTCATGCTTTAGCTCTTACATGCCCTGGTTCAAATTCCCAGTATATTAGCTGAGACAGGACTTGTCAGCCAGAAGTTGAAAAAAGCAATCACTTTTATGCTTGCTTTTTGATTATCTGTTTCAAAGTACTTTTCTTCACTTTAAAAAAAAGTCTCTTGACTTAGGCCGTGTATAGACATTCAGTTTCTGCTGCTCTCCTAGGAGAAACCACAGCAGTACAGATGTTCAGAAGGAACAGAATTGGACTTCATGAAAGCTTATGCTCTATATCCATCCTATTTACTTAGTCTATAAGGTGCATATCTACCCAGACTTCTGCAGGATTTTTCTCCCAGAGCAAAAAAAGGCCACTCTGGGAGAAAAATAGCCTGGGTATAACTACGGTTATATCATTCCCAGGAAAACTGCTGAGAGAGTGAATGTCTGTACACATTCTCTTCTGAGAGAAGCCACAGTACACCTAGGGTGCTTTGCCCCCACCCAAGGAGACAGTGGATGCATCTATATGTGCCCCTATGGCGCCGTTGTTACTGTGCCATTATTTAGTACTTCCAAAAGCAAGGGAGTGTGCTGCTACGGTGACATAGCAGTGTCATTATGGTTTCTGCCCACCAAAACTACATTGCCGTAGGGTGTTGCTACAATGACATAGCATCACATGTAGATGCACCCAGTATGTCACTCATTGGACTCTACTGCTCCAGTTGATCAGGAAGAAGAACATGTCTCCCTAACAATCCACACACTGTGTTACAGTAAGACACAGGTGGAGCCCAAGCAGTCTGGGTCAGCAAATCAAGGCTGCCCTGCATTACACAAATTGCCAATTGCTCAAATCGTGAGTGAAACTTTATAAAGGGAGATAAGGCAAGGTGCCGTGTTTATTGATTACATGAGTTAGACATAGAGGTTTGGGCACACCATTCATGCAAACACACATAAATTATCATCCACATCATTACACACAGGCATCATTACATACACAAAACAACCATTTCATCCACACATACACCAGATATAGTTACCAACGACAATTGCTCAATATCAGCCCAGGGTGGCCAACCTGGGCTTATTGAGTAGATGATGATGATTTGAAGATAGCAGATTTAAAGGTAACAGCTAGAGTGGGGTAAACAGATGCATCTGTGCTCCGATGAAACAGCAGTAGAAAAAAAGACTCACCCAACTTGGTATTTTCAAAGTGTTCTTTGATAGGGATTGGCATCCTTTGTTTCAGTGCTTTGGGGTTTTTCCATGCCCAGATTCTGTTTTGCAGTTGTTCTTCTTTTGTCTTCAGCTTATTTTAGCCTTGGAGTGTTCTTGTTGCCCGTCTGGCAGGATTTCTTCTTCTGTTATCTCCTTTGTGCCCTCTAGCTTCAAAGGGATTCTTCAGCTGTTTGCTAGTTAGTTACTGGCTGGTAACCTACATTTGGCACCTTGTTGCTTACATAAACAGTTAAATCTTTTTTTCACATCTCTATGCCATTCTCTCAGTATTCACCATTTTACACACACGCATACATAAGGGCTATGCAGAATTTATTCACTTATGTCAAGCAGAAGGATACAAAATGGAGTTTTCAAGTTGCTTACAGGACAAGACTAACATGGTTATATTTTACTATTATTACACTGTATGTTAACGTCAGCTACGTTAGTTCAGTTCATGATACACCTGTGCACTGCTGCCATCTGTCTCTAGGCAGACTGAGGGAGCCTCCAGAGCACACTGAGATGTGTGTGCAGGGGCTTCTGGCTGCACAGCATAAGCAATGCAAGCTCTCTGTTCTCAGCATGCAAATTTCTGCTCTGGCACCTCTGGGTAAGTTTTTCTACCAGATAAACCTGAGAGAATTCTGCCAGATCCTTTGGACATGTGAACAGAGCCTTAGTCATTCCTACTCCAGTTGTTATGAGGGCAACCTAGGACCAACATTTTTCCAAAGTAGTCTTATATGAGGCACCCCTGAATCCATGTTTTAAACATCAACCTGATTTTCAAACATACTGGCCACTGACCTCAGTAGAAGCTGCTTAGTGCTCAACATGCTTGAAAACCCAGTCTCCCATTCAAGTACCTGTATACAAATGTAGGATCCTGACTTTGATCTTAATCATGATTGTGGTCCAGGCAAGAGCCAGTATACCACTGAACTGCCTGAGAAGCAGAATAGGAATCAGACCATAACTGAGCGTTACCATTTGCTAGCCATGACTCCATCTACCCTGAAGGGAAAAGAACCCACATTAGCTGTACACTTGATGCAGCCTACAGCCCCTGGGCTGTAATGCAACTCAGCCTGGGTTCTGCCCTTTTTCCACTCCATTCTGCCCATGAGGGGCTCAGGAATTGTAACATTTCTATGGAAATTACATTCTTTCAGCAACACTACAATGGAGGGGAGTGGGTCACATGGAGCACAATACTGTTGCTTCTCACTCCCCCTGCACAGCTAAGGAAAGCCAAGACCCTAGCCTTTTTACTTATAAGCAACTATTTCTATTATGAGGTTTCTCTAACCTTCTTCTTATTTCAATCTTTAGGGGCCCAGTTTTTGATATCTTGATGTATGTTCACAAAAACTGCATTGCCCTAGGCCTGTGATATTGTAGCAGATGTGCATCAAGGGACTAGAAAACAGCTGTACTTTAATAAATAAAACCATCTAAGAGGTACAGTTAAATAGAAGAAACAAGTGTACAACACTAAGACTTGGGAGCAGATTCAATAGAAAGAAGTGGGCCATAACTTCACCCTGCAAAGATAGATGAGTGTTCTGTAATACTCCAGTGGTACAGGCCTGTTTTGAGCTATGTAGCTCCTATATTATTGCTTTTAGTTTCCAGAGCCTGAGACAAGGTACTCCTAAGCTCTGGCAGTGCCTGGTTGCCACAACAGCTCTGCTGTGCTATACGGAGCCAGGTGTTAATTAGAGGAGTCCAGAGAATCATAGCCATTTTACAGCCACCCCTGAGCTTTGCTGAGCACAAATCACACACAGTTCAGAATTGGGGTCAATGCATTTGCCTTTACTGCTATAGAAACCAGCCCAGGTTACTAGGAGCTCTTAAATTCTAGCTTCTGTGGTTGTATTAAAGTAGCCTCTGCACTGTATCTTCTTTTTCATTGGATGTCCCCCCTGGGATTCATATTAAAACACTGGGGATGAAAATGCACTTCCTTTGAGACATATCAACAGGTGATGTCAAAATACTTGGTGTTTAATATTCTATACTATAAATCTGAAGCCAGAGGGTTAAAATATCCTCCCCTCCAGATGAATCAATTTTAGGTATGGAGCGATCTTCAAAAACCCCCTCTAGTGGCTAAATCCATCATCTCACATTACTAATCTGGGTTCTACAAAGATGCATCATCCGCTTGAGACCTATCTACTGCTAAGTGAATTAATTCACTGTATTTTGCAAAAGCATCCTTTCCTGAGCTAGAAACTGTAGCTTTTCATAAATGCATGTACCTACTTATCAGCAAGAAAAATAACCTGCATCAGCATAAACAGATGCTTTGTATGGAAAGCGCATTTGTAACAACTGTCCATTTTCTCATCTCCGTGGAAAAGGACAGGGCAGTGTGTTTCTGATATCATGAACTCCTCTTTGATCAAAGCTAGGGATTATGTTACATGATTTTGGTTGAGGAAACTGCAGTGTTTTCAAACAGGCACTAAACTCTATACATCCTATAGATATATACTTTTGTTCAGTAACAATGAGAAAAGCCAAATATGTGAATCTCATTTCTCACTCCATTATGCTGGTGAAAGTTTGTTTCCATATAGGTTTTATGCACTCAGAAACATAGGCATAGAGGACAGGGACGTGGATGAGTCTTGTAGTCTATCTGGTCCAGTATTCTGTCTCAAACAGTGGCCAGCATCATCAGTAAAATTTTAAAAGGACGTAAGTGGCCTTTGAGCCCATGGTCTGCATCCAGTAAAGAAATTAGATGCCTAAGCAGGACCTAGGTGGAACTGAGGTTCCCAGATCTAAATGTGGAATCCAAAAAGCTCCTACTTGGGTGTTGCCTCTCCATGGAAACTTTGCTGCTTGACTTGGAAATTCTTCATGCAACTAGTGTTTTGCTTCTGCTCAGGTCCAAACTGGCCCCATCTCAGCACTTTGACAGTTCTCTTCTACCTCATCCCAGCTGGTATCAAGGAAGAAGGCATTCTTCCACCTAAGTTCTATGACAGGTTCATTCTGGAAACACAGCTCCCTCCGAGCACAGCCAGGATCAGGATGCTCACAAAAAGCTTCTTACACTGCTTTTTTCCTGAAACACAGGTGGTAGACATGCTGCCAGCACCCACCTTGTAACAGCTTAGAATATGTACCCAGGAAGTGGGAGGCCCAGGTTCAGGGTGCACCTCAGACCAAAGGGGTTCAAACATACATTTCCCAACAAATGCCTCCTAACTAGGCCAGACAGGAGAGTTGCTCCACTCCTTCTGAAAATCTGAAACCGCAGAGAAAGGAATGTTTCTGAAAATAGGGTTTGGAGCATATCTACATGGTAAAAGACAGTATCAAGCACATGGGCGACTGATGCCTCTTGAATCTGGGGGGACACCTGCAGAAGCCGGTGGCAGCAACAGCAGGGACAGCCCTGTCGGGGGGCATGTGCCCCCCCCCCCGCGTCCCACCTACCAGTTGCCTATGGTTACACAGATACCTAAGCTGGCTTTGCAGGCAGTATCCATACACACACACACACAGCATTAATATTAGGATTAGAAAGAAAAAAGTAGTTCTATAATTTCTGTGTCCAATAGACTAATTACAAGTAATATGCAAACAATTAATATCTAAGAAGACTACAGCGAGACACTGAAAAACATGGCATAGGGCAGCACAATGTTGTGGTAATGTTCCAATAGTGTCAGCATTAATTAGCATTCAGGCAGTCCATATCTCTGGAGAATCGACTCGACACCCTTCCTCATTAGGCTTTTCCTAAAGAAAATACTGAATCCCCAAATCAATAAGGATATTTGATTGAGCTATAAATATAGAAAATGGAACAATCCACTTCAAAGAGTGCTGTCACAGCATAAGTAACAGATTTCAAGAGCCATCTTAGCTCCAGCCCAACTTCCCAATATGGCTTTAAATGGTCTGTTTCTTCTGCTCCAGTTGAAGGATGTGTTGTCTGTATTTCAGATGGATACACTATTAATAGCAATAGTTTGTGTCATCTATTTCCATTTTTCAGTCATCTACAACTGTGTTTCCCTTGTGTTAAATGCCTTGAAGAAGTAGACAGTACATTTTTTCCCTTTATATTATTGTTGCTGCCGTTACATATCCATTATTTACTGCTTTAATTTTGAAACCATGGCCTTTTTGGCAACCCTAATTTAAATCATTAATACATACAGGGCATGTCTACACATGTACATTTACTGTGTGGTAACTGAAATTACTGTGCAGTATGGGCATGTATCTACAAGTGCATGCCCGTTCTTTGCAGTAAATATGGTGACTTATGCTGATGCGAGCATAAATTTGGTACCTGCATCATACAGGTATCAAATTTATGCCTGATTAATTACTGTGCAGTAACACATGTGTAGATGCCTTACTGAGCAGCAACACTGTGTGTGTAGATTGACTTGAGACTAACTTAAGTCCCAAGTCACTCCACACACAGCATTAATGTGCTTTAATGCATGCACATGTAGACACCGGTTTATTCCCACTTACTGCACAGTAATTTACTGTGAAGTAAATTTAAGCTTGCATAAATGCATGTGTAGACACGCCCAGAGAGTTTGAAACACAATAACAGAGAAAACCAACAGGTGACTACAGAAACAGTATTGGTGCTGCTGCCCACACTACCTCCCCTTCCGCTTCCCAATTTTTCTGGGAGCACTAGGTGTGCTTCTGGGATGGCAAATAAAGCTATCCCCCTCTGCCTTTGTAATTCCCGACAATAGTCATGAAGCCGGATTTATAGCCCTGAACCTGAGTCATGCAGAGTAAGCATCTTTGCATGTGAGTGAATCAAGACCTAAAGGTTTGTAAGCCCTGAACAGAAGGGGCTCCATTTTTGGGGTCTGTGTGTCAAGGTACTCCTGAAATGCCAACAATTGCTAATATAAAGGCCATATCATTGCCCCTTCTACAAGTAATTTGCTTCATCACATTCACTGCTTTTCTCTCTTTTTTTTCTAGTGACCTCCTTAGGGCTCCACACAAGTACAACAGTCCAACCACCTGCTACTAAGGACAGGATGGATGCATTAAACTGTAAGTTCACTGCAGCTCAGGGCTTATGTTTTTCATTATTTGGTTATGAAGCCCATACATGGGTTGGGCATCAAGACCCAAATCCTCAAAGGTATCATTGATCAAAAATGTATTGGTTTTAAGGGAAGTGACTAAATACTGCTGAGGATCTGAGTCTTTAAATTAATCACTCTTAGAGGATGCAGAACTGCTTCTGTGAGGGTGCACACTGGGTGGGGCAGGCCTGGGCTGCTTGGTCCTGCCAGCTCCCCCTGGGTCCTACTGCCCCTGGCTCCTGGCAGCCAGGAGCAAATAACTATTAATTTACTAAATTTTTCAGAGGCCCCACGGGCCAGATAGAATGGCCTGGTGGGCTGAATCCAGCCTGCAGGCCATATTTTGCCTGCTGTAGGGCGATGTGTAGACATGCCCTGAGAGGTGGAGGACTCCAACAACTTGTAGGATCAAACTCACATTAGCTAACTACTGAATACTCCTCTCCTGCTGGTTCTGCATCAGATTAACCCTGTATTCTGAATTCACACCACCATAGCAAAGTTGAACCAGTTCTCAAGATTCCAGTTTAACTTCTACTCAACCACCAATTTCAAATGATCATGTACAAATTGTGCCCTCCTTGTTTGCGTGGGTTGGTAATTAAGCAAAACAACAAAACCTGCCCATCCATGCTCTGGTGTGTGTGTCAAGGCTAAGAATCAATCACCATTGTTTGGCTGCTCAGCATGGTTTATTTAAAATAGGTTTAGTTTTTCCTTTCGCAATTGCTATAAAATTAAACAAGAGGGCTGGGATTACTTCAAAGTGACATCTATATAAAAAGAATGGAATTAAAACCTGACTTCTTGCAAAACCATCGTGCGGGCTGCCAAGCAGTGGAGACCCTCCACAGAAGCTTAAAATATGGAAGAGTGTTCCCTGCAGACACTTTTTTAGAACAGCCACTACAAAATGTTGACCCTTATTTATCAGATTGGTACAGAGTCCCTCTGGTGCATTCCTTTGAGTGCTAGATAATGATGTACCATTGGTCAAGAGCAGTTAGCTAATATTTGGAGTCTTGACAATACTTCCATTAGGAGGAGAAATGGATGTACGAGCCAGGTATTGCTTTGGTGGTTGTTTACAAAGCAGCTATACCAAGGCCTGAATATGCCCTGAGCATACTAGAAACAAACAAATTCCACAGTCACTATTTCTAAGCCTGGTTTTCCAGCATGTACGATGCCCCAAGGAGCTCTGTCTTTTTTTTTTCTTCTCAGTGACTTGTTATGACTGCTTCTGTAGCTTTCTCTTCTCTCTCTCCTGTTGGCAAATTATTGCAAAATCTGCTGGTTCCTGCTTCTGTAACCAATCCCATGAAAAACCTTCTGATGCTCCCTGAGTTGGCTGGGGCTTGGACCTTGATGTGTGGTCCAGTGGCTTATATGGTAGCTTCTATTGTTTCAGGGTGCCCTTAAATTAGAAAAGTTCACTGTTCCTTCCACTCAGCCTGAAAGAAGGAGACTTAGCTTATTCACCAGCTTTAAATGTGTCTGTGAATGACATATAGCCCACTTGATGCTAGCCACTAACACCTTCCAGTACCACAATATTGTTCAAGTCTGAACCCTAGAATAATTGTGTCATTGTGACATTGTGTCAGTTGCAGCAGCTGTCACAGGCCAGCTGGGCACTGTGAGTGTATCAATTTTATCACAGGCCAACTGGGCTGTTTGATTCAGTTTTGGATCGAGGAGGCAAATTTGAGAGTGAAGTGAAGGCAAATTTATTATAGCTTACACGCACACAGCAGTTAACAGAAAGATAAATGCAATAAGCAGATAATGCAGTATTAAAGAGCTAAGAGTAAATGACAGATAATAACAACAGATAGATCAATTCTGTTGCAGACTAACTGGGGACTTAGAAGGTATGAGCCACTGGGCTGTTCAAAACAAGAGAAAGACAGACATGGGTTGGCAACTTATCGATAGTCCCTCAATGCCAGGTACACATCAAGTGATTCCAGCGAAGTCAGACGTCCCCGATCAATGCTGTCAGAGGGTTACCGGGGAAGGTCCCTTGATCAGGATCTGATCCTCACTCATACTGGGAGTCTGGGGTCCGGGCATGGAACAGAAAAGACCGTTCTGTTCCCTCCTTCCTGCTGGTTACCTGATGCACGTGCTTTTTATACCTAAACTTATGTTAATCTGTTGGCCTCAGACCCACTCACAATGTTACCCTATAACTGTTACCCTATGGGATTGAAAGGTGTTAAAAATTATCATAAAAAGTTACTACCCAAACTCGGGTTTATCTAATAAGCAAATTATGATACAGCACCTTTAGGTTTGAAATTGACATTTCCCTGCCTACGCCCCAACCCCTTTTAGGTTTCATTTGAATATGCTTTCTTGGGATGTTTTTTCCTGGAATGTGTTGGGTGTGCCAGGCAGTTGGATCCAGTTTTTTATCGTTAAAGCTGAACCCCGCGCAGAAACGATTAGGTCAGCTAATCTCACAGCTACAGCTTTGCCTGTGGGACCCATGAACAGTTCCATGAACAGTTAATTTATCATTTTGGTTAAACTTATGACAGACAAGTTACTTTTGCAGTTTAAAAACTTACAAGCTTTATATTAACTAATATTACCTGTTTAGGCAAAATACCAAATGCCTCTAAGAAGCACATACTTATTGTTTATTAATCCCTCTGGTTCTGGCTGTTACACAGCCCATCACCAACCCACACTCCAGAATTTGCAATGGCACTACCATTAATTGCACATTCACACATCAAGGTGACAGAAGTGATGCCAAGAGGTACAAGTAAGGACATGCCTGTGTGACCCAATGAAGCTGGCACTCCTGTGGGAGGGGAGATTTGTGAATTCTATTCTCTGCTGCCAAGACTGTTCAATTCATTTAAAATCAGGCATTGCTAAAAACTAGAAATAACCCTGAGAGCAAGGACCAATATCCAGGACTTCCCTGCAAAGCTTGAGAGAGTCCAGAGGAGAGCCACGTGCATGATCAGAGGTCAGAAAAACAAACCTTATGATAAGAGGCTGAGAGCCATGGGACTCTTCAGCCTAGAAAAGCGCAGGCTCAGGGGTGATCTGGTGGCTGCCTATAAGTTTATGAGGGGTGCTCACCAGGATCTGGGGGAGCATCTTTTCACCAAAGCACCCCAAGCGATGACAGGACTGAATGGTCACAAACTCCTCCATGACCATTTCAGGCTGGACATAAGGAAGAACTTCTTTATTGTCCGAGCCCCGAGGGTCTGGAATAGACTGCCACCGGAGGTGGTTCAGGCACCTGCTTCGAATGCCTTCAAGAGACATTTGGATGTTTATCTTGCTGGGATCCTATGACCCCAGCTGACTTCCTGTCCCTGGGGCAGGGGGCTGGACTCGATGATCTTCCGAGGTCCCTTCCAGCATGAATGTCTATGAATCTATGAAATCTATGCAACTCACAGAGGATGCCTTCGTGACCAAGCGACACAGCCAGTCACCTTCTCACTTGTTCTCTAACAGAATGAAACTTGTCCTCTTTACTGCTTCATGGCTCAGCTGAGCCTAGCTCATAGCTTGGTGGTTGGGTCGCACTCTCAAGAAGTGGGAGGTGTGGGTTTCAGTTTTATCAGGCAGTGGAGAACCTCACACTTTTTTTTGGAGAACCCTCTTGCTTTAAATGTGCTAGTTCATGGTAAGACTTGAGGTATATATTAACAAAGCTTTCACAATTATTATTCTTGTTGTACCTATCTTGCTCCTTGAATAAAGAGAAAACTATGATCTTTTGGATGTTGACTGGATGCTGTAACACATAAATACACTTAAATAATGTCTGGCATACAGGTGTATGGTACTTCAGGGTCCATCACACTGAAAAGAAATTCTGGTCACGGTGCATAGCAGTCCTTGCCTGTGCCTGCCTCTGGAGGAAGAAGCTTGAAACAGCTGCATGAAAGAAGAGCCAAAAGAGCAATCACATGAAACCCTGGAGCTGGAAATTTCCTCAAAGATCAAATGCACCCATCAGGAAGAACAAACTGCAGCTCCATCCATCAAAAAGACTTTTTATGTCACTCTTTCCTTCAGAGGGATAAGTATTAATTCAGAACTCAACCATATGGAAAAAAATAATTATTGAGAAAGCACTGAAGGGCCTTCGTGAGACTAACAAATTAGCTAAAACCTGAAGAGAAGGTCAGTCAATTCAAGGCTTTCTAAATGCTTATCTCCCTTACTAAGTCTTTGAGCTACTAGCTTCTTTCAGCATCTGACCTCCCAAAGGGCCCATGTATTTCTACGTTTTACTCAGCTACATTTTGGGGAAGGGGTTACTGATTTTGAGCTGTAAATCCTATCATGGGGTTTTTGTTTTGTGTGTTTGCTTGTTTTTACTTGTCATCTCTTCTGATACCATTCATTCAAAAGGACACAAGAGATTCAGCTTGCCATATAGTACAATTTCCACTGACACAATTCTACCAGTGGAAGTGGATTTATTCCTAATTTGCACCCAATGGGAGAGAAGGAAAAGTCTCCTGGTCTGGCTATATGAACAGCACCAAACAGAGGCTTGCACTACACATCTTTAGTGCCTACAAAGTACAGCAGGTGATGTGTGATGCCATCAATCCGTTATCTCCCTAGTTCTTGGGTGTTGCGTGGAGCCGAGGTCTAACAATAAGTGTCTGAGACAGTAACAAATAAATATTTATAACATGAAAATATTTAGTTATTTATATAAGTTGGATTAGGAACACAGGAAACATCAGGCTGACCCATCAACAGTGGATGGATCAGTGGCAGTCCTGAAGTGGTAATATCAGATTGAAGCCAGTACCACATGCTTCTGAGAAACATGAAAGAGTATGCAAGTGAAAATAATATACTTGTATCATCAAATCTCCTCCTAATCTCTAGTAGAGATCAGTTCAACCCCCAAAGGGTAAGTTTAATATCTCCTCCAAAAAGCATAACTATAGTTATGTGAGCATTAAATATTATAAGTCTGCATAGTCTCTTTATCCATATAAATGTTCATTCCCTTTTGACTATTGCATGAGGTATATAGTTTGATGGCTTTAAACATTTGTTTAAAACTTTACACCAATGGTTTTCAATCTTTTTTCATTGGCTGACCCCTAAAAATTTTTGAATGGAGTTGTGGACCACTTTGGAAATTTCAAATGGAGGTGAAGACCCCTTTAAATTGTAAGTGTGAATATTCACCTACTTTTGATGGATCGTAGTCATCTTTCGCAGACTCCCTAGACAGTCTGCAGGCCCCCAGGGTTCCACAGACCACAAGTTGAAGACCACTGCTCTACACCATATTCCTGGTGCATCCCAGCTGGGATGCTCGTAAATATATACCACTCACCCTTGCCCACATACATGCTCCAGACCTAGAGATACACCACTAAAACTGTTCTTAGGCTGTCCCCAGCAGCCTTTCAGATGCATTCTTAAGGGGCACCCTCAGAGCAGCTTCAGCAATTCATTTCCACATTTGGCTTGACATCCTATGACTGTGAATTACACTCTTTTATTACAGGTTGTGTGACAAAACACTGCCTTTTGTAAGTTCAGAATTTACCACTTTTTATTTTCATCGACTGTGCTCTTGTTCTCAGGTTATTTGACAAGGGGACCAGAATCTTGCATGTAACTGTAGAATAAAAAAAACAAAACCCCACAACAAACTAGGTAAAAATAGTCAAAGGATATACTATCATTAGTCCTGTAGTCATTATAGGTAAATGTATAGTATAAAACAAAATCTAGCTTTTCGGGCATCTTTCGCATGCTTCCAATACTTCACTGTTAGTCACTTCTACACCTGACTTACTACTACCACACCTCAGTTAAGGTGTTTAGCTAGATCTAAAAACAGTCTGCAGGGCTGTACAGTAGAAAAGAGATTACCAGGAGTGGCTACCAGACTGCAAAATTTCAGATGAAAGGACAATTTGAATATTGAAAGGCCACTAAAAAGGAGAGGGTGTTGTTAACACCTTTAGAGTAGAGTGAGATTAACAGGAATCAGGGAAATTATAATGAACCAAGAAGTCAATTGACTCTCATCACTGCCTGAATAGAAATGTCCCTGCCCCTCCTAGGCTGTTGGTTTTAAAAGTTTGGGTGGACTCAAAGAACTCAAAAGCAGGGTGCATCTGTACCATCACATCCCCTCTGGATGTACCCCTGATGTTCACCCATAAAAGGATATAAATGAGTAAAACAGATAATTGTATAGAAGAATCTACACACCAGATACAAAGCAAACACTCAAACAGCTCTTTAACTAGCTCAGGAGTATTGAGTGGTATTTCAATCCAAGTTAAAGTGTTCTTTGCTTACAGAAGGGCTTTTATGAAATGTCCACTCAGAAGGTGGTATAAAAAGTCTGGCAAACCAGGCTCAAACTGCTGGTGAAGCCTGAGCCTAGACTGATGGAAACAGATCCAATTGCTGCAGACTAGTAATATGAACTTCACTACCTGTGACACTGCTAAGATGGTTTCATACTGGCAATACATTTTTAGACCTAAGTGGAAGGACGCTCCATTCCCGTCACCCTGGATTCACTCGTTTAAGTGATAGAATGGGGTGAACAGGAACTTACCTCGTCTTTCAGGTAGTCCATTATGTGGGTTAAGGAAAGTCCCACCAGATGTCTTCATGAGGCTCCTCCCTGCCTACACCCCGCCCACACCTCTCCCAAAGAGGTGTTCTGCACCAATATTGACAGATTTTCCTTCAAGATTAGTCTCTGTGGTTCCCTCTTTCTATCAGCATTGCTCCTTGTAGGAATGCCAGGCCCCATTCCCAAGTGTTTCCCCTTTAAGGGTCACTAATCCAAAATAATGAATAAAACCTGGGCTAGCCTTGTCCTTTTAACCTGTGTAGTAGTCCTTTTCAGAAACCTGAGCGGTCCTGTTGCTGTGGACCTTGTCCTCCTCCTCCTGCTTCTTCCCAAGCCTCACTCTTTGGCTCTGGCTACTCACCTCCCTCCCAGTTCCCTGTGCGCTGCCCAGCTGCCTAACTGGGGTCAGCCTGGCCACTTATATCCCTTGTGCCATGCTGCTTCCTGCTTGCCATCTGCTGCTTCTCCTGTCCAGTGAGGGAGATGTTTCCAGCATGGCTCTACTCCCCTGGAGCTTCTCTGCTGATTTCTCCTTACATGCTGGCTCTAGCAGCTTCACATGTGATGCATGCAGCCCTGCCAGCCAGTCTGGGAGGTCTACCTGTCTCCTGTGACTGCCTCATGGCTGTTGCATGCCATATTCCCTAGTTGTTCCCTATTCCTTCCCCAGCCATCTTCCTGGTTCGTTACCCAGGTAGGCAGGCTGGGAGGGGCCTTTCTGCCCAATGAGTTGTCTGGCAGGTGGCCTGTGCCTGAGCCCCTGCTACAGCAAGATTGGTAGCTTTATTCATGGCCCTTTGAAATGAACAGGATATGCAAAATCACCTGCTCCCATACTGCAGGTCTTCAGATATTTCACAGACTATGGGTATGGACACAAGAACATTTGGAGCCCTTTCCAAAGGGCGCTATTTCACTAAAGCAGCTTTGCATTCTAATTATTGTGTATGCATGAACTGAGAAATGCAGCAAAATCGCTCTGATTTTAACTATGAATGAAGGAGTGATAAAATGTTTTGCTGCACTCAGATGGTTCTTAGCTCATCCACACATAACACTTAGGCTGTACCACTTACACCAAGTTTAATGTTCCCCTTTTGACAGAGCTCCAAGCATTTTTGTGTTCACACTTTAGTTTCTAACTATCTTGATGTTATGTTATACAACTCACAGCAGAGTCAGGACAAACAAGAATTTCAGCTTTATTGAAAAAAAAAAGTAAATGTGTCTCTTGTGGTTGCAGAGAACATTTTAAAAAAGATAAAGAGCCCAACATCCATGGTCTTTAAACCAGTCTCAAGATTTTTGGGTGCCTGACTTTTGATTTCTGTGTGCACAGGATAGTTTATACCTGCCATGGACAAGGATTCCTTTCTAGCACTAAGAATTTCCCAGAAATTCACTACAAAAATAGTTTGGGAACTGGAGTATACATGTATTCCAGCACCCTGGCTGGAGATCTACACAGGTGAGCTCTCCATCCAAGGAGCACTAAAGGGCTGCTCCTCAAGGCACCATCATGCTTAGAGGAGTCCACTAATTGACAGCTTGTCCTCTCCCCTGCCAGGGAAGGAGGCAGGTTATGAAGAGCGAGTTGGTAGTTGCTGAAAAGCAGCGGCTGCCAGAGAGTTCCTGGTCTCTTGATGCTGAGAGGGGTAAGGAGAACTGCTCTCTGGCCTCATCCACTTTCTGTCCCCTGCACCAACTAGGGTCACAATCTGGGTGACCCAGAAGTGTGCATGGAGCGGGAGGCATTCTTCCACAGCTGCAACCCTCCCAGGGCTCCAGCCACGGGCACATCTGCCAGTTTTCTTCTACAGTAAAATAATTTAACATAAATAGTAATCTAGGTTTTTATAGCCCCTTTCATCTGAGGTATTTCAAGTGAGGCCCTACCATGAAAAGGGAATTTATAAAAATATCTGACTTGCTGCTTATCTACTCCAAAGCCGAAGTCACGTTTGCTGGCTTTGGTGATAAAAAAAATAACATTGTTAATGCTTTATGTGGTCTATCAGTCCTGAAGAGCCAACACAGCCACAGGAAGGAAAAAAGGAGAGCTGGATTACAATCCTTCTTGTGCAACCTCCCTAAAATTCCTCAATAAGCCCTGATCAGCTCCAATTGTGCAAATCAAGGGGCTACGTACGTGTTACTACAGGCACAGTTTGGCCTGCAGATGATGGATAAGAAGGAAAGATCTTAGAGTGACTTTGGCACTCCTGTCAGAATTTGCAGGACTGGCTGGTACAAAGATACTGAAATCAGTGAAATTACGTCAGCCTGGGATTTGGCCCTTTGTCTTTTTCTTTGAAAAAGACCACATCTGGATTGGAAATCAGACAGGCAAAAGACATGGAATCCAAAGGGCCAGCAGTCCTGGTACAGAACAAAGCAAAGCCACTTTACAATCCTCTTATAGTAAAATCTTTAATTTATGGATTTTTTCTATTCTGAGGTAGAAATGTTTCCTTGAATACTAGAGACTGTAGGTGACTGGAAGATAATTTGACTTGCTGTGCTCCTAAATATGAACTTGACCTTTGATCTGTGTCTGAACTGCTGGTAGACTAATTAAGAATTGCAAATTATGCTCTGAGGACCTCTATTTAGTCCACTAAGGATTTTATTCCTGATAACAGTTTTTACAAGGAAGGTGCTCAGATAGCCTGGTGATAGACAGCTGTAAAAACTCCCACTAATAGAGAGATTTTATTGGAAATATTATCACTGTGGGTTTATATATGAATTATGTATGAATCCCTGGATTTATGTATGAAGAATATAGGCACTCCTTGTGTACATCTTCAATGAGAACGCAGCACCATTTGTTAAATAGCTAACCTTCACAAGTCACAGTGCTCAGGTGAAACAGGTAATGGTTATTATCCCCATTTTCTTTTTGGATCAATTGAAATGTAAGTGACCTGCCAAAGACAATGTAACAAGTCAGGAACAGAGCTGAGAACAGAGCTTAGGAGTTATGACATCAAAGTCCCTCAATCCACTAAAGTTCGTAGATCACAGAACAGGAATGTATATGCTTCCATAAATGTCTTATTCTCACCACATACACTCACTCACTGGGTTGAAAGGAAAGTAGAAGCTGGAGTGTAGTTGGATAATGGGGAGTTTACATGCACAAATAGGTGCATCACCAATTCTTCAGGGCTGTTAACTGAGGCCTGTATAGATGGCCAATAATGATATAGAAATAAAAGACGATTTGTAGATCTTGGATCAGAGTTGTTTATTTGAAAGTCAGGGAAGAGTCTTTTCTTGCTCATCTCTACTGACATAAATCAGAATTTCAGCCCTGAAGGAAATTTTAAAATTTGTTTTCATCCCTTATGTAAGCCGGGCAGTACTCCAAGAGGTACCCCCTCTCCAGTTGAAGGGATCAAAGCAGGTGAACAAGCGCTGTGAGAGGTGGAGGGACGCTCCTCCCCCTATAGAGCAGAGCCAGACCACCAATGGGGACTTAACCATGTACCTTTTAATGAGAGAACAGTACTGGGAACATAACAGGCATAAACCAGGGGGTATAGGGGACACAACAACGCCCTGAGGGGCCAGAATTGAAAAAAAGTTAGACATTTACAATCATAGACATATTCATCCAGTTGACAAAAGACAGGCTTGACAAAATATAAAACACAAACAGCAGAACAAACAATACTGGTTGGTGAAATATAAAAGGCACAAAATACAAAATGTCGAACAACAAGGAGTATAGGGGCTAGATACCTGGAGGGGGAGAAAGGGGGGGAAATACAGTGACCCCTTTCCACTGCAACAAGAATATCTCCCTGTTCATAGATATCATGGACATTAGGGCTGGAAGGGACCTCGGAAGATCATCCAAAGGGCAGGAAGTCAGCTGGGGTCATAGGATCCCAGCAAGATAAGCATCCAGTTTGCTCTTGAAAGTGTTCAATGTTGGTGCTTGAACCACCTCCACTGGCAGTAAAGAAATTCTTCCTTATGTCCAGCCTGAAACAGTCTCGCAGTAGTTTATGACCATTCAACCTCATTATCCCTTGGGGCACTCTGGTGAACAAACGTTCCCCTAGATCGTGGTGGTCACCCCAATAAACTTATAGGTGGCCATCAGATCACCCCTGAGCCTGCACTTTTGCAGGCTAAAGAGCCCCATGGCTCTCAGCCTGTTGTCGTAAGGTCTGCTTTCCTGACCTCTGATCATGCATGTGGCTCTCCTCTGGACTCTCTCAAGCTTTGTTACATTTCCAAGTCCTAAACATGAATGTGATCATTTCCATGCGTGGAAACCTACAAACATAGCTAGAACCACAGAAGCATAAGGGCGGAGGAGACCTTGAGGGTCATCAGTCCAGAGTCCTGCACAGGTGCAGGATTTGCTGTTCTGAAACCAACCCAGACAGATCCTGATCTTGAAAACTGCCAGTTCCCAACTTCCCTAGGCAGCTTGTTAGGAAGGTTTACATTACATTTAATCAAATTGTCCTTTCCTACAGTGAAAACTGCTGCCACGTCCCCCAGTAGCAGGCCTGTGGCTTGTATGCATCAGGACCTGGCTAGCCTGCCACTCTTCCCCCTTTCTAGTTCCTCCAGTCCACCACCATCTAATCTCACTGGCCATGTCTTGATGAAATCAATTAAGTGAAAAGCATCCAGAGCCTTGAAGTGGGGTGGAGGGGAGGTTCCTTTGGGCCATTTGGCTTCCCCCTTTCACACTTGTCCAGGCTCTGATCTGCTCCCTCCAGCCCTGGGCCCGCTCATCCTGGCCTCGGCTCTCTGGTAGCGGCAGCACAGCTGGGAATTAGGATCCCCAGTAGGGCTCTGGCCCTCCTACTTCTCCAGCCTATAAAAGAGGTCAAATCTCCTCTCTCTCAGAATGCGACCCCTTACCTTCAAGGAGCAAAAACACACAAGACACTTTAAGGAGCTGCATGGTGATCTCCACCTCCCATCACAGTCACACCTGGTACTCTGGGTGTTCATTGCAAAATAAAAAGGAAAAAAAAAATCCCAGCAGACAATTCTTTTCCTGCTTCACTGCCCCTCCAGCCGGAGGGCAAAACTATTTACCCGCTAAGCTCTGCCCCTTCTGGACAGCTTGGCCAAAACACAGGGGCCTCTAGTCCCAGCCTTGCCAGCTGCCTTTGCCCAGGCCACAAAAAACCCTTCTTTTATAAGGCTCTCACAGGTTTTTATGGCTTTGTAGCCCTCCCCCAGTAACAGGGCAAGAGGTTCCTGTTATACCCCACTTAATCTCTTTTTCCCAAGCTAAATGCACTGAACCAGCCTAACCAGCACGATGTAGAATGGTGCCAAAATCTCCCCTTCTGCACATAACACTTCTGCTAATGCAACCCGAAATTGCAGTTGTTTTTCCTGCAACTGCGTCTGGTTGCTGATTCACGTCGACTTCATGATTTAATAATCCTCAGATCCCTCTCAGCAATAGTGCTGCCTAGCTAGTTATCACCCATTCTGTATTTGTACTTTTCATTTTTCTTCCTTAGGTGTAGTATTCGTCTTTTTAGAATTTCATATTATTGTCTCCAATTGATCAAAACCCCTTTCTATTTTAAACCTACTCTCCAAAGAGTTTGCAACTCCATTTTTGTATTATTTGCAGATCTGAGCAGTATAATCTCTATTTTGGCAAAGTCATTAAGAAAACATGTCAAACAGCACTGAACCCAGAAAAGATCCCTGTGAAAATCCACTTGAGACCTCTTGCTAGTCTGACTTCCATCCATTAATAGCTATTCAACCAATTATGTACCCATCTAATGGCAACTCTAGCCAATCAATATTTCTCCAACTACTTACGAGAAAGACATGCAGGATTGTATCATATGCCTTTTCATGTTCAAGTATAATATGTCAACCTCATTCCCTTCACCTGTCAAATCATTTACTCTATCAAAGAAAGAAATCATGTTGATTGGACATGACTATTCTTAAAAGATCCATGTTGGTTACTAGTCATCACCCGTTTCATCCTTTCAGAAATGTATATAGATTTTCGAGATGTGTGTCAAATTAATTCTAATATTAATTGGGATTAAAATTAAAAACAGACTTTTCATTAACTGAGTCTTGCTAGTTGTTTTTGGTCTTTATCAAAAGAGGAGAAGTGGCATGTAAAGTAATTTTACATATTAGCATGAGAAAGAAAGACTCTAACATTTCAAACAAAAAAAAATCCTACTTGTATAATTTCCTACATGTGGATATATTTTGCAAAGGAACAAAATGATATTCTCTAAGAAAGCTTTTTTGTCACAAGGAAGATAACACAGCTGTCAAAATTATGAGAGCACTGCATTTATTCTTGTAGTTTTGACCTTAGAATAGATTAATTGATATTCTAGTTTGTCCTTTTTTGAAGGAAGAAAAATTCCTTGTCTTCATTTTTGTCAGAAATCTTCCATAATTTTGGCCTGGTAAAGAAGAATGTAAAAGTGAAAGAGGATCTATTTTGGCTAGAACTACTACCAATGAACTACTACAGACTGGAAGTTCAGTACTGCACAGATTAAAGCCAAGCAATACAAAAACAAAAGGTTTCACAGCCCACGTGCTTCTCTATATATTTCCAGCAATTCAGTCATGAGTAACATGCTGAGACAACATCTGAAATGCTGTAATGATGTGCACAGTGCACAAAACAAAAAAATAATATATTTAGAGGATGAAATTCATTCCACCCACAGAGACCCTGGATAATCTGTATATGAGAAGTTACAGCGCTTGCAGGGGTAAAACAAGCACACAGGCCAAGATGCAAGGCTGCCTTATGTTGCTTCATTCTCAATTGGCTACACAAAAGACAACGAACCATTTCTTGGAGCCTTAAAACTACAGGAGCCTTATAAATGCAAATCTACAACCCCTCCCTTCCTGCCAATAAGGACTTCAAGGAGCACGTTAACTGTATCGTGCAAATGGGTTACGCAGGCACCTCCTTGTTGCCATTCATTCAATGGAGCCCCTTGTCATCTGTCCCCACCTCACCCCCACTCAGAAGGTGGGGACAAAGTCTTGTACTAGCCCTGTCCTTCCCAGAGAATTTCACTTGTGCCATCATATCTGCCAAGGAAAACCTGTGGTCTGAAAAGATGACGGATTGTATTATACCAATTAAGAACAGTACTCACTAGGCGAGACAAAGCAGTGCCAATCAGAACACAAAACGCAAAAAGCAGGGAATATAAACTCAGACTTCACCCGAGGGAGATGAAAATGATTCCTGGTCTGGCATGTGTTGGCAGTCAAGCCAAAATCTCCTTCCTCTTCCACCACTTTTGCTTTTGGTGAGCTCTTCCCACAACCTGTGCTAGGGCTACTCCAGGGCCTATGCCAAGGTATCCTGACTCCATTGGAGGGAAGGGGCAGGGTTCCCTCATAATAGCAGATCCTCCAACTCATGCCAACATCTGTGCCCCAAGACCACACTGGTTCCATTGCTCCTGGAATAGACACACAAGAGAAGGTAGGATTTGATCTTTAATCTAACTCCTTTCAGAGTTTCTAACAGGTCTGCAGAGGGAAACCCTCCAATGTAAACGACACACAAGCAGAGTGGCAGGACACAACTCGGTGCTGCTGCTGTGCCGCCACCGCCACCACTGCCCACTGCCCCTCCCTCTCCCCCTAGGGCTGCCCAGGTACTGGCTCCAGCCAGGCTGCAGACCCACACTTGCACCCCACTGTCAGCACATAAATGTAGGAAGTACATGACCTCCCATGCCCCCAACACATTAACAAAGCCCTCCAATTAGCAACAGGATCCAGGTAGAAGCAGTGCCAGTGCCTCACCATTGTTCCTCAGCACTAACTGGGAAGATCTATCTGAAGGTGAGAAGATCAATGGATAGGAAATGATATGAGCCTCTTCATGTGCCTGCTTAGACCAGCTATTCATTACTGTGTACCAGCCTGGGGAGGGGAGGTATGACATAGCTGAAAGGAAAGCTTTGGATAGCAGCTCAGTCCAGTGAGGAACGAGCTCCTGCTTCTTGCATGGGATGATTTTTTATACTTGTATGTATACATTGTGTGAGTGTGTGTGCATATGTGTGTGTGTGTGTGTGTGTGTGTAAATGGAGCCCCTTTAGCATAGCAGATCCCATTCAAACTCAATTAACATATTTCATGTATAAATGGATTCTGTAACCTCAGTCGCCAACATGCAAAAGAGAACTTCAGGGACAGAAATTTAGCCCAATGTATTCTAACAGATCCCACCCCTCCACCCCCAAGACACACATTTATAAGCTTTGACTATTTTACATTGAGTCTTTGTGGCTAGGGACAGACATTCGAAAAGCCTGAGCCTGAATTGATTCAATTTTTGCAGGTTAGTCTAACCTGGCTAGGCTGAACTGCTTTGTAACCACACAGACATTCTCTCTGGACTGAGGAATTTCAGGCACATGCCTGCAGTGGCTCAGGCTAGAAGCCAGGGGGTACTAGAGCAGCCCTCCCTTCCCTTCCATAGGGCTGAGCTGAGTGGGGCATGGCTAGGCCCCAGCAGGACACTCTGATTAGGCAGGTCTGCCTTCACAGTCTCAGACTTTGCCCTACTTGCTCAAGGGGTGGGAGCACTGCCATCCCCCAGCCCCTGGGTTAGCACTCTGAGGCAAGGGGGGGAGGGGAGGAGTGTGCAGTGCATGCAACTGTTGATGATACAGAGCTTTTCAATTTCCCTCTCCCTGCTTCTTTATACAGTCTGCTGCAAACTGACAAGCAAGCAAGTATCAGGGAGATGATAACGGTGTTTATCACCCCATCAGCAAAACAATAACCTCTCTAATTAGTTCAAGCTCTTCTTAAACAGCTTTTTCCAAGGAAGGAAGGGAGGGACATTACCAGCTGACCTGCTGATCTGCTCCAAAAAGCTGTAAGTGGATACTGTCCTGTCTGCCTTTGTCCTACCTGCCTTACACAGATACCTCTCAGCATTAGCTAGCATACCACATGCCTAGGATCTGTGGGGCTGGGGTTCGTGCTATGGGAGTGGGGAAGCAAGGAGGAAGGGAGGATCCCTGCCTTACCAGCATGTAGGTGGGGAGCAGGGGGAAGCCAGGCAAATCCTATTGTACCTGTAGTCTCTGCTGGAGCTCTGGCCAGGGAGCTGAGGGGCAGGGCTAGCCCTGCTGGCCTAGAGCAGACAGCACAGCCCAGAGAGCATGTCTGGATGCTGGGGGACTCTGTTTTAACTTAAACCAGGACAGGGTCTGGGACAGACATTACATAAACTGATTTGACTCAAATCAGTTAAGTCTGATGCTACATACAGCCATTTTTATCTCAAAACAGTTTCAGTCATTTTGAAACTGGTGTATGTGCACTGAACTTATGTTCTGTTACAGGTTTAAACCAGTTTCTGATCACTTAAACTGGTTTATGTGTAATGTCTGTCCCTAACCTGTAAGACAGAAGCGTTGTAAACCCAAAATACTGAAGAGATGTACACTCAGCATACTCCTAACAAGTGTGGGGAAACTGAGCATTTTGATAAGACTGCTACCACCTTGAGGATCTCCGGCAGCCCAGAAAGGCTGTGGGTCAATCTGGGAGGCATACCTCAACACACCTAACCTGCTGATCTCGGCCAGTGCAGGCAGCCTGTGCCCTCCCCCTGCTCCCACTGAAGGGCAAACTTCTGTTCTGTTGCCTCCCGACCTAAACTAGGGTGCTTACAGAAACCCACGTAGGTCTGAGCAATTCTGCCTTGGGCTTTTTGATTGTCTGTGCCTAACCATAATTTTCACAGAGAAAATCATCTACTTACTGGTGTATTTTGTATAATGTTCTATTTTCTGCACAAAACAATTTCACACTCTCTCCATTTCGGCCTGCAAGCTAAGCCCACTTTTTGCAGTCATACATTTTTCTCCTTTATAACTAGCTTGAAGTAGTAAGAAAAATCTAGGCATCTATGTTGATAAAACATATTTGGAAGGAATTTCCTTCAGTCTTATATCACCGAGAGCGGGTGACTCTAAGATGCTTATAAAGAACACATTTTCCTATGGCTGCAGAGAATGACTCACACTAAAGATATGCCAGATCAAATACAGTGAATAATCAGCAAGCTGGCATGTTGGCTGGTCTGAGAAAAGAACAATTAGCTTGTCAGTTTTATTCTGCCTCTGTAAAGCAATAATTTTCAGTGAACTATATACTATCAGCTTGGGCTGTCATGTGCTCTCTTACTTAGCAAAAAATACCTAAGGTATATGTTGTTAAGGGGTTGTTATGGGCCTATTCCTGCAAGGTGCTTATTCAAGCTTAAATCTGGAAACAGCTGGCTCACCTAGTTAATTTGATGTCATAGCTCTAAGAATGGGGGCTCACTGGCTACATTTTTAAGATACCATTTTTTCTTATATACAACATACCCCAGAATAAGACACCTTGTTTCTGAAAGGCAGAGTGAGGAAAAAAGATATTTCCTTGTAGTAAGTAACTGTGTAGCAGCAGCTCGGGAGTCTGCTCCTTGTTCTGTTCCCTGTAGATCGCATGCTGAGTTATTTTCATTTTCGCTCAGCAGAAGCATAAGTGGCAGAAACTGCAGTTACCATATTGCCTTGCTTATAATGAACACCACAATTTTCAGCCATCAATTCTTGGAAGAAAGTATATGCTGTATGCAAGAAAACATGATATTCTGGCCCTAAGTTAAGTGTCTGAACACCTAGAAACATGAAGTACAAACCTGCACGCTCTCCAAATTCACTGACAACACCAAGTTGTGGGGCGAGGTGGGCACGCTGGAGGGAAGGGACAGAATCTAGCTAGATCCAGACAGGTTACAGAGCTAGGCAGATGGGAATAGGATGGGATTCAGTGCAGACAAGTGCAGGGTGCTGCATCTAGGGAGAAGGAACCTGCAATACACCTATAGGCTGGGGAACACCCTTCTTGTCAACACGGTGGCAGAAAGGGATCTTGGAGTTATTGTTGACTCCAGGATGAACATAAACCGCCCATGGGAGGAAGCAGTCAGTAAGGCTAACCGCACATTGTCGTGCATCTACAGATGCATCACAAGCAGGTCCAGGGAGGTAATCCTTCCTCTCTGCGCGGTGTTCGTCAGGCCACAGTTGGAGTACTGCGTCCAGTTCTGGGCGCCGCACTTCAGGAGGGACATGGACAGCATGGGCCACTCACACGGTCATGGAGCAGCAGGACAGGACCTATGAAGAGAGGCTAAAGGGCCTAAACCTATTCAACCTCCACAAGAGAAGGCTGAGGGGGGATCTGGTAGCTGTTTACAAACTCACCGGGGGGACCAGCGGGAATTGGGAGAAGCTCTGTTCCCCCAGGCACCACTTGTGGTTACTAGGAATAATGGCCACAAATTGTTAGACAGAAGGTTCAGGCTGGACATCAGGAGACATTACTGTATGGTTACGGCTTCCAGGCTCTGGAATGGGCTCCCAAGGGAGGTGGTGCTCTCTCCTTCTTTGGAGGTCTTCAAGAGCAGGCTGGAAACATATTTGGCTGGGGTGATATGATCCCAGCACCTGCTCCTGCCTGGGATAGAGGGTTTGACCTGATGATCTGTTTAGGTCCCTTCCAACCCTAAGCACTATGATACTATATTCTGGTTCCAACAGTCTGTCCACTACATCCCAAGTGTCATACTGAAATGAATCCATACTGGGCAGACTTTAATTATTAGATACATCATGCCCAGCCCATTGGGACCAGAATGCAGGTTTCTGCCTGCTTCAGGTTTCTAGCCCTCGATCTAAAGCTCTCCCATCCTCCACCTCCTTTGCACCCTACATTTGTTTGTAATAAAAAGACTTTATAGACCCTGGAGAGGGGGTGACATTACCTTTCTCTCCATCTCTCTCACACATACTCCATAAATATACATACACATACACATTACAATATGATCTTGGAAAAGTAAGTTAACGTTTCTTCACTATCTCTGAAAGGGGTATAGTTCTAATAAATTTTCATAGATTTCATAGACATTAGGGCTGGAAGGGACCTCAGAAGATCATCGAGTCCAGCCCCCCCGCCCAAAGAGCAGGAAGTCAGCTGGGGTCATAGAATCCCAGCAAGATAAGCATCAAATTTGCTCATGAAGGTGTTCAATGTAGGTGCTTGAACCACCACCAATGGCAGGCTGTTCCAGACCTTGGGGGCTGGAACAGTAAAGAAATTCTTCCTTATGTCCAGCCTGAAATGGTCTTATAGTAGTTTATGACCATTCAACCTTGTCAACCCTTGGGGCGCTCTGGTGAACAAATGTTCCCCCACATCCTGGTGGTCACCCCCATAAACTTATAGGTGGCCATCAGATCACCCCTGAGCCTGCGCTTTTCCAGGCCAGAGAGCCCCATGGCTCTCAGCCTGTCATCGTAAGGTCTGCTTTCCTGACCTCTGATCATGCACGTGGCTCTTCTCTGGACTCTCTCAAGCTTCTCCACATCCTTTTTGGATTGTGGAGCCCAAAACTGGACGCAATACTCCAGCTGCAGCGTCACCAAGACCGAGTACAGAGGGAGAAGGACATCCTGGGATTTGCTTGAGAAGCATCTATGGATGCAAGCCAGTGTTTTGCTTGCTTCAATAGCCGCAGCATCGCATTGCAGGCTCATGTTCCTCTTGTGGTCAATGATGACCCCTGAGTCTCTTTCTTCCATAGTGCTAGCTAGTGTAGCGCTGCCGAGCCTATAAGGATGCTGCCGGGTTTTTTTCCCCAAGGTGGAGAACCTTGCATTTTTCAGTGTTAAACACCGTCAGGTTCTCATCCGCCCATTAGCTGAGACTGTCCAGGTCAGCCTGGATCACCTGCCTGTCTTCTGGCATGGATGCTTTGCCCCAAAGTTTGGTGTCATCGGCAAACTTGGCCAGTCTGCTCCTGACTCCAAAGTCTACACCATTAATGAAGATGTTGAACAATATGTGTCCAAGGACAGAGCCTTGGGGGACCCCACTGGTCACAGGACACCATGATGAGTGATTGGCATCAATTACTACCCTCTGGGTCTGACCACGGAGCCAATTTCCCAGTCAGCGGATCGTGGTGGACCCAAGGCTACAATTGGCCAGTTTGCCAAGAGGTGATCATGGGATACCAGACTGAAGGCTTTTTTGAAGTCAAGATATATGACATCAATCTCTTGTCCCTTGTCTAGGTGATAGGTCACCTGGTCGTAGAAGGAAATGAGATTGGTCAAGCAAGACCTACCCGCAACAACCCGTGCTGGCTATCCCTTAGGATGTTGGCGTCAGCCAGTCCATTAAGGATGGCCTCTTTAATAAACTTTTCTAAGATCTTCCCCGGGATAGAAGTCAGGCTGATGGGCCTATAGTTAGCTGGTTCCACTTTCCTCCCTTTCTTGAAGATCGGCACCACATTGGCCTTCTTCCAGTCTTCGGGCACTACACCAGAGCGCCAGGAGTTTTCAAAGATCTGTGCCAGGGGCTGGGCTATGATGCTCGCCAGCTCCTTGAGTGCCCTGGGGTGTAGATTGTCAGGGCCAGCTGACTTGAAGGTATCCAGCTTTCAAGATGTTCCTTCACAAGGTCAGTATTAATGGAGGGCAGGGGCTCTCCCTCATCTGGACCTCCCTGTCCCGTAGCGGGCATGGGCTTCCCATGGGACTGATGAAAGTCTGCCGCAAAGTACCCATTGAATAGGTTGGCTTTTTCCTGGGCGTCAGTTGTCAGTTGCCCCATCTGGCTCAGCAGGGGTCCAATGTTGCCCTTGCTTTTCCTCCAGCTCCCCATATATCTGAAAAAGGACTTTTTATTGTCCTTGATGTTCGAAGCTAGTTGAAATTCAGTTGCAGCCTTGGCTTTCCTGGTTTGCTCCCTGCAGGACCAGACCAGTGCAGAATAATCCTCCTTTGTTCTCAGGAAATGCAACAAGGTTTAATCAATTAAGATCTGCAGATAGGTATAAAAAGAGAAAGGGATGATGATGATAATGATGACAACAATGATGATGATTGTGTTCTGCAGCTGCATGTGCTCTGGGATTTGATGACACAATTTCTGGACATGCTGTAGTGTGGGAAATTCAGATTTTCAATTTCTGAACTTCTAAGAGGTTTCACTTGTATACTCTTTTTTACTTCCTGGACCACTGTTCCCTAGTGGCAAAACAATACTCCAGCAGCAGAAGAAAAGTGTTACCTAAGACTGCATGCAGAACAGAGAGTAAAGAGCAGCAGCAGCACAGATGTGCATGTATTTGTTTTTGATGACTACAGGAGCAGCATGATGCTGGTAGACTCCATCTTCCCAGGCACAGAGATAAATAATACCCCAGCTTGTTCCTCCTGCTGAACACGAACTGTATACCCCAGGTGAAATAAGTTGCTTTATTTCCTGGACTATGCTGTCTGTCATGTTAGAACTCAGCAGATTTCTAGTGTTACCAGCAGTTACTGAATTCCCATCTTCTCTGACACAACCCGAGTCATTATAAATATGCTAATAACTTTTGTCATAACTAATAACTTTATTCTGATGATATTTTTTCCAGAATAATTATTTTCAGCTTAAAAGTACCCGCATTCGAGTTACCTCAAGGTCAGTTCTGTAAACATGATAATTATTAGTTTAACTATTAACATCTCTTATAGAACTAATTAGCTGGGCACCAAATAAAAAAGGACAAGTGCTTGAAGTCTGAAGGAGCTAGCGGAAAAGATTACTTTAATGTTTCAGGTTAAATATTCAAGTCAGTGGAGGTTCTGCCTATGGGAACCCCAAGCCACTGCCCTAGTCTAAAAAATGAGAAAGAAAAAAAATATCAAAGAGAAATGCTGTAAATTTGCCTATATTTTAATGCTTCGTGCTGTTAACTGAATAGCATAGCACCTGCCTCTTTCAGATACAGATGTTCTCATGTCTTAGACTTTACTGTGCATTTTACATGAGGATGCTCAATGGAGAACACAAAATTGGGCCTTCTGTGATATTTGCACTAGTAGCATAACTTGGGCTCCAACCTCAGCCACCTGCTTAGAGGGAGGACACATGACCAGCAGTCACCAACACTGCTGGCACAAACACACCATTGTTGCCACAGCCAAGACAGCTCCTGATACCTCCCCAGCTGAGAACAGCTCAGGGAAATGTAAGAACTGCCATGTACTGGGTTAGACCATAGGTCATTCTAGCTGGGTTCAAATGACTTATTCTGAAGAACCAGATAAAACTAGTCATAAGGGTTTTTACTGAAGGGAACTGAAGTTTCCCAGGCTATTGTAGAAGGGGAAGGAGGGAAGTCCCAATTATTTTGGTTTAAACATTCACTTTGGGAGAATTTCCATGAACATCCAAAGCATTTTTAAAAATATATCTGACAGATTGAAAACATCCATTTTTATCAAAATGTTTTTGCTGGAAAACAATCAGTTCCTCAGCAGCTGTACCCAATGTCATTAAATCAAAGCCATAGCCAGATTTAACAAGGAGCTTGAGGATTTGGTATGCAAAGACCTGTAGCATTATGAATAATAAAATAAGGGGTTCATAGGATGGGGCTTGGACATTAACTGCATGAGCCAGGAAAGATTCTCATTTCTTTAGTGCTGAGAACAACAAAGAGAATAAGGAGAAGGTGTCAGCTTCTTTTGAAGCATTGCCCATATCACAGAATCACAGAGAAGCAGGGCTGGAAAGGACCTCCAGAGGTCATCTAGTCCGGTCCCCTGCCGGAGGCAGAATCATCCCTGTCCAAACCATCCCATACAAGCTGTAATCTAAACATAAAACTACCGTCAACCCTGACACAACACAGACTTAACAGCCTAACCTGCCATGGGTGAGGCAGGGGCACCACAGCAGCCAGTGTCCTGCTTCTATAAAATGTTTTTAGTATATGCTCAAGGGGTCCCGGGTTGAGGGCCAAACCTCCCCCCCTCCCCACCATTACAGAGGAAGGCAAAAGCCACCTGGTTTGTACCAGTCTGACCAAGGGGTAAAATTCCTTCCTGACCCCAAATGTGATGATCAGTCTGACCCTAAGCAGAGGGGCAAGACACTATAGCCAAGAACCTCCAGCTTTGCTCCCAGGAGCATTGGCACACCACTAAGTCCCCCGCTTGGCTGTAGTCAGCAACCAATGCCTATGGGAAGGGTTAAAAACACCCTGACGTACTGTAGCAGGACACTGATGTGTCTACCACTTTCAGGGGAGAAGCTGCCTGAGAGGCAGCTTCCAGGTGGTATGAGGCTGATTGCAGGCTCCCCTGACCAGAAGAGGACCAGGCTGGAGCTAGATGAGTCCAGTGCATGAGCTCATCACGGAGTCTAGCCCTGAAAGCCCGAGGAAAAGAGTGCACTGCAGCAGGGTAGAGAGGCTACCTGAAGAGCCCAGGAAGATAGGGGAAGCAGACTCCTTGCTGCCGAATCTGTTGCTGAATCTGGCGTGTCCGGCCGCTCACTAACCGCCTCCCCCACCCCGCCACAGAATCCACCACGTCTGGCTCCTCGCTGCCCCCCCCCGCCGCCACCCCACCAAATCTACCGCCAGCTTCCTTGCATCTGGGGGCAGGGCCCCACACAGACTGATTTGCCTCAGGCCCCACACCCTGCTCGGGTCATCTCTGCCTGCAGGCCTGAGAACCAGAGGGTCTTACCGAGAGCAGAGAAGGGGGGCCTTTGTTTTATATTGGTATTATTGTTTGAGTTACAAGCCTTGAGCCCTGCTGGAGGCAGGCTCAAGGTCTACAGAGCTCACCAGCCTAGAGAATGAGGCTGAGCAGGGTACAGTGGGTTCCCCAGCCCAGAGAAGGGGCTGAGCCCAGGAACAGACCCCTTAGGCCAGGCAGGGGCTGGGGGTGTAACAGAAGGCCTGCTGGCTAAGGAGGATCAGAGTGAGGGGTTAGCGCGGGGGTGGGCAAAATGGCTGATCTGGCCAGCAGCCGGACTCCATTTCCCAGCAGCCCCTGCACATGGCTGGGGCTGGTCTTCATGGAGACCCCAGCCACAGCTGTGCTGTGAAAGCTCAAGGCTGGGGTTGCCATGGAGACCAGCCTCAGCTGTGCCTGCAGGGTGAGCAGCAGAGTAGGGCAAGGGGCTGCTTTAGAGCCACTGGGAACTTGGGATGGGGCAGCTTGCTCTGCACAATCTGTAGCCTGCATGCTTCGGCCAGGGGTGCACAGGCAGCTCTGCCCCAGGTCCAGGTTAGGTTGTCACCACTGCAAGAAGCAGGAACGGGGCTCCAATCCCCTGCTTGCACATGTGCAGGCTACACATTGCGGCTATGCCCTGGCTCCAGAGCAAGATGCCCCCATTACAAGATCCTAGTGGCTCGGGAGCAGCCCCTTGCCCTGCTCTGCCATGGCCCTGCCAGCACAGCTGAGGCTGATCTCCATAGCAACTCCTGCCTTGAGTTTTCACACGGGCTGGGGTCTCCATGGAGACCAGCCCCAGCCATGCGCAGGGGCAGCTGGGAAATGGATTTCACTGCCAACTGGATCCAACCCACCAGCCGGACTTTGCCTGTCCCTGGTTCAGCAAGTCTACAGTCCCTGAGAGAGACTGTGTGAGGGACCAGGGGCCAGAGAAAGAGGGAAGAGAGACCCAGAGGGTCTGAGAGTCCCACAGAAAAAAGGAACATTGGAAGTGCTAACACCCACAAGGCTTGGGGTGTGGTGTAGGGACAGACTGGAGCTACAGGATAATCCCTTAAGGCTATAGGTGCCCTGCAAGAGCACAGCCAGGCCAAGACGGCCTATTTAGGTTACAGGCTGGATTGACACTAGTGAGGTCTGGGAGGCACCTGTTGAAGGGCTGTTTGGACTGAGGCTCACTCTAAAACATGTGGGCAGCCTCCCTCACTTAATCTCAGTAACAACAAGGTGTGGTGGGTGAGCAATTAAGAGAGGGACACATTAGAGACAGAGCAAGGCAGGACCCACACAGCCACTGGGGACATCACAGCCACCCCTGTGGCTCGAATCTGCTACACATACAAAGCAGAAAAGTGGGGGGGGGGAGGGAGAGAAAGGACAGGGACAACCAGCAAAGCCCAGAAACATGGTAAAATACAGATGGTAAAACATAGGTATAGCTACAGCTACATCATCCCTGAACAGTGGCTGTCCAACTTCTTCTTGAACACCTCCATAACATCCCTAGGCAGTCTTTTGCACTTCTAACAGTAAAGATGTTTCTCCAGATACTTTGTTACAACTTCAGGTCACTGGTCTGCATCCTCTACTCTGCAGCAGGAGAGAAAAGGTGTTTTCCCTCTTCTTTATGGCAGCCCTTCAAGTATTTGAGGACTACTATCATGTACCCTCTTAAGCACCTTTTACAAACTGAACATGCCTAGCTTTTTCAGCCTCTCCTCATATGACTTGCAATCCAAGCCCTTGATCATCTTTGTTGCCCACCTCTGGAACCTCTGGAACTTGCCCACATTGTCTTCTAAAATGTGGAGCCCAGAAATGCACACAGTACTCCAGATGAGGCCCAACCAGGGCCAAGTAGAGAGGCACTATTACTTTCCATGTTTTGCACCTGATGCTTCTATTGATGCCAAAACCTTATTCACCTTTTCCATAATAAACATTGTTATATATTTATAAGAAGGTCATATCATGCAGGACCTTGTCAAAAGCCTTGTCACAGAACATTGCTGGCTCCTTGTGATCAGGCTTTCCTCCTCCAGATGCTTGCAAATGGCCTTCCTTAGTATCTGCTCCAGTAACTTCCCAGGTATTGAGGTCAAGCTAACCAGTCTGTAGTTCCTCAAGTCCTCCTTCTGGCCTTTTTTTAAAGAGGGGTACTATGCTAGCACTTTTCCAGTACTCTGGTATCTGGCCCATCCACCTCCCATGATTTCATGAAGATCACTGCCAAGGGCTCTGAGATCGCCTCTGTCAGTTTCTTCATCCAGCCCTGCTGACCTGAATTTACCCAGACCCAACAAAAGCTCTCTTACTATCTTTTTTGTTATCTCCTCCTTCAGTTTGCCTCCTTCCTTAGCCAGATCATTCCTAGTAGATGTCTGGCTGCAGCTCAATTTTTTGTGAAGTCTGAGGCAAAGTAGCTGTTGAGTGGTTCCACCTTCTTTGAGCGTCCTGTTAGGAGTTTCCCCTGCCTTGGACCCACAGCTTCCTTGGCCCTTCTTTTCTGGCCAGCATACTTCTAGAACTGCTTCTTGTCTTTAAGCTCCTTTGTCAGGTGCAGCTCATTCTTTATCTTTGCCTTCCTGATTTTGTCTTTGCAGGTTTCTTGCTACTTCCTGGTACACTTTCTTGTTGACCTGCCCATTTTTCCATTTGTCTGTATGCTTTCCTTTTACATTTGAGACCTTACGGTGGGTGTCTACTACAGACCACCCAACCAGGGGGAAGAGCTGGACCAGGACTTCTCCAGACTTCTGCCTTATGGAGGCAGTTAGGTCAAGAGATGTTATTGTCATGGGTGACCTAAACTACCCAGAGATTTGCTGGGAGGAGCAGACAGCCAGGCCTGACCGTTCACGTAGGTTCCTGGCTATATTACAGGACCTTCACCTTATCCAGGAAGTGCACAGCCCCACTAGGTAACACCTTGCTGGACCTGGTCCTGGCCATGAGGGATGACCTGAGGGTGAGCGGACTGCAGGTCCTTGACCACCTGGGCAATAGCAATCCTCACCTGCTGGATTTCACTATCCAATGCAGGGTGTCAAGGGCTTACACCAAGGCTAAAGCCTTTGACTTCAGAAGGGCCAACTTCCATGAGCTTAGGAGACTAGTGGGGGAGGCACTGAGGGCCCAGAAGGTACAGGAGATGGGAGTTCACGAGGGATGGTCGTACCTTAAGGGGGTGATCCTCCAGGTCCAAAAGATAACAGTCCCTAGGAGAAGCAAGTGGGGTAAGCATGCTCAGAAACCCCCTTGGCTCAGCAAGGGCATTCAGCAATGTCTGAGGACTGAAAGGGGGACATACAACCAGTGGAAGGGAAGAGCTATCACCATGAGGGAGTACTCCTTCTTGGCCCATGATTGTAGGAGGGCCACTAGGAAGGTCAAGGCAGACATGAAACTCAGGCTAGCATCCAGGGTTAAGGACAACAAAAAGTGCTTTTTCAAGTACACTGGGAGCAAGAACAGGGCACCAGGCAATGTAGGGCCCCTACAAGACGCAAATGGTAATCTTGTGGCTACACCAGACAAAAAAGCTGATACTTTTAACAGTTTCTTTGCCTCCGTTTTCTTGAACAGGGACCGGGATATCCCACCTACCAGAGGTAGGGACAATTTCGGGGATAGCTCCGTCAGGCCTTCAGTCAGTGCAGATGTATTTAGGGATCTTCTGGAAGGGCTACACATATTTAAATCTGCAGGTCCAGATGCCCTTCACTCAAGGGTGTTGGGGGACCTGGCAGGGGTCATCGCGGAGCCCTTGGCCTGGCTGTATGAGCATTCATGGTCATCTGGCCAGGTGCCAGGGGATTGGAAACTGGCTAATGTGGTCCTGATTTTCAAGAAAGGGAGGAAGGAGTACCCAGGTAACTATAGGCCTGTAACCCTCACCTTGGTGCTCGGGAAGATCTTAGAGAGAATCATCAAGGAGCCAGCAGGGGAGATCATGCTCAAGGGCAATCAGCATGCGTTCATCAAAGGCAGGTCCTGCCTGACCAACCTGATTGCCTTTTATGACCAAGTAACTAAATCCTTGGTCTCTAGACTTTAAGAAGGCCTTTGACACTGTCTCTCACCCCATCCTCATCAATAAATTAGGCAACTGTGGCATTGATCCCTACACAGTTGGTTGAGTAAAAAATTGGCTGATGAGGTGCACACAGAGTGTAGTGGTGGACAGGTTATACTCAATCTGGCAAGATGTGAGCAGTGGTATACCCCAGGGCTCGGTCCTCGGGCCCTCACTGTTTAACATCTTCATCAGTGACTTGAACGAGGGGGTGGAAAGCATGCTGTCCAAGTTTGCTGATGACACTAAGATGTGGGGCGAGGTGGACACACTTGAATGGAGAGAGGGTCTGCAAATTGATTTAGACAGACTACAAAAATTGGCAGATGAGAATAGGATGGGGTTCAATGTAGACAAATGCAGGGTGCTGCACCTTGGGAGAAGGAATCCACAGCATACATACAGGCTGGGGAGTTCCCCTCTTGAAAGCACAGAGGCGGAACAGGATCTTGGAGTTATTACTGACTCCAAGATGAACATGAGCTGCCAATTCCAGACTGCAAGGCCAGCCATACCTTGTCATGCATCCAAAGATTCATCTCAAGCCAGTCCAGAAAGGTGATACTCCGCCTCTATACAACTTTGGTCAGGCCGTAATTGGAGTACTGCATCCAGTACTGGGCACCACACTTTAAAAAGGATGTGGCCAGCCTGGAGAGGGTTCAGAGAGGGACCACCCATTTGGTGAGAGGGCAGCAGGACAGGCCCTATGAGGAGAGACTGAGGGACATGAAGCTGTTCAGCCTCAGCAAGAGGAGCCTGAGGGGGGACCTGGTGGCTGCCTACAAACTCATCAGGGGAGATCAACAGCAAATAGGTAGAGCCCTTTTCCCCCCAGCACCACCTGGGGTGATGAGGAACAATGGTAATAAGCTGATGGAGAATAGGTTTAGGTTAGAGATCAGAAGGCAATTTTTTACACTTAGGGTGGCCAAAATCTGGAACCAACTTCCCAGGGAAGCAGTCTTCACCCCTACCTTGGGTAAATTCAAGAGGAGGTTGGATGATCACCTGTCTGGGGTCTTGTGAACCCAGCATTCATTCCTGCCTGTGGCAGGGGGTCAGGCTAGATGATCTGTTCAGGCCCCTCCTGACCCTAGGTACCCTGAAACTATGAAACTACTATGAAACTATGAGACATTTTAGAAGCTTCTTGTGCAGCCACTTTGGCCTCTTGCCATAATTCTTGTGCTACCATCATGTCAGAACAGTTTCCTGTTGGGCTTCCAGTACTGTGCCCCTTAGAAGCTCTCAACCTTCCTTCAATCTGGGTACCTTTATCCTTCAATCTATCCTCCCCTGGTGCTGTGCCTATTAGATCCTATATGATGCAAGCAGACGATGGGACTTGAAGGACAACTGGTACTTTCTGGTGTTGCAAGACTTGCATATCAAGCACTCTAGTTCAATGGCACATATGTAACAGGGACAGATAAGAGGTCACATTATGATGTTTGGATCTATGATGGTTTGCAACACATGGATCTGAATTTCTCCCCAAAATTCTGGACTGCTAGAATTTCAGGAGTTAACATCTAGTTGTTACAGGTAGATCATTTCCCTTTGTTGGGTCCCTAGGAAATCATCCATGCAATTAAAAAAATCACAGGCTCGTGGTCTATGTGCCTGAATCTACTTCTTTTCAAGGGGACCATAGATGCAGGAAAATTTTACTTCAGTTGTGAAAAGAGGATCTCTTATCCTCAGAGATCAAGGCTCTTCTATTTCAGAACATATACTGCTGAATTATCATGCTGCTCAGATGAGTCCCCGCAGGGTTGTAATTTTTGTGTGTTTATTAATCTGTTTATTGAAACACGAGAAGCCCTTTAATTCCTTAAAAAAAACAGAACACATTTATGATCATATGTAACTAATGTTTGATATACAAGCTTGTCTGACTAGGACTTGGCCATTAGCTGATCATTTAATGTACTTTGGATGACAAGTTCATAAATAAGACGCTGTCCAGCCTAACATAAAACAAGAATGAAAATAAAGTGAACCCAAAGGCTTGCCAGTAGTTGCTTTTTTGCGGTAAAAACACAGCATTTTGAATGGAATCAAATACTTTTACTTCATTCTGTAATGTGCAAGACAGATTCGTCTCCATAAGAATAACAACCTTCTCTAAATGCACCAAGAAAGCTGTGATATACAGTCAAGCCCTCTGATACCACCGAATTTGCACTGAAGAGAACACTTGGGATTGCCACCTCACCAATCTTAAAAAGGCTTTCACCCAACAAAGACGTTCCTCCAGAGAGATAGTTCACATGTTTGGAAGGACCACCTGGATACCACATGAAGAATTGCTGCAGTACAGACAAAAACTCCCCACAAATCACACATCGCTGGTTATGACATATCACCCCCTCCCTTGAACCCATATGGAAAAGCCTCAAACAATTGCAATTCATACTAGAAAGATACCCTAGTCTTAAAAAGATCTTCCCA
The DNA here is from genome assembly GCF_052110815.1 of Crocodylus siamensis. Lineage (NCBI taxonomy): Eukaryota > Metazoa > Chordata > Crocodylia > Crocodylidae > Crocodylus > Crocodylus siamensis. The sequence goes on along the minus strand of NC_143397.1, from coordinate 242,437,293 downwards.
GAGCCACCCATCCTAGCCTTCAAACAAGCACTGAACCTCGCTAACCTCATCACCAGAAGCAAACTTCCTACAGCCCAGAACACTCCGAATGGATCCAGACCATGCCACGACAAGAAATGCAAAACCTGCCAACACATCTCCACCACCCCTACAATTACTACATCGCACAACAGAGCCATCAGCATTCCTGCATCTTACAACTGCACCTCCAGAAATGTAATATATCTCATCCAATACACCAAATGCCCTGGTGGAAATTACGCAGAAGAGACCAAACAACAACTGTGCGCCAGAATGAATGCACACTGGAAATCTACCAAAGACAAGAATACCCAATTACCTGTGGGGCCACATTTCCCACAAGATGACCACTCTTTGTCCAATCTCTCAGTTCTAATCCTCAAAGGGAACTTACAAAACACTTCTCAGAGTCAAGCCTATGAACTTCACGTCATCAACCTCCTCGATACAAAAAATCATGGACTAAATACAGACATTGGATTTATGACACATTATAACCTACCTGACATCTGACTCCCCAGGTACCTCTCCACTATTTAACTGCTACATTCATCCCCCTTCCCCACCCCCTGCCTGTCTCTTAGCCACTGACTCCTCAATTTACGTCTTGACAGACTTGGAAAATGGGTGGACAACAACCTGATGGCCTTCAACTCCGAAAAATGCAAGGTACTCCACATTGGGAAGTAAAACCCGCAGCATGCTTATAGGCTCAGCAGCACTACGCTTACTAGCACCATGGCCGAAAGGGACTTGGGAATCATGATTCACCACAAGATAAATATGAGCCACCAATGTGATGTTGCAGCCAGCAAAGAGAGCAAAACTCTGACTTGCATCCATAGATGCTTCTCTAGCAAATCCCAGGATGTCATCCTCCTGCTGTACTTGGCCTTGGTAAGGCTGTAGCTGGAGTACTGTATCCAGTTCTGGACTCCACAATTTAAAAAGGATGTGGAGATGTTTGACAGTGTGCACAAGAGAGCCACACACATGATCAGTGGGCAGGAAAACAGACTTTATGATGAGAGGCTAAGAGCTACAGGACTCTTCATCCTGGAAAAGTGCAGGCTCAGGAGGGACCCAGTGGCTGCCTATAAGTATATAAGGGGTGTACATTAGGATCTGGGGGAACACCTGTTCACCAGAGCACTCTATGGGATGACAAGGTCGAATGGTCAAAACTTCTCCAAGACTGTTTCAGGCTGGACGTAAGGAAGAACTTCTTTACAGTCCAAGCCCCCAAGATCTGGAACAAACTGCTTCCAGAGGTGGTGCAAGCACCTACTCTGGATTCCTTTAAGAGTCAACTGGATGTTTATCTTGCTCAGATCCTGTGACCCCAGCTGACTTCCTGCCCCTGGGGCAGGGGGCTGGACTTGATAATCTTCCAAGGTCCCTTCCAGCCCTAATGTCTATGAAATCTATGAAAGTAGGAAGCCCTATTAATACTAATTATTATTTCACAGGTGATTGTTAACACCTGTGAAGTAAAGAACACTGTCATAATGGGCCATTGACTTCCTACAGCCTTCAGCAGTTGGGGAGGAAGGGTGGCCTGGTAGGCAGTGTCCCAGATTTCACATTGTCCCAGATAGTCACTCTAACTATAAAGTGGATACAAAACTGGCTTGGCTGTCAGGCTCAAAGGGTAATAATCATCAGCTCAATGTCTCGTTGGCAGCCCGTACCAAGTGGAGTGCCCCAGGGGTCACTCCAAGGGCAGGTTTTGTTCCAGATCTTCATCAGCGACCTGGAAGATGGCATACAGTACACCCTCGTCAAGTCTGCAAATGACATGCAGCTGGGGGGAATAATAGATACGTGAAAGGTAGGAGTAGGATTCAGCTGGACCTCAACAAATTAGAGGACTGGACCAAAAGAAATCTCATGAAGGTCAACAAGGACAAGTATAAAGTCCTGCACTTAGAATGGAACAATCCCACGTACCTGTAAAGGTTGGGGACCAACTGGCTAAGCAGCAGGACTGCAGAAAAGGATTTGGGAGTTACAATAAGCTGAATATGAGCCAACAGTGGGCCTTTGCTGCAAAGAATGCCAATGGCATACTGAGCTGCATTAGTAGGAACATTGCCAGCAGACCAAGGGAAGTGAATCTTCCTCTCTATTTGGTACTGATGAGGCCGCATCTGGAGTACTGTGTCCAGCTTTGAGTCCCCCACGACAGAAAGGATGTGGACAAATTGGAGAGTCCAGTGCAGGGCAGCAAACATGGTTAGGAGGCTGGGGCAAATGACTTATGATGAGAGGCTGAGGGAACTGGGCTTATTTAATATGGAGAAGAGAAGACTGAGTAGGGATTTAATAGTAGGGGTGTGCAAAATGGGCCCTATTCAATTTGGATTCAGCCCAAATCAGGGACAGTGATTCTTTTCATTGATTTGGATTACTGTCCCTGCTTTGATTCAGCCAAATCTGAATCTGAAGATTTGATGCTGATTCAGAGAATCAGTGATTTGGACATAGAAACAGCTTTAAGTTTTTTCTACATTCCTCAAGATACCAGCACAGTTTGTGAATGCTGCAATGCTGGGGTAGATGGAGCATCCCACAGGAGTCCAAATTACCCAATCTTTCCAAATCTTTCTGAATTGATTTGGAGGGTTCCGATTCGATTTGGAGAGATTAAAGCTTCCTCTGTTTTGATTTGGAGATTTGGTCACCGAATCGGGCTGAATCTCCACCAAATCGAATCAGGGACCAAACCTTTGCACAGCCCTATTTGATAGTAACCTCCAAGTACCTGAAGGGGGGTACCAAAGAAGATGGAGATGGACTGTTCTCAGTGGTGGAAAATGGCAGAACAAGGAGCAATGGTCTCAAGTTGCAGCACAGGGAGTTGAGGTTAGATATTATGAAAAACTCTCATGAAGAGGGTAGTAAAGCACTGGAACAGGTTACCCAGAGAGGTGCGGTAGGTATCTCCTTCCTTGGAGGCTTTGAAGACCCGTCTAGATAAAGCCTTGGTTGGGATGATATAATTGGGGATGGTCTTGCTTTGAGCAAAGAGTTGAACTACATGACCTCCTGAGGTCCCTTCTAACCCTAATTTGCTATTATTCTATGTCTCAAGATGCTTTGTAATAATAATATTAGCATCATGATGAGAACCAAGGAAAAAGAAGGATGTCATGGGTTTTTAATTTACACACTGATTTTTTTTTTTATCACTGTAGTACAAAGAGACCCCAAATGAGGCAGCCATCTCATCATATTACAAATATAACAAGGGAGATTCTTTGCTCCAAAGACCTTTTAATCAGACAGCTGGGCAGAGAGTGCCACACAGCAGCGGAATAAAACAATCTCAAAGTCTTAGCCCAAAGCACAATTCATTGTGCTGCGCACCTCTCAAAGGCCCCGTTAATCACAAGTATATTTTAACAGCAGTGAAGTCCATTTTCAAAGTAGCCTTTGCTCTTCCTTTGGTTCTGGGAGGAACATTAAATCAGAAGTCCACTCTCTTTCTCTGGAAGAAAGGGATGCAGTGAAAGCTTTTGGGTTTAAAATGTGATTAAATATCTTTCATGTATTAGTGATGCCAGTCTCCAATTTGCAAGCTTAGTCCATTAAAGGAGGTAGAGTAGTAAAAATATCTGAGGCATCCTTCTGTTTTGAGATGAAAGGAACAAGCAGGTGATCACAGGAACAACCTTGCAGGCTGTCTACTGCAAGAGCCCTTTTTCCTCTCATGCCTCCCTTCTCATCCCTCTGTAGAGAACACCTCGTGCATCCTGGCTGGGCCTTGGCATTGTAAGGAGAAGCGGGCACCCTGTTGCAGTGCAAAATGTGCATATGCATATTTCCTGATTTATGCTTTGACCCCGCTCCTGCTTAACCAAACAGAAACCACTGAACTCAGAAGGGATACAGTCAGACTCTTAGATTTAAATCATTGTAAAATAGTAAGAGCCTGGCTCTCAGTTATGCTTACATCACCTGCAGCACTCTGGCAGTGTCACTGGCTGCAATAAGCAAAAGTATAACTGTGCTAACTCTGTGCATGGCCTTTACATTAACTTGAGCATTGAGCTCCAAACCTATAGAAAGCGAGCAGCAACCTAATTGTGCTCTTGAATAATAAGGATACATTAAAAAATGCAGAAGCAGGCTCCATAGCCAAGATTTTAATAAATATTGAACCAAATGAATTAGAAATTCCAAGCACCTTTACAAGAAGGAAATTGTTCTTCCTTTATTAAACATACATTACACTTAGAGGTGTCTGAAGGGACTCCCTGTCACAGCACTAGAATTCAATGTTTAATCTTTTTTCTTGAGTTTAAGCTGACACTCTAGCATCTTCTTGTCTTTTCAGTTAATAAGTGTGGCTCACATTCTTTTTAAAGAAAAGGTCACGGTTCCTCACGTAAGTAATAACATTAAGAAATTAAAAGCTCTTCCTTTCAATATGTTTGGATGGACAACAGGATATCACTACCAGAACTCCATTCATTTTCCCTCCAACAATAGAAAATATCAGTGCGGGTAATCACAGGACAGAGAGACAGAACAGACACATTAGGTCACTTAGTCCATCCCCCTGTCACTCCTGGATTGCTCCCTACAGTATATGCTCCACCAACTTCTCTGGATCATTTTTAAATGACTCAGGCAAGAGACTTTCTATGACCACCCATGGGATGCTACTCCACAGCACAGGATCTTAGTGCTAAGGACTTCTTTCTGATTAATTCCACCCTGTTACTACAAGTTATGTGCTTTTACACTACTTGAAATGACTTTGCTTCCACCACTTATTCCACAAGTATCTTGTTAGTCTACTGAAATGATCAGTAATTCTGCCCCTGGTAGGGAGGAGGAGAAGGGGAATGAAAAAGACAACAGTAACTCCTTGCCTTTGTCACTGACCCATTCTGGAGACCTATTACTTAGCTTAGTGCATATCACTGTTTAGTTCTCAAGATAATGAAAATGTTGCTGAATGTTTAAATCAGTGTAAATAGCAACATTTTAAGAGACCCTACTCATTAAGCTTGCTGTGTCATTTTTTTGAATATCAACCAAGGCCCTTTCATTAGAAAATGATTTTTGAGGGGGAGAGGGGGAGCTGAAGACTACCACCAGGCTAGTGTATCTGAATCTAACAGAAGTTTTTGCAGAAGGGATGTATGCTTATGCTACCTTCTGTAGTTTCTTTGTTTTACCTCAGATTTCTAGTTGGAGAAGTTCTGCACTATGATTTAATATGAAAAGTTTTGACATGAGACTCCAGGGTCTTTTAGTGTATACAGATCATGAAACAAATGGCATCTTTATACCATTCCAACCCGCTTTTGTTTTTTTCCTTTGAGAGCACGGCTGTGTTTCCCTACCCTGAAACTGTGAACCAAGATCTGAGCCTTGCTGCCTTACACACAGACTGCTTCATGCCTAGTCATCTCCTGCATGTAAAAAAGCTTAAATTGATAGAGGTTGTGGACTATTTTACCAATTCATAAATGATTCCCCTCTCCCCGCATCTCTCTCACCTATTGACTACCTCAATTGACTTCTTGCACTGAAGAGCACAGACCAACTGCAGATGCTTCTTCTGCCTGACAAAGGGTATCTGTACCCAAAAGCTTGCAAAGAAGAATTTTTCCAACTATTTAATTTGGCCTAATGAAAGATATCAGATTTGCCCAAAAAACTCTGTCTGCCTCTGCTAATGGCCCTCATTTTATGTGAAGGAAAAAACACACTGCAAACTCCTGGGAAAGAGAAGTATTGGCAATAGCAGGGGATAGTTCTGTTTAGTTCAGTGAAGAGCATAACAACATATAATAGTTGAATTTTCTTTCATTTCAGTAATATGATATTCTTCTGCTGACATTCTTCCTGAACTGTTTGAATTAGACAACCTCATCCAATAAACCAATGAAATGGAATATAAAACTGAGCAACAGTCAAATAACCATAAACAAGAAAGATCGGCAAAGGCGCCAGTAAAGCATTATACACATTCTTAATAGCATAAAGTAAAGGAAAAAACAGCATGAACTTTGTCCTGGTATTTTAATTGATTGTTAGATGATCTAGTTCTTTCCCCTAATAGTGGATTTATTTTTTCCTAACAGAACAGTGATGTTGGCCTCACTGGAAAATGGATTAATACAAACATTGATCAGTGCATAAAGTAGTCATACAGGGGTCTGTTAGCAGCATGGACCAAAGTACGCTTTAGTAACTGCTTAAGCAAGAGACCTTGGTGACCAGAAAACAGAAAATATATGGCCTAAGTGGAAGCGCTGGGAAAATTAGGATTATTAGCTTTTAGTCACCTCAAAAGGCCAGTTGATGGGACACAATGAGTAAGATGGGTATAAAACACCAAAAGAAAAGTTAAAGCAGGGGTGGGATAATAATTTTGAGTTTTGGTGAGTTCTCGAGGGCCCTGCACACAAAATCTTTTAGAATATATCGTTTTAACAAAATATAGATAAAAAACAAATCTTATACTAAAAATCAGACATGTACCATAACATATTTTAACTTTATTTTAAAGAATAATGTTTGTCTTGATTTATGGGGGGGAGGGGTGGAGGAGGGGGGGTTGAGTAATAGAAATAAAGGAAATTGCATACTAGCTCAAAATAAAGTCTTACTCTTCTATATTTTGTGTGTGCAGGGGGCGGGTAGGGGAGACATGAGGATGAGTGTGTGGAGGGTTGTGTGTGCATGTGTATGCGGTGCTGCCCATGCACTAAGTCCCAGGAAACAGCCAGGGCTGGGGGCACGCAGCAGAGCTCATATGGGCAGTGCAGATACGGCCCACCCCCATCTGGCCAACGTGGGGCTGAGGCCTGCCTGCTCCTGCCCAATGTAGACCACACCATGCTCCCACTTATGCCTGCTACCCTGGTCCCAGCCCGTGCACACAACTTCCCAGTGGAGCTGTTTTCCGTGAGGCTGTAGCTGCCCAGGTACTGCTTGGTTTCCCCCACCTTCAACCGGTCTTCTTCCTCCTCCTGCCCCTGCTGCACACTCCAGGTTGTGGGGGAGGCTGCAATCAGGTAGCTCCTGTCCCAGCACATGGGGCTCAAGCTCCAGGCCACTTTCCACCCTCTCAACCACGAGCAGCTGGCTGCTCCTCATGCCGAGCAGGCAGAGTTAGAGCTCCAGGTGCTGAGGCAGGAGCAGCCTGACTGTAGCTTCCCCCCAGCCAGAACAGCCAGCAAGACCAGGAGGAGGAGGAACCACTGGAAACCGGTTTGCAGCCGCACCAAAAAGCTGTGCGCCGGCCGGGGCTGGGGCTGGCTGGCAAAGGTGGGAGCACGGTGCCCTAGTTGGGAGAAGTCAGGGCTCAGCCCCAGACGCAGCACCATGGGGGCAGTCAGGGACTGGATCCAATCAATTGGCAGGCACCCGCCCACGGGCCAGATCCAATCAGTTGGTGGGCTGGACCCAGCCTGTAGGCCATATTTTGCTTATCATCCCAGAGTTAGAGTAGCCCTCTCCCACCCCCATATCTGGTAGGAAACTTGAATTGTCTGGTGAAAACTGGATGCAAATGACATTTAGTGATTGGGGAGAAATAGGATGTGTATGTTATAAATATGAGATTGGTTTGATCGATGTATAAAGGGGCCTGGGAACCCTGTTACTTTGCACTGAGCTAGGGGAGCTACTATATGCTGGTGCCAAGTTCAACAGACAAATCTGGCTGGTGCCATACTTGAATGAGAACTGGTGTTAGCATTTCACATTGTTTGTAAAAAATAAACCCCAAAAAGGGCTTGTTACTAAGAACTGGAGTCTGTGGTCTCTTTATTACAACTAACAAGATCATCAAGAGTAGCCATCAAGTACACTATCACTGGGCACATCTCCATGAGTGGGAATGTGCGTTTCCCCAGAGACAAATAGTGGCAGCACAATATGAGCCATTGCTGCTTGTCACTAGGGAATACCCATACCTGCATGCTCTGGCCCATGACACCTTGCCCCAGGTAGGGGAGGGGTGGCTGGGGCCAGAATCTGTGCCGGCCCCAGCAGCCTTTCTTGGGGTCCAGGGGGCCTACGGGGCCTGCAGCTGTAGCAATCCAGTAGTAGGGAGCCTGGCTGGCAGCAGCAGTGTGGCTCCAGCAGGCCAGGCTCTGGTTTCAGGTGGCACACACTGCCACCACATTCGCTCCACTTTTTTTAGGTGTGAGTTTTCTTGACACTGGGATCTTCCAGTATCAAAAATATCCCATGTGCTGCTAATCTCCAGTGCAGGGAATGCCTGCACGTGCAGTGGATGTGGTATGCGGTGGGACAGAGCAATGGAGCGGTATAGTTTTTCAAAAGTGTACCTGCTAAATTGTGTGCTGCTTTTCACACTTGCCCATCATGTTCCTGGGGTGATAATTGATGTAAGTGTATAATTCTGTCTACCTGCATTCATGTGAAAATAAGGGTTAGCATGCAGATTAACTGAGCAATCCTAGAAAAAAGATTGTAAACAGATGATCTGAAAAAAATTAGTCTCACTTTTGACCAAGAAATGGAATCTAGTTATTTTTTTTGCTTAGAAATTATTAGGGGTGTGTGAAACAGCACCATTTTGTTTTGCCATTTCAAAGGGACAGTGTTTCGTTTCACTGTTTCGAAGCACTGTTCCCTTTCATTTCGTCGAAACTGTTTTGCTGTTTCACTGCATTTCGCCCATAATGGGGAATCATGTAAATGCCCATACCTTTGTCATTTCATGCACGATTCAAATGAAAATTGCAGAGATGGTAGCACCTTCTGCGGGCATGAAGCCTGACAAGTTTCAAGAAGATATGTATGTGGTTTTTTGTGAAACTGCACCTCATACTAGTACCACTTGCTAGCAGCAGCATCCTGCTGTCATCCTGCATGCAGATCCAGGGGCCTACTCCCCCTGGGAGGAGTCTGGCACAGCCCCAGAGCCCTCCCGAGGTGCATGAACCCATGAATCTGGATGCAGGATGACAACAGGCTGCTGCTGCCGGCTCGGGCCAGTGCCAGCATTGGGTTCTTCCTGGCACTCAATGTGGGCTGCACCAGGCAGACTTGGGTGCTGGCACTGGCCCCAGTCGGCAGTGGCAGCATACTGTCACCTGCATGCACTGCAGCTGGTGAATGCGGAGCTTTAAAAAAAAAAAAAAGCAAAAAGCAAAAGAGCCCCACACTCAGAGGCTTTGACAGCAGCAATTGGGGCCTCTAGGCACTTGGGGAAGAGCCCACCCATGCAGCATGGGGTAGTGAGAATCATCTTTCCCCACCTCTGGCCACTTGGCACCCTCATGGCAGTTGCACCATTGTGCAGGTACAGTGCAGCTCAGCAGGGTTCTGCATGCTGTCTGCAAGCTGGGGCAGAACTACCTGTGAGCCAGAGCTCCCAGTTCAATTCCCTAGCTCTCCGATCATTTCCCCAGCTCTTCCCAGGGGGCATGGACCCCAGATCTGTAGGCTGCTGCTGCCAGCTGCGGAAATAGCCCAGAGCCGCCACCATCCCCAGCTGGCAGCAGCAGTCTTCTGTCATCCCGCATCATCCGGGGAACTGCACCCCCCAGGAAGAGCTGAGGGAATCAATCAGAGAGCTGGGTGAAAGATCGGAGGGCTGGGGAATTGAACCAGGACCTGAACATTCCCCCAGCTCTTTGATCATTCCCCTAGCTCTTCCCGGGGGGTGCAGGACCCTGGATCTGCGTGCCGGGTTTCAGCAGGCTGCAGGCTGGGCCCAGCAGCAGCACTGCAGTCTTCCTGGCACTCGGGGCAGGCTGCACCAAGTGGCTGCCACTGGCCCCAGCCTGAAGCAGCAGCCTGCTGAAACCCTGCATCCAGATTGGGAGTGCACACCCCCGGGAAGAGCTGGGAAAATGATCAGAGACCTGAGGAAAGCCATCAGAGAGCTGGGGAATCAAACCAGGAACTAGATGTAATGTCAGAGTAGTCCTAACCTGCTCCTCCCCATCCCTCTCCTTAGTTTCTGTTTAGCTGCAAGCAAGCCCAGCTTCGAAACTCAAAACATTTCAAAACTTTCTTAATGTTCTGAGTGCCCTCGTTTCATTTCGAAGCTGTTTCTAAGCCTTACGTTTTGTTTCAGTTTCACTGTTTTGAGTTCAAAATGTGTCAAAACAGCTTCAAAACAAAACACCCACTGAAATTTTGCACAGCCATAGAAATTATGCACTTGATGATTCCCAAGATTTCACTGTTCTATTCTAATGATACATATCTTCATGATGGCACATTAGCAGTAGAATGAACTTCTAACAAGATTAATTAAACCATAAGAAATACATTGTGCTGCTGCCAACACCTGATGGGCTCAGATTCTCGTCAAGCCTTGTTACACCATCAAAAATATGGCTTTCTTTGGCAAGACGGTACACTGAAACCATGAAAATACACCATCAAAAAGATAAGTGCAGACAGGAATAGAAATGCTGCCTTTGATACAAGAAGGTTCATTTCAAAACCACTTTGTTAGAACTAAGTCTCACATACTTTCCATAGAGGGCCAAACACCCATTTGTAAATGGATCTTGGAACTGATCTTATTTTCACTAATGATATTGGTAATAAAAGTAGGAATTTGCGAAAGATATTTGTCGAAGACACAAATTTTGGAAGTGGTTTGGACGGTGAGGCTGGCAGAAATTGCTATCACTTCATGGATGATAGTCAAACTACACCAATATACACCAGCTGAGGATCTGCCCCATAGCACCGTATTTTTTTCTAATACCAAGTGTAACACGTCCAATTAAAAAATGTGGCAAGAAGTCTTTCCTTTCGTATACTCTGAATTTTTAAAAAGATGACTGAATTTAGAGATGAATTCGAACCTTATGTTTTGCCCATGCTTAAAAAAATAATACATAGCGTATACTCCCGGGACTTGACAGCTATGCATACGAGATATACTGAATAAGCTGCTACAGGAACCATATAACAAGTGTATACCTGCATAAGATGAAGCTACTTTAGCATACAACTTCCCCACAAAAATGCTACGGTGCCAGTCTCACTCTTTATTCTGCATAGCAACTATTGAGACCTTCTTTTTATCATGGACATAACTGCTATCATAAAAGCTCTCATGACCTTTAGAGGGCGGCACCTGTTATTCTTAATCTGCCCATTTTCCTCTGACTTTCTCTCAAAAGTACATATCAGAAAGTCCCCTGGAAAGCACTGTGCTGCAATCATCATAGAACCCACTGCAAAAAACAAAATTGCAAACTAAAACTTGAAAGGAAATAGCACCACATTCAGAAAAAGCCTATTTTCTCTAGTCCTCCTGGGTCCCTTCAGTTCCATCCCTGCTGATAAGGGTAAGAGAATAAAACAACCCAAAATTATGTCATATTCTTCTACGCACTAGCCGGTTGCAAACCTGTCTGAATTGCAAGTAAAAAGGCCCACCCCCCTTAGGTTTCAGAAAGATGATAAACATGAAATCAGTTTTGCCTTAGTTTAAAGCCCACTGCTGCTTTTAGCTGTCATTCAGAAGAGGATTTGGAGTTCATATAAAAATGGGGTTTGTGTTATTGGTTCTTTGAGGCCACAACCTTGAAAAATAAGGGTAACAGACAATAGGGTAACAATAGGGAAATGCTGGGAGGAATGTAGTAGCTGCAAGAGCCAGATGCCACCTTGCATCGTGATCTAAAACGAAGAGGCCAAGAAGGCCGTGATCGTGGACGTGAGAACCAGCACCAAGCCTTCACCTTTGAGAACTGGCACCAAGCCTTCACCGACACCTGGGCTCGCAAGCGGGAGAAGTACGCCCCATTGGCCAACATCCTGAGCGGCCATGGCTACGATATGACAGTCGACACGTTCATTGTGGGAACGCTCAGAGCCTGGGACCCCAGGAACAAGAGCGTCCTGGATGCCTGCTACATCTCCCACTGCTACACCAAGCTGATGCACTGCCTCATGGTGTCCGACACCATCCACTGGTCCCACAACATCTATGTGGAACAAGTCACGGGCCACCGCCAGTACTCTGACCCCACCAGACAAACCGCTGCCAGACCGGACCCAGAGGGGACCACCTGAACCCCCACCTCTGCACCACATGGACTTCACTTCGAGAGGATTCTCAGCAATGGACGACTCCACTCCACCGGAAGAGGACCCCCGTGATGAGACTCTGTAGGGACTGAGACATTTTCCTCAACCTACTACTTCCTCCACCACTGCGGACCATTGTACGGGTTTGTGTGCATCTATCTTTCTCTCAGTGTCGCGAAACCCCTCTCTCCCCTTTCCTCACCCCCGGGGCTTAGTTGGCTAACATTGTGTTTTCTGTAACCTAGTTGCATTCCCCTCCTCACCCATATCAATCTAATGTTAGACCCTTGCTCGGGCAATTTTTATTTCCCTACTGGCTTTGTCATCTTTTTGGATTCACAATCCTAAACTTCTACTAATAAAATTCAACTTGTTTCACTTATCTCGTTCTTACAGAGATACCATGGGCTCAGTTCCCGCGTCACATGGAGTAAACAGGAGTAATTCTGTTCAGTGGAGTCAATGGAGAGGAACTTGTAGACACAAAACCCTTTCATACAGTGAAGTATGCCATCCATTTTCTAACCACTCAGACTAGACTTATGAGTTCTAGAAGAAACAGAAATGAATCAAACAAACCCTGACAACCCCAACTGGGGGTTAATCCTTGAGGTATACATACAACCAGCCATGTTGCTGTCCAGTTCATCAGATCATCCAACCTACCTTCAGGTAGTAAGAGCTCTTGGCGATTTGAAAGAACTAGGCCAAAACACTGTTTCCCATAAACCAGATCAAGTCATAGGGAGAGTTCCAAAAATGAGGACTTTTCTGCTTCTCAGGGATGTTTAGCCCCATGATGAAGAGGTTTAAACCACACTTAAAATCTCCTTTCCTTACTACAGAAGAGTTCTAGGAAGGAAAACTTTCAAACGCCAAGTCCTAAACCAATGGTTAACTGATGAAGGAAGCTTCTCCAAGTTGCCCTTTTCCAAAAGACCAACCTCAAAATCCAGACACCGCTTTGAGTATCGTTCAAGTTTTGTTTTGAAGGCTTACCTGGGAAGTAAGCAGTGTTAAGGCCTCAGCTATGATTTTCTACTTACTGTGAAGTGCACTTGCATCACCTTTCTTTGGAGCATCCCAGTGCGAGCCACTGTCAGCAGCAAGACACTGGACTACATGAATCATGGATCTTATCTCATATGGTAAGCCCTATATTTCTATATATCGCACAGCAAATGAGATTCCTGCTGCCACATCACAAACTACAGGGTGTATATACATGTCACCATAGCAACATGCTATGGCACAATATGGTGTGCTATAGTGATGTAAGGATCATGTGAATCTACATGTGATCAGCAGCGACTTTGCCATAGCGGTGCGCTCCCCAGTTTTAGCATGCTGCTACGGCAAAGTAGCAGCGAAATCTAACCACGTGCTGCAAACACAGTGCAGTGGGGGCAGTTACTGTGCCCTGCTTTAGTACCTCCACAAGGAAGTACTAAAGCATGACACCATAGTAACGTTACCATGCCCACAGAGTACTATATATATTACACATAAACATCAAGGTTATCTCCTTCCTCTCTCTAGGTTTGGCTATTTAGCTGGCTACATATGACATTTTCAAACATTGCAGATATTTGCAAAATGATATATGACAGTGAGTTTGATAAGGAACATCTATTCATCTTGTATCATAACACGAGAACAAAGGGATATTTAATAAAAATATGTATGAGCAGTGAAGAGAAGTTGAAATTGGTATAAAATCTCATATTCATTTCGATGTTTAATCCATCTCAGCAGCCATTTATTGCTTAATACACTGCACATGAATGGAGATTACTACTGCAACAATAAGCCCTCTTAGGCAATCCTGTCAGTAGCTAGAAATTTCCAGTGCAAAATATATTATTCATGCCAATGAGCCAATGGCAGTTTTTGCAGAAGGGCAGGTAACAGTCATTTTAAAAGTCAAAGACAAACTACAAATCAGGCCGTAAATGAACAGGAACTTAATTTGTGTCAATTTTACAAACAAAAGAGTAACAATAGTTAAACATACACAAGACTACTTTCTAAGTTCTTTTGAAATTCAGGATAATTAAATGTACAAATGACAGAACAGGTATTTTCCCAGTTATCGTAAGTCACAGAATATCAGACTAATGTTTTGAAAAAAAACTTGTAAAACTCTTTAATCACAAGGCTTCACTCATTATCCCATACTGAATTTTGTACAAGACTTACACTAGTCTCCATTTTTCTTTTCTGCACCAGATCTTCCTCATCCTGCTTATGTCACTATAGTCCTATTACTTTCAATGGAGCTATGCTGATTTGCAGTAGTAACTGAGAAGCCATCCCTGTAGCTTAAAATTGTCCTGTTCAAGGAGAAGCAGCACATGTCCTAAACGCCACTATCAAGCAAGCTCAGGCGCTGTGTTTGGGGCATGGCACCCAGGTTTAAAATGGAAGGACAGCATCAGAAACCATGATTCCCAACAGCTTGGGGCACAACTCCACTACAGAAAATGCAGCCAGAGGAAAGAGCCCAGCAGTGGATATCTTCACCTTCTAAAAGGCTTTGGAGGTAAAATTCACTTCAGCATTATATTTTTTAAAGATATTACTTCTTTGACCCAGCTTCTCTATCCACCTAACCATCGCTATTTTTCATCCTCCTTTGTACCAGTTACTCAAGGCAGCTAGGGTGCTGCAGGCTTTGTGAGGCAGTCTTACAGCGTTATTCTGCAGATGGTTTGCAAATTCCTGGGCCATGTAACGAACAAACACATCTTCTGCCAGTCATGAAAAATTATATCTGCAAAGCCCTTATTTCTCTAAACAGATTGTTAGACAAGGAAAACACCTGAAATTAAGGGGAGGAGGAGATCCCAGTAGTGCCAGAGAAGCATGGGGAGGCTTAATCCTGCCAAAGGCAGGGCACAAGCTGCAGTGTAGCCCAAGAAGGTGAGAGCCAGGGCCAGGGGCCCAGAAACAGAGTGAGAAAGAGACAGGGTCAGAGACCCAGCGCCTGAGAGGGGCCAGAGACAGGCCAGGGGCCCAGTGCCTGGGAGGGCCCGGACAAGAAGAACAGAGCCTGAGAAGGGCAAGGCAAGAAGGCATAGAGGGCTGAAAAAGCACAAGACTGAACTTGGGCCAAGAGCCTACTGAGATGATTGCTTGTTAACATCTGAGGCATTGGGCATGGCTATAGGGGAGGTCAAAGGCTGTGAATTGCCCATAAGGCAACAGGTGCTCATGGGGACATGTATGGGTCAGGAGCGCCCTCCTATCATGACGGCTCGTCTGATAACTAGTACAGTCCAAGTGAGATCCACTGACAGGAAGACAGAGCAGGGCTCACTCGAAGACCCTTGGGCAGCCTCCCTTTCCAGTATTAGCAAAGAACATCAAGGCACGGCAGCTAGGAGAAAAGGGAGGGTAACCCAGAGGCAGAGCAGACCAGGAGCCATATGGCAACCATGGGGCATCACGGCCACCCCTGGACTACCAGTCCTGCTGCACACCCCCAGAGCAGACTGTATCCAACATATAAAGAAAGTAGCGGTTCTGCAGAACCTGCTTCTGCTTATTACTCCCAGACTGCTGGAGGTAAGCCACCCAAGAGCAGAGGAAGAGTCCCCTGCACTTCCATAATCCTTTGTCCAGCTGCCACAGGACCAATAACAAGGTAGTCCATAGGCAATTGTACTAGTTCTTCAGCTCAAAAAGTAGGATGCAGTGGTCGCTGGAACAGAAAGTCTTGGGGTCAGCCCTACTTCTTTATGCAAAGGTCTGTGTGGCCATGGATGCACTGTGCTGCCCAATTATGAACAACACATCCTAGTGTGGGCTTTGCATTTAATCTCAAACAGGAGGCAGTGCTAGCTTTCACTCTAAATTCACACTGACCTGCAGCAAAACTTTCCTTATCTCTCCAATCACTTATTTGCATTTAAGAGAGCTCCAGGAACAGCTACACAGTGGAGTGCATGGATGATGATTATGCACTCCAAGCACACCTAAAGTTATTTGAGGCAAGTTATGTCAATACAAAAAAATCCAAGAATATTAGTCACTTTAAACTGGAAAGGGGGTAGTCAAGCCAGTACTTGATGCAATAAATCAATTTGTAAACAAGGAGGAAGCAGTCTCAGAGGAGAAAATGCCACTGAAAAGCTCCACATGCAGACATCATTAAACATGAGTAGGCACTTAAGGTGTTTGAAGTGGCTACATCATATTTCCCTGGAAAGCCTAAATAATGTTACACTGACACTTCAGTTTGGAGTCTGCACCTGTACCTCCTACTGTTTTGCTCTTTGATAAGAGGTGGGGAGGCAGTTTGCAAATGCCCTTCTTTCTCTCAGGACTGGGGCTGTCTGATGTGGGCCTCAGCTTGCTCCATATACCATGTAGCTACTCCTACGTTTTATCAAACTCTCTTTCCTCTTTTATACACTTCCTGGAATTTCCTCTTCTTTCCATCATGGCTTATGAGGAGTGGAAGGAAGACTATCTTCCTTAAAAAAATAACTTGGGGCGGTTGGCTTGTTTTAACAATTGTGTGTGGTCTCTGTTTTGCATCCTAGTACATAGAAGTGGCCAGAGGCAACACACCTAGAGAAAGCTTATTTGGTGACCTGTCTCCACAAAACTCTTCTAGCTGATATTACGAGTACTTTGATCCCATGTGTTATTGGCAAGTAGCATGCAGTCACAGCCCATGTTCTCTCCAGCCATTTGGACTTCTTTGAGACCCTGGTTCAAGCACTGGAAAAAATCCTCCTGGAGTCACAAGGCAGTCAAAGGAATTTCTTCCATGTTTATTCAAACACATACTTCAGCACTTAGCTAGATCAGGGCTTTTGGGCATAGAGAAAGTATAGATTTTTTGGTTTAAGGGAGTGAGGGACTTGTGAGTGCACATTACCTGATTCACTATACTTGTTTCATCCCCCCTGCTTCTATGTCAAAGAGAGGAAACCTAGTGCAGATTACTGAGATTAAAAAAAAATCTTGATTGTTGGACAACACACTTTATTATGAAGTTTGAGAGCCGGATTTTGCTTTCATTTACCCTAGTGCAAATTTAGAGTAACAGCATCCACTCTAGTGGAATTACTTCAAACTTACTCCAATGGAAGAACAAATAAAACTGGCCCTGCTGATTCACTGTAATAGCTTTAATCCCTCAAATCTGTGCTGGGTTATACTGGTTGTAGAATTTCTATCTAAACTTCTAAAGATGAAGCAATTTTATAAAGGAAGAATTTTTTTTTTTAACAAAATGAGTGTTTTAGTCTCCGAGGAAGTAATCAGTAAGCCACCATCGCTTTACATATATGGTTTAATTGGGTGATAAAATTCCAGGCCTTAATATTGTAAGAAAAAGGTAAACAGCAGCACATTAAAATCTTGCCACTGTGTAATTAACCTTGTTATATATTTTTAATGAAAACTAAAATCCCATGGTAAATAATGTCATTGATTTCATTAGTTTGTTGCATGATAAGAATAAAAATAGTGACTTTACAGTCTAATGTAAAACTGTAAGGATAAAGCAATGCTGCTGCACTGTACTCAGCTTGACAATATCTTTACTACAAGAAGAGCCGCATTTATCAACTATTGTTGTTATACATTCTCTAAAATGCTCCTAACATTAACACACTCTTTATACTATTACAAGAGGGCTGTACTCATTATTATCTGTTAGACTTGCAACTACCTATTTAGGTATATGTGTTAAAACATTGTGCAATAATCTGCTCTTGTCTTCAGTTCAAAGCAATTAAATCAGACCTTGAAAAGTCTGGAGGCTGGAAATAATAAAGAAATAAATGCCACATATTTCATGCTGTCATGAAACTTTAAAAATGCTTTATAGAAATTACATTTTTAATTATTTAATCTTGCCTTCACTGTTTTGATGCTGTTTGGTCAAAGCACTTCTGTAACCTGGTCAGAAGAGGTTAGCAGTTCTGCTTCATGACGGTCAGGCGGGAGAAGTACATTACTCACAGACAGAAGGTAGTAAGCCATATATTTCAAGTAGCTGTGTCAGAAAAACTGTCAACAGGGTAGTTTATTTTAAACCCAATTTCAACCTTTGGATGTTGTCAGACATATAAAATTGAGCATTTACTGAAGGCATAAAAGGAGAGGAGACGAGGAGGAAAGGGAGACAGTGGGAAGGGGTTAGATACAGAGAGAGTAGGAAGGGAAAAGGTAGAAACTTGGAGGCCTAGAATCAGACTAGCTCTCCCTATGGGCACATACGATATGGGGGTGGCCAGAATGACAGCCCTGTATGCAGGAGAATGCAAACTTGCTACCCAGATGCTCCACAAAAGGTATGGTTCCTTTCACTTATGTGACAACTATTTGCTGTTGTGTATTGTGGTGCCTCCATTAGATATGTGTTACCCTTGGCACACCCCCTGCATCAGCAAGAAGAGCTTCCTCAGTGTTACCAGATTTGCCCATTACTTTGGGGTATGCTCATTTATTTGGGATATGTTTCTAGGGTTTTGGTAATTCTATTAATGTGCGGCTTGTGTTACTTGTGTTTCTATACGGAGCTGTATCTCTCCCTTCTGCAAGCCCTCATGCCCAATGCAGCTATCCTGCAGGACTCAGTTCAGTGGGGCTGGGTTTCTCCAGTCCACAAATCAGTCATACACACAAACACACCCAGATTAACGTGACACGCCTGACCTGGCCGGGTTGATCAGCATGGACAGGCTGACACCCTCATATGCCACAAATCAGTTCATCAGAGCAACAATAACTAGACAGACACAAGCACACAGTTAAACAGAATACCTCTGAATCTGGCTGGGTGTCCAGCTGACACCCTCATGGGCCAGCATTCACTTCATTAGGGCACGTCTGAGCCAAACTGGGTCAATCAGCCTGTACAAGCTGATCCCCTTATGTGTTTCAAACTCAGTACGTCCCAATCTTTTAGCCTTTTGATGAGCAGACCCCACAGTACTTTTGGGCTTTGCAGGGATCTTTAGCTTAGATAAAAGAAGCGTTGCTGCAGAGCAAGTGGGGAAGGAGAAGCAGAGAAGGAAAAATATACCCAGTTACCACCAGTTTGACTAAAAAGTTATTCATTGCTAAGTATATGAAATATATAATGACACTAGTAGTAATAGACATGTACAGGAAAAACAAACACAAACAGTTACAGTATTACCCTGGTTTCAGTAAATATTTGGGGAAACTTAGCTCCAGCTTAACTAATACAGTTCAGGTTCAGAAATCTATGCTTAGCGAGAGAAGAGAAGAGAGAGAGAGCTGGGATCTCACCAGTCCAAGGCACTTGGGTTGCAAAGCTGATAGGTTACAGTTCTCAGCACAATCCTTGAAGGGAGATGATCTGCCTCCTTCAGCCTCTCCAGAAGAAAGCAGGTGGTGTCAGCACACACTGCTGCTTCTTTTACAGATTTTTATACCCTCAGTTCAGCTTCTTTCAAGCATTCTCAATAGTTTAAATCAAATTGTCTTTTCTATTTACAAGGGGTTATCTGGTTGGAACATCTCAGGAAACTGATTGATACTCAGGAAACACATACTTAGGAGCCAGTTTGACATTCCTATGGATAGCAGATATACTGATGGGATATCTCCTGGTTTCTTCAGAAACAATAGGTAACTTGCAGCATCAGGGTTTTGGATTTTTACTTGTTGTGAACAAGCCTCAGCTTAGCATGACTTTTCCAGATCTTACTATAGTCTTTTAACAGACTTAAGGCAATTCTTGGAGTGTTCATAACCTTTGGGAGGGGAGGACTTCTACTAATCGTCCCGGGAAAAGTATGACAACACTTGTGGTCAGGGCTCCAACGGGCTGGATGCTGTGATGAACCCTTTACCATTGTTCAAATGTTGCCCATACCCCCGACTTGGTGTCTTGCCTCAGCATTCCCTAACCCAGGAACTGAGTTGTAGCCAATTAAGTTTACATAGGCCTCCCATAGTGGGACCAGGGAATGTACGGCCCAAGATGCCTAGTAAACTTACTTCTGCTTAGAGGTGGGGGGGTGGGAAGTCCTTTGTAAATCCAGATTAGAACTGGTCTGATAAATACTGAGCTGGGTATGTGGGTTGATTAGCATTTGGAGCACAGATTCCAGATTAGCATTTGGAGCACATCATGCAGTGCTCCCCTGCTTCGCTGATCCCAGAATTCACTGCCGTCTCTGCTTCAGGCTTTCTGTTCTCCATCTTTCATGTAAATGAATGGTCATGCAGTCCCATCTCAGATGCAAATGAGACCTAGGGCAGTTGTTTCACTCTTGTCACCCTTATCTGGAGGGTTTTAGGTGTGTCTCTCACTGCATCTTAATCAGTCTCTGTTCAGGTAGAGGAGGGGAGGGAGGGGATTCTTTGCGCGTCAGACAGTCTGCATCCTGTGTCAGGGTTCCCCAAGAACATGGAGCTGAGAGGTAACATCAGGGATGAACTTCATAGCCTGACCAAAGCAATGATCAGAGGAGGGTGACATACTCCTTTGTGGAAAATGTTGCTGCAATCCCAAATCTGTACTTCATACCTGGATACTTAGGTTATTCAGCAGAGGACAGATCATCAGAACATAGCTGTTTCAGTCCTATACTGGACACTGGGGAAACAGCTGCATCCACACTAGGGGGAAAACTAGGCACAGCACTGAAAGAACAGTTGAGGCAGTTCCAAAGCTACCAGCTTTTCTGATCAACTGACTTCATTTTAGCCATGCGCTAAATATAATCCTGATTATAATCACAAGCACCTGACCCATGCCTTCTTGTACACTCATTGGAAATGGCTTCAGTACTCAAATTATTACTGCCTCTTTGGTAAAGTACCATGGTAGAGTTTAGAGTCACACTTGACTCAATTCAGCCCTTTGTGGGGAAAAAGATATAAGCTTCCCAGGGTAAAGAATCTCCCCATTGTTGATAGGATAATGGGGTTTATTTCTTATGTCCAAGGCCTGACCTAGAAGTCGGAGAAGGTGGTAAGAGGGAAAACACAGTCCCTCTTGTTAAATAAATGAGAGTTTTATTATATACTATATATCTCTGTGTAGTGGCTGCAGCTTTATTACATTTACTCACTGACCTTGAATCGCTAAATCAAGGAAGACACTGAAGAAGAGGGATCACTTTCAGGAAATGTAATTAGTTCTCCCTCAGAGACATATATTACAAAAGGTCTTTGCTACCAACCCAAGGCAGTTTCCAAGCAAAGGAAGCCTCTATAGGAAGTGATGGTACATCTGCAGCATACCAACCAAAAGGAAATGGAATTTCTACTGGTAAGTAATAACCTAACTCTGTGGTTTTCCTAAGATGTGCAAATACATCAGATGGTGCTTTGCAACTACTTAGAGTGAAATTATGGTCTGCAGAGATCATTTAAGCCTAGAAACCTGCACTGGCTACTAGTTAGACAATGACACACACTGAGCATGTCTACATGTATGATTAATGAGATGCAATAAACTCTGGTGCAGTTCGTGCTGGAGTTTATTGCTCCTGGGCTCCGAATTTACACATGTCTCTGGGACCGCAACCCATTGAGCCAGGTCAAAGCAGTCCCAGCTGGAAAGGGACCCGGGGGAGGGGGGAGGGGGGGTTACCCTGCCAGCCTGAGGCTACCCCGACCCAGCTCAACATGCTGTGGAGGGGCTGGCTGGGGCGCAAGGCAAGCCCTACACTGGAGCACCCCCGTGCCCCAGCCAGCCCCATCAGTGATTACATGTGCATTGCAATGAACTAAATAATGCTGCCATAGGATATGTGTTTACAAGTACTAACCTATGGTGGAGTTAGTTAGTTTACTGCAGCCTAATAAGGCTGCACGTGTAGACGTTGAGACTTTACTGCAGAACTATTTAGGCAGCTCTGCAGTTGACATCTCATGTAGAAGCACCCATTGGAGATTGCTTTGCTTTGACATAAGGGGCTATTGGATTTAGACCTACAAAATGAATGTGTGACCTGCCCAACATCCTCTGCCCCAGCAGGGGCAGAATGCTGTGCATATACGCCTAATGATAAACATTGCAGGGAAACAAGATCTTATCTCATCTTCACTGAAAGTGAGCATACTCAGTGTAGTCCATGGGAGCTGGCTGGCTCAACTGAGAATGACCACACTAGAAAAACATTGCCACTCAAATGCCACAGAGACATGATTAGCATCCCAGATAGATTGAGTCTAACCCCATTGCTTGGCTACTTCTACATGCTTCACATCAACCAATACTCCCTAACAAGGCAGCTGGCTCAAACTTAAAGCACCATTTAACTCAAGGTAGGGATTTTTGCATGTAGATAGCAGGTTTGGTAGCTATGCCTCCAGCAATCTTAGACAAGGCTTTTCAATTCTCTGCTTCAGATGCTCATTAGTAAAACAGGAAGAATACTCACCTGCTGCCCAAATTAAGAGTACCATGAAAGCACTTAATTTTGTACATTTAGGATATTTCGCATGTGCTGACAGAACGCTAACTCCAAATATGCTGCAGCAAAGAATTTAAAAAGTTGAATACAAAAATGGCACATGGATATGCTCTAAGGCACTTTAATGACTATGTTCCTGAATTTCCATTAAAGAAAAACTGTACAACGAAACTTATTTTTCTAATTGTAATTTTCTACATACATCCTAATTCAATAGTCCTTCACATTTAGTGTTTTCTAGATCAGGCTTGCAAAATACTTTATGGATGTTAATGAATCCTCAACACTTTGTGAGACAAGTACTCCATGGTATTAGGGATGCACCAATAGAGGGTTTGGGGGCTGATACTGATAGCCAACGTTTAAGGAGGCATATCAGCCGATTCCGATCCAATTTCTAATACGCAGCTCTTCAGCTTGAAGAGCTACATCCAACTAATAAGTCTGGTGTGGTAGAAGGGGAGGAAACAGGTGGGGCGGGGATGCAGACCAAGGCCCCTGCAGTGAGGGAGGAAGTGGGGCTAGGGCTAGGGGAGGCACTGACCACCTGGGGCAGGGAGGGGCGTGGGACAGAGCCGCAAGTGGCTCGTCTGGGGACAGGGGGCAGGAGCATGTGCTCCCCAGATCTGTGCGTGGCGGGCTGCAGCTGCAGGCTGGGGCTGGGTCGGGCGTGGGACGGAGGCACAGGAGCAGGGGGGAGGTGACTCCTGCTGCTGCGTACAGCTCATCTGGTGCTCATCTGGCAGCTCCCAATGCTGCTCCTGCCACTCATCTGGGAGGGCACTGGGAGGGGGGACAGGTGTGTGCCCCTGGATCTGCACAGGGTGAGGCGGGGTAGGCTGGGGCTGGGCTCTTTCCAGTCAGGCGGACCTAGGGGCACACACCCTGCCCCCCACCCCAGTGCCCTCCCAGACAAGCAGTGGGAGCCAGCAGACGAGCACTGGACAAGCCACACGCAGCAGTAGCAGCCACACACCCCTCCCTTCCAGCATCCCCCAGACGAGCTGTGCCTCCATCCTGCGTCTGCCCCCACCCCAGCCCCAACCCCAACCCCACACCCTCCTGTACCATGGAGGCCTTGATCTGCCCCCCATGCCCCTTCCCCCACACCAGACTTACCAGCTGCACGCAGCTCTCCACACTGCCGGCTGGGATCCTTACAGCCTACATGCTATGCTATGGCTGTGCTCACGCATGGGCATTTATTGGACAAATTATCAGCCTCATTGCACCAATTTCCAATACAGAAATTTTTCTTTATATCAGTACCAATCTGATATTGGACCCATGTATTGGTGCACTTCAACATGGTACCCATATTATAGGCAGAGAAACTGAGGCACAGACTCCACAAAACTCACCCACTGCCATACAGGAATGGCACCTAGGAGTTCCCACTCAAAAATATTCCCATGAGTTGGCTCTGACCACTAGTCCACCCTGCATACTCTATCTAGAAAGTTGAATGCAATGTCCTAATCTAAGGAACAATTTCTGCATGTGAACAATTTGGAAGCAAAGCAGCCTTTCTCTCTTTAGACAGCTCCCATCTGCTTCTAAAGACCTGACCGTTACACGTGCTTTACTTCTTCCACTGAGAGAAAGGTGTCCTTGATCAGTTCACATTCTGAGTCACTCAGGGACATGTGGTACAATAACCATTAAGGCAGAATATTCATGAGCACTATCTGTTAAATGAAGACTGATGCATTCCCTCACAGCCACTAACACTATTATGAGAGGAGGGGAAAAGACAACATTAGGTTTGAAGTAGATAGCAATGATCAGACAAATTGCTTGGATTCAGAGTACTTATGGCTGTAATGAAGCCTGGATGGTCTGCAGTAGACAAAACAGTTTTAGGTGAATCTCTTTCAAAATGTGCTTTGACTGAAAGCCATAGGGTCAGCTTTGACCCTCTTGTGCTGATACAATCCCTTAATGGCCCACAATACTGGGGCTAGTGAGCTCACCCAACTATGCTCTGTTCTTCACCCATTGGACAGTTTTAACCTCTGGTATGAACTTCATTAGATATATGGAAGATTAAGCAATGGTGTTAACATTCAGTCTGTGCCGCTCTGGGATAAAGCAAGGGCTGGGGAATCTGGTTCAGGCCTCCTAAGATCTCCCCTCCCCAGAAAAATCTTCACCTACATCTTGGCTCAAAACTGAGCTGAAAATAAGCTCCAAGTCTGGCTCACTTCCATTCCATGTTCCTTCGTTTTTCTGCACATCCACACAGAGGTGGGGTTCACGCTGTATTTCTGACCTGACAGTCTGAGAAATTTCCAGGCCTACTCAGTAGATGCAAGACAGCAGAAGAGTTACAATACATGTGAATGGCTGTATGGAGACAAGAATATCAGGACAATTTAGGTATATCAGCTGTTCCATTCCCACTCCAGCACATCAGCTTAATTGATTCGTAGGCCATAGTTCTGTCTATTCAGGACTATTCAGAAAGCACTGTAGAGACAAGACTAGGGGCATCGTATTTTAAACACCACATATTAGTCTCACCAATGGCAGCCACAAAGAAAGAATCCCACACAGTCATAGAATCATAGAAAAATACTGAATAATAGAAAATTAGGGTTGGAAGTGACCTCAGAAGGTCATCTAGGTCAATCCTCTGCTCAAAGCAGAATTATCCCCAACTAGATCATCCAAGCCAAGGCTTTGTCTAGCCAGCTCTTAAAAACCTCCACGGAGGGAGAGTCCACAACCTCTCCGGGTAACCTTTTCCAGGGTTTTACTATCCTCCTAGTGAGAAATTTTTTCCTAATATCTAACCTAAACTTCCCTTGCTGAAACTTGAAGCCATTTCTCCTTGTTCTGTCATCTTCCACCACTGAGAGCAGTCCAGCTCCATCCTCTTTGGAACCGCCCTTCAGGGAGTTGGAGGCTGCTATTAAATCTCACCTCAGTTTTCTGTTTGGCTGACTAAATAAGCCCTGTTCCCTCAGCCTCTGCTCAAAAGTCACGTTCCCCGGCCCTCTAACCATTTTCATTGTCCTTCACCAGACTCTCTCCAATTTGTTCACATCCTTTCTGTAGTGGGACTCCCAAAGCTGGACCCAGTACTCAAGATGTGGCCTCATCTTATTGTCTTCTGTAACCCCCAGGTCCTTTTCTGCAGAGCTGCTGCCCAGCCAGTCACCCCCAGCCTGCACCGGTGCATGGGTTGTTCCGTCCTAAGTGCAGAACTGCACATTTCTCCTTATTGAGCTTCTTGAGTTTAATTTTGGTCCCATCATCCAGTTTGTCTAGGTCTCTCAACTGTGGCCCTACCCTCCAGTATATCTACCATTCCAGCCAACTTAGTGTCATCCATGCACTTGCTGAAGGTGCACTCCATCCCATTTTCCACATCACTGATGAAGATACTGAACAAAACTGGCCTCAGGACTGAACCCTAAGGTATTCACTTGATACCAGCTGCCAACTAGACACGGAGCCATTGATTACTACATTGAGCCATTGATTACTACTTTGAGCCCAACAATCCACCCGGTTTTCTGTTCACCTTACAGTCCATTGGGGCTTGGGATAGCACCAGGCTCTTCCTGGCGGGGGGCTGGGCCAGAGGCAGTGCTGGGAGCGGGGCTGCAGCCACCCCAAATTTGCTGTAGTCCCCTCTAACTGCCCTCCCAGCACCACCGCCACCCACCCCAAGTGCAGCATGGCTCAACCCTCCCACTGGGAAGAGCCTGGCGCAGGCTCCCAGCCTGCAGCAGCAGCTGACCCTTGCACCACATGCATATCCGAGGGCACACATCCCCCTGTGCCCTTCCAGGGTGCACAAAGCAGCAAAAGACACTCTCCGCCATCATGCACCCAGCACCCACTGATGGTTCCCTCTGCTTTGCTCCCTGCTGCAGCTGTCCCAGGAGTGTCCAACGCCACCTGCCTGCGGACGCTGGGCTGTGCCACACCCCTCCCCCTCCCCCTTCCCCACAGACTTACCTTGCATATAATGAATTTACCTCACATATAATGATTTTGGGATATAAAAAGGGTCGTCACATAAGAGTGAATTCACGTATACAGAACCCACACGAAGCAAGGGTAACCTGCATATTGCATCCACTGCTCTCCCCGCATCCACAGGACCAGGCATCTCATAACAGGAGAGACAAACCAAGCAGCTAAGCATATTAAATAGCACTTAAAAGTATCCTCAAGTAGCTTTTGATGCAAGTTGTTAGACAGATGGAGGCATCATTCTCTTTACAGCTACTCTTTACCGTTCATTCAACATGCACTATTGAATGCAGTGCCCCCAGCAAAGGCAAGAACAGATATACTTACCTACCTTGTACTCCAGCAAGTACCCATTCCAGATCTACAATTAGCTGGTAAAAGTTCAAGCAATCCTCACACAGTTCAAATTTAAGTGAAGGACTCAATCCATTGCCAGCTGTCCCCAGGAACAGCAGAATTAAAGGGCAAAGGTGACTTTTAAAATCCCTTTCCCTCGTATCTCAAATCCTGCACTCACTATAGCCAGACCTGAGAATCTGGACCATTTTCTTTCCTCTTTGATCTTCTTCAGATCCAGATTCTTGTTCAATATTGTGCCCTATAACTATAGTGTATGGCAGAATAAGTTGAATTCTTTAGACCCGGAATGGAGAGCGCAATGTCCCTTTGTTCTGGTCTACACATTATCCCATTGCTTATTATCAGTAAATGTAAATACACCATCTTGTATATTCTGGTTACCCTCAGTCCACTGTTAAAGTAGGATTTAATTTTCCTAGTTCATCCCAGCAAGAAGGAAACTTTCCTTTACAGGTTGGAGACACCAGCACATGAAATCATCCATCCTGTGGATTCCTATCAGGCAATGACTTCTTGGATGCTCTTTTTCTCTCCAGATAAAGACTAGTTGGGTCAGATAAGCGGATTACAGACCTTCATCCCACTGAACTATCTCTGTTATTTTTTTAAGAACTAACTAAGTCCTATTTAATACAACCAGCTGCAAGATAAACACAGCTTTCATAGGATCACTCCCCTCAAGGGGTCCATACTCTGCCCATAAACTATATCATTATTTCTTTCCACAGCTAGACAAAGAAGAGTCCAAGCCGTGACCAAGCCATCTCCTCCACTCTTCCATTATTGTGGTTTCTCCTTCATCTTTCTCCCCTTGGTAGCACTGTGGATATCCTAGTAGGGGGTCTCCACTCTGCTGCCTGAGAATCCCTCATGACCATTTTACAGCAACGCTTCTATACGAGTTTGCAGTTTGTTCATTTAAGGTATACCAGTAAATGTTGCAATTTGCCCAGCCTAGCCTAAGCTGTGGGCTGGTACAGTTACCGATGTTCCCAATCCTGGCAATAGTTGAGGTTTTCCTTAAAGTTCCTTCTGTGGAAGAGCTTTAACTTTGTAAAGGGGACGCAATCATATCTTTAAAGAGCTGGAACTGGGTGCAAATTTAAGATACAAAGCAACATTTATTATTTTAAACAAAAAATCTCATGATTCTAGGAGGCCTGGCTATTCAGTGCTTGGACCTGGCAATACTGAACTACACCATCAGGTGGCCACCCACAGCTAGAATAGGCATAAAGTTTGATGTAGACACATCTTGATAGATAAAACTTTGTTTCTTGCCCCCGAGAAACAGAAAATATTCTTTAGAATATGTGAATCAGGTTTTACTATGTCCTGATTTTGCTTCAGAGAATTAAGAGTCAATCCCTTCATAAAACTCAAAGGCTGGCTTAGTACTTAGTTCAAACCAAGGGAGTTTAGCTCTGTAACTGAAAAACAGACCTGGTATGATCCCAGGTAAACTATCTTGGGCAGGAACTTTAGCTTTGCTTTCCACTCTTTCCCAACTGTTAATTAAAGTTTCTGTTTTTAGGTGCAGCATTACTTGTGGAGATTAGCTGTTCTTAATTAAAGCTACATACCAACTGCTAGAAAATCCTAAGTCTAGGAGAAAGAGAACAGAGTTCTGCTTGCAAAATAATGCTTCTATTTGAAGATTTAGGGGTCTTAAATTAAGACCATAAAAACAACCTATTATGAAAACCTCCCAACTCTGTATGAATAAAATTGAGACACGGACACAAAATTGCAGTGGAACATTGCAATTATTCACACGACCGGCTCTCTACTGACCTTGCTCCCCAGTTCTGCATATTAAGTTCTTGAGCACAAACTTTTTCCTTGCTGTGTTTTTAGAAATCATCTCTTCCTGTAAGACTAAGTATGTAGTGTGAAGCTCTTCCACCCCAGCAGGAGCCTCCAGAGACATGGTGCCTCAGACAGGCACAGCAGCTTTGGAGTCCAGAGAGCATGCACACCATTGAACAGTATGAATGAATGGTGAGCCCACCAATGTAGGATCCACCAAACTTTCTGCCAATCCCTCCCTAGAGCCTAGGAAAGCTGCTTGAAGATCCCCAACAGAATCCCTTGTTCTGCCCCACACACTTCCTGAAGTCTTCACCTGGCCTTCAGAACAAGAGCTCAGAGAGATGAGTTTTGAAATGTCCTGGTTGTCTAACAGGCACCCCAGCACCTCCTGCCACTGTGCTCAGTCACCTTGCACATGTCATGTCATCAGCTAAATTTGCCCAGAGATCCTGACTCAGCATATCTGCAACTGTCCTTCTCTAAATCCTTATCGCTATCCTCCTCTCCCAGGCCTATTTCCCACCCAAGTGATCTTGTCTATCCCTCCAAACCATTTTCAAACAAAACAGCAATGAGCCTGCTTAGAACTACGCTTAAGAAGGAGTCTGGGAAACATAGATTTGGATGCACTGAACTCAGAATTAGAGAAGGCATAGATATAGATTGTCTTACTCATTAGAAAAGCTCAGAAAAGACCATCGTCTACCAGAAAAGGAGTAGGTTTTGCCAGTGTACAGCTATCAGCCCAGTAAAGAGATCTGGAGTAAAACCAATCATTATCCAATGACATTCATGCAGTACAGACAGCAGGAACAAGGCAAACTTTCATTCATGTCCCACTATCATATTTCAGTCCTGATTTGGAGGGCTTATCTGGGAAGATAAGAAAATAATTCGTTTTTAGAGCCATCTGGTACAAGAATTCTTTAGTAAAACTGGCACTAATATCCTTCTTAGGCTTTATTCCGAAGGTTGTTCAACTGACAGGTAACTTTAAAATGGTGATAGACATAGCAAAGAGCTATTAATGGCCTTGCTGAAGCATTCCTGGAAATAGTTACAGACTGATGTCACAGCTTCAAGACGACAAATCCTTGGCATCCTATGGTAAAATATACCATCTGCATTATACCATCCTCTCTTTTACTAATGCTAGAAAGACTTGAAGGTTTTTTTGAGGGGTAGGGGAGGGTTGGTCTATTTGATTTGGTTCTTTCAGGTTTCTTATAAAAAGCAGCAAGTAACAAGTATTCTATTATATGACTGACTAGGTCTTTATGTTGCACTTAATTTTGAGTATATTCTTACTTCATCATAATTATTAGAGGTATTTTTCCTCCTTTAAACAGAAAAACAGCTCCTTTGTAAAGGAAATATCTGAGAGACCTAAGTGGTTATTCAAGATATATATTGAAATTTGAGAGAATTAAATATCAGGAATTCCACACAAATTGTATTTCTTTGGAAGTAGCTGGTGGTAAAAGGAGGAGAGCTTTTGTTGCTGCTGCTGCTGCCTACCCATTGATGAACTCTTTGAGGGTAACAATACACCAAGGAGCAATTTGCCCTGTTCCTTTCCTTTGCAATGAAAAGTCAAGGGTATATGAAGGCAGAATGAATCTCTTACAGTATTGCCAACCCCACCATGTCAAAAATCAAGAGATAGAGGCTTAAAAAAAAAAAAGAAAAAAATCAAGATTTGGTATGCAAACCAGGAGATTTTTGGAGTATAAACCAATATAGATATAGTGACCATTGGTTTATAAATCCCATTAGTCACTTATTTAACTTCTAATAGGTCAGAGATTTATACAAAAACTATATTACTCCAACTGATAATGCTTTAGAAAAAAATTAAGTTCCTGCCTGTTGTTACAATTGGGACAGTATCTGCTGGACTGTTACGTGTTTAGCATTTTCTAGACACAGATCCACAGACAGCGCCCAGCAGGTAAGTCTGTGAAGGGAAGGGGTGGGGGAAAGGGAAGGAGCAGGGAGGGGTGGCACAGATCGAGGCTCCCACAGTGAGGGAGGAAGCGACGCAGGGGCAGGGGTAGGAGCTGGGTTGAATGGGACCCGAGGGCCAGGGCAGGTCATGCAACAGAGCTGCAGGTATCTCACCCAGAGGCGTGGGGTAGTGCGGTGCATCTCCCTGCCACTGCATGCACCCCCCAGGAGGCATGAGGGGCATGTGCCCTCCAGAGTTGTGCACAGGGCAGAGGCAGGCTGCCTGTTGCAGGCTGAGACTCTGCATCCTGCTACCTTTGCCCCGGGAGCCACATGCTGGCTGCTCCACGCATCTCATGCCTGCCCAACAGTGAGAGGCACAACATGGCAATGAGCAGCTCCCATTGCAAAGGCAGCAGGGCGCAGAGCTTCATCCTGAAGTGGGCAGCCTGCCTCTGCCCTATGCACAAATCCAGGGGGCACACGCCCTGCATGCTTCCCCTGAGGGATGTATGCAGCAGCAGAAAGCCGCCCTCCAGCACTACCCACCCCACCCCCCCGCCTCTGGATGAGGTGCCCATGGCTCTGTCGCATGACCCACCCCAGCCCAAAGGCCCCATTCACCCCAGCCCCTGCCCCACTCCCTTCCTCACCACAGAGGCCTCAATCTGCATCCTGACCCCTTTCCTCTCCCCCAGCCCCTTCCTCTCCACAGACTTACCTACTGGGTGCTGTTCTATACATGCCAGAAGAAAAATCTTGAGATTTGAGAGTTCTGTCATGAGATCATGAGTCAGACTTAATTTTACTTAGAAATCACGACTCTTGTGATAAGTTTGTGAGAGTTTGGCATAACTGCTCTTACTTCATCCTTTGTGATGTTTTATAAAGTTTGTTCTGCAGCCTCTCAGTTTGATTGCCTTATGTTAGATGTAACATAAGGCAATCAAACTGAGAGGCTGCAGATCAAACTCAAACCTTACCACAAATCTAGGGGAATATTATCAGCTCGCTGATTCATGTCACAACCTTCAAATGCTAATGTTCAGAGAAGGTTCAAAAAACTAGACAAAGCCTGATTCTGATTTCTAATGTTACAAAACTGAATCTTAAGTATGTATTTTACAGTAGACTTTGGAAGCACAAACAAAGAACACAAACAATTGGCCTAAAGTCCAATTGATCAATGAATGATGCATCAGTTGCATATGAGCAGGGTGTTGAGGGAATGGGCAGGGGTTATTGTGGGGCCCCCGACACAGCTTTACGAGCGCTCGTGGTGCTCTGGCCAGGTGCCAGATGACTGGAAGAAAGCCAGTGTGGTCCCCATCTTTAAAAAAGGAAAGACGGAGGACCCGGGCAACTATAGACCCATTAGTCTTACTTCAATCCTGGGGAAATTATTTGAGATTATCAAGGAGCACATCTGTGATGGGCCAGCAGCAGGGAGGATGTTCAAGGGCAACCAGCACGGTTTCATTAGGGGCAGGTCCTGTCAGACCAACCTGATTGCCTTCTACAATCAGGTCACAAAAGCATTGGACGCAGGTGTCGTGGTGGACATAGTCTTTCTGGACTTCAGCAAGGCCTTTGACACTGTCTCCCATCCCATTCTCATTAAAAAACTAGGCAACTGTGGCACTGATGCCTACACAGTCAGATGGATTTCAGATTGGCAGAAGGGTCGTACCCAGAGTGTAGTGGTGGATGGGTCTTTTTTGACCTGGAGGGAACTGGGCAATGGGGTCCCCCAGGGCTTGGTCCTTGGGCCCGCACTGTTCAAATTCTTTATTAGCCACTTGATGATGGGGTGACAAGCAACCTGTTTAAATATGCTGATTATACCAAGATTTGGGGTGAAGTGGGCACGCTAATAAGGAAGGACAGATTACAGCAGCACTTGGACAGGTTACAGGGGTGGGCTAACGAAAACAGGATGGGTTTCAATACTGAGAAGTGCAGAGTGCTGCACTGGGGCAGTAATAACTGGCAACACACTTATAAGATGGGAAACTCCCTTCTCAAGAGCATGGTGTCAGAAAGGGATCTTGAAGTCATTATTGACTCCAAGATGAACATGGGCTAACAATGCGAAGTCACAGTCAGTAGGGCTAACCATACCTTGTCGTGCATCCACAGATGCATCTCAAGCAGGTCCAAGGAGGTGATCCTCCCCCTCTATGCGACACTGGTCAGGCCACAGCTGGAGTACTGCGTCCAGTTCTGGGTGCCGCACTTGAGGAGGGATGTGGACAACATGGAGAGGGTCCAGAGGAGGCCACCCGCATGATCCGGGGACAGCAGGGCAGACCCCACGAAGAGAGGCTACATGACCTGAATCTGTTCAGCCTCCACAAGAGAAGACTGAGGGGGGACCTGGTGGCTGTCTATAAACTCAGTAGGGGGGACCAGCAGGGTTTGGGAGAGACCTTGTTCCCTCTAGTGCCCCCCGGGGTAACAAGGAAAAACAGCTACAAGTTGTTAGAGAGCAGGTTTAAACTAGACATCTGAAGGCACTACTTCACAGTTAGGGCAGCTAGGATCTGGAACCAACTTCCAAGGGAAGTGGTGCTGGCTTCTGCCCTGGGGGTCTTTAAGAGGAGGCTTGACCCCTACCTGGCTGGGGTCATTTGAGCCTGGTTTTTCTCTCCTGCCCAGGGCAGGGGGTCAGACCTGATGATCTACAAGGTCCCTTCTAACCCTACTTCTATGAATCTATGAGCATTTCGCACTCTTGGCAGTACAGTAACTAGACTTATAACCTTTAAGCAGCCAACATGCCTATCGAGCTCAGTAGGAGTTATGCCAGAATAATCCCTTAAGTAATGCTGTCCAGGGGACACAAGCATATTTTCATATTATAAACATTTTAAGAGCATTGGGAAATGCTCAGTGTAGACAGTGCTTTCTTTAATGAACTTGATCAACAGGTAATTGGGTGGTGGTGACAGGTAACAAGGAATGAGTGAAACCACTTCTAAAAAAGGCATCATTGAAAAAAATGAAAAAGCTCACAACACTTCAAGGTTTTAATATTACAGCGAGTGGTATATATGATTGTTCATTACCCTAGATGACAAATTTGGTCCAAAAGGAATAGAACTATACTGCACACTTCTGTTAGGCCAATGCATGCAAATTAAATCAGTTAAGTTTGACAGTGGTATGAGTCTATAGACTGTCAGCTCAAACTGAGTTAAAATAGCTTTAAATGCTGTGAGCAACTTTATGCTAATCCTCCAAAATGAAACTCCCTACTGCACTCCCCTGGGATTTGGAATGGAGGCTGTATGATTTTGTTTGCATGCACATCTAATTCAGTATTTTTAACTTTCAATATTTGGGGGGAAATTACAATCAAATCAAAAATCAAAACACAACAATTAATATGATTTCTAATCATCTGGAACAATGAGATGTGCATATTTTCTCTCCCTTGGTTATCAAAGAGTTGTGCGATTACAAAAAAACAGTTTTAACTCTTCTACCCAACTTCCAGCAAATGTCAGTCCACCTGCAGTCTCACAGGTCTGATCTTGTGAATTCAGATTTTTTCTGGGATGCTTAAGGCAGGAGTAGACAATTATTTTGGCTGGCAGGCCACATAACAAGTTTTGGTGACCTGTCAAGGGCTGCACACATAAAATCTTTCTGAAGATATCATTTTAACAAGTACTAGATAAAAAATGAACTACATATTAAAAAATCATACATCTACTGTAACTTATTTTAATTTTATTTCAAAAAATATTTTGTCCTGATTTATGGTTTTTTGAGCAGTGTATGTAGAGGTGAGTGCATAATAGCTCAAAATAAGGTCTTCCTTTTGCATGTTGTGTGTGAGGAGCGTAGGGGTTTGGGTAGCTCACCTCCACTAGGTCCCAGGAGTCAGCCAGGGGTGAGAGGAAGGAGGAAGGTGGGGACAGCGGGCACATGAGTAGAGCTTGCCCCAGCAGTGTGCTGCGGGTGTGGTCTGCTCCCCTCCCCCATCCAGCTTGGGGCCCACCCTGGGCAGCCCACACTGCACTCCCACCTACACCTGTCCTGCACCCGCCAATGACCATGGCCCTGGCCCTGGCCAGTGCACACAGTTTCTTGGTGGGGCTGCCTTCTACCCACTTGGCTGCCTGTAGGTGGACCAGCTCATTACACTGTGTGGGCAGAGTGGATGGAAGGCGACTGGGAACTGGAGCCCCACTCACTGGGGCAGGAGCTGCTCAGCTGCAGCTTCCTCCCTGCCTACTGCTGCTTCCCCATGTTACCTGATGCACAGAGCAATGCACCAGGGCAGGAGGAGGATGAAGAGTAGGACCTGCTGGAGGCAAGGGGTGACCGGGTGACTGCAGTAATAGTGGCAGCAACCCCACTGGGAAGCTGTGCATCCTGGTTCAGGCCAAGGCCATTGGCAGGCTCAAGGCAGGTGCAGACTGGAGCCAGCGCAGTCTGCCCTGGGTAGGTCTTGGCCCCATGCAGAGTGCCATGGGGACAGCCACGAACCAGGTGCAATCAGTTGATGGGCCAGATCCAGCCCATGAGCCTTATTTTGCCTACCCCATCTTACGGTGAGTGATTTGTAAAACCCTTTTGCAGTAGAATGTAGCAGGTTTTCCCTACTTGACAAGAAGCATCGAGAAGCTCCTAAGATCCACGGATATCAAAAGGGTAACAGAGCAAAAACAGCAGATGTTCATCAGGGTTCCACGGATATTCAACCATCGACAACCACCTACGTATACTGGGAGCAAAACTTTGTAAACAAGTTGCTAATATTGTTGGTTTAACACAATTTTTTGCTCGGTCGAGTCAACTGATACCAACATCATCACTTGGTTTGTGCCACCACAGACCACAGGAGTAGTAACTAGGTATTTTAAGCCCATTCAGCGCACGTAACCAGCCTGTGATTGGGCCAGCCAGTTTGGAAAGAATAGCAACTGAGAAGTTAAATATTCTTCAGAAGTGATCCAACCCACCCAAACCAGTTTGGTTATTCCTATTTAAATAAGTTGATACTTCTTTATTTATTGATTTTACTTGGAAGATGGAACTTTTTTTTGAGAATGAAGGTGACAGAAAGCACAATCATAGGAAGCCTCTTGCTATATTTTGATTTTAGTAGTCATGTAATGAGCAAGGTTAAACGGAAATCTTTATTCTCGTCTTCTCTTCTTATCCACTTACCTAGATAAATATATGTATGAACTTCATCACAGTATTATCTGAGAACCTCCCAGCTTATTTCCTAAGAACAGTGGAAGTGATTTGGGTATATATACTCAGTTTACTAATTAGTGGCATGCAGTTGGTATGAGGTAGTGTTCGCCATTCTCCTCTTCAACACAAAAAAGGCTTGGACAAGTACATTGACAGAAGAATAAGCACCTCAGAACCTTTCCACATATTATTTCATAGCTTAAGCTACAGAAAATCTTCTCCTATGAACAGAATAATAAGGAATCAAACACAGCAAATGGAGAACAATTTAAACATTAAGCCAGTTAGCAACTCTGAGAGATGGCCTGCCCGTTCATTATTTTGACATAGCACAACAAAAACTTTGGTGTTGAGGTCAATACTGCCAGGACAAAATACTGAAAAGTCCTGAAATACCTTGTATGGAGAACAGTTTGCTGTACAAGACATTTGTATCTAGCAGGTTTTTTATTCAGAGGCAAGATAATATGAAGATAAGTAGGATTTCATCACTTTGTTTGGCAGTCTGGAGTCCATTACTGCACAAAATTGGAAGATAGATGTCAAATAATGCTAACAATTACTTGTGAAAAATGATGGAAAAATTGCAGACAAATAATCTGTGATTGTTATACATAAAAATGCTCAGCAATCAGTCAGTTAGATGCATCTCATTCTCTCAGTGCCGCTTTCATTTATCCTGGGTACAGAAGATTCCGCCTTCCCTAGTCCTGCTGCGGTCAGTCCCAAATGTCTCCTCCTGACTTAAACAGCCTTTTTTGTCAGTCGAAGGGGACTGAGATGATAAAATAAATCCCTCATTTTACCAGAAAACACAGGGTCAGCAAAAAAGTTTAAAACTTAGTGAGGGAGTGAAGGATTCGACACCTTATCAAAGGTTTTAAGATGATGCTGTAGTACATAAAGTGGAATGAAAAGATAAGGAGCAACAGATTCTTTGTGCATCTGAATATAAAAGCAATCATATCAGACTTCAGATCTATGTAGGCCAGTCCCCACTCTCCAACAGTAACCGGTACCCAATGATTCACCCTCCACAAACTAGGGGGAAGTTTCTTTCTAGTCTCCATGAAAGCAGAGCTCCTAGCCCAGCAGTCATGAACAGGAGGTAGGCATGTGCACAGTGACAACCACCATCAGTATACCTTCGTCCTAAATGGGAAGGTGATCACTGTGAGTTCCTGGCATGGCAAAGGGAACTGTGATACAGAAGAAGTTACCTTATGCCCTGAAACCTGGACATCTGCATCCTTCTATCCTTTCTTATCTTACTGCATAACTCCAGCTGTTTTCATAAACTATATGCATGCACAGCCTGTTGAATCTTGCTAAGCTTTTGGCCACAACAATATTTTGTGCCAAGAAGTTTCACTGTACATTGCAATAAATCCTCTGTTTTTTGCTAGTTTTAAAGTAAGCTGCCTTTCATTCAGGAGTCAGTGAATTTAAGTGCTTCAAATACTATAAACACAAGTCCCAATTTTGTGCAGCCTTATGCCGTCCCTAAAATACTGTCCCATGTGTGATGCCATGCCAAAAGTATCAGCACATGGCGTGATGCAACATCAAGAGATCATGTTGCACCTAACCCCTTTACCAAATCCCCAAATAACGCCCCCTAAATTATGCCTCTGCTCTCTACTTTGATGCAGTAACCTGGGAAGAAGGGAGAGCCGCTTGAAAGTTTTCCTAAATGTGAAATGACATACAGGTATTCTTTAGCCTTACAAAACTGGAACAAGAGATTACTGACCACACTAGGCCTCTGCCATTTACACTAAAATTACATGGAAATATTCTTATTTACACAAGCACCCTGTCAAAATGGTGACAAGAACAAGGCATAATAAATAAAAGTAGTAACTCCTTCATGCATGAAAAATACTCCATGTCTCCCCTTTTTATAATCGTAACAGGGACCCTTAATCCTGTTACTTACATAGAGAGGGAAGAAGTGGGAGCTCCCAGAGGAAGGCTGCAAAGGCACAGGTTACTGTGAGTAACCCCGGAGGGACTAAGGCTGGCAGGAGCCAGCAACAGAAGGGAAAAGGCCTGTAGAAAGGCAGCCCTGAAAGACGGTGTTGGTTTTCATGAGGTTGTGAGTACATTTCATTGATTTCTACCGCTTTACACCACAAGGCATGGGGGAGCTGGAGGGGGGCACTGGGCATGCCTGGTGTTGGGGTGCAGTGTCCTATTGCATTTGGGTGCCAGCCCTGGGGTCTATCCGTCACCCTTTAAGTATGTGGACCCAGCCCACCAAGTGTCTCACTGGCCTCCCTCAGGCAGGAAGACTACAGGAAAAGGGGACAACAGATTTCTTGAGACAAATAATACAAAAAACAAAACAAAACAGGGATGGGAGTGCTGGTCAGAGGTTCAAAACAAGAGTGCCAAGTGGGGACACTGAGCAGAGCATGCCGGAAATTGCCCACTGGCCTGGAAACAAGTCCAAGGAGGGGCCCCAAGGGAGCTGATAGAGTGCATTGGCATTGCTGGGACTGAGCTTGCTTGTGGGCAAGACACCCTGCACAGAAACTGAGCTTCCTCAGGGGCGAGGTGCCCAGGAGATGGATTGAGCCTGAGTGAGGTCAGAAATGCCCTGCACAAAAAACAACTGATTGTCATTGACTGGGCCACATAAGAGATGGGTCAATGATGAGACATGGGAAAGAGGCACCAGAAGTATCACTTGGGTCATCTGAGGGTGTCTCCCAATTTTGATCCCAGATCAAGGTGTAGCAGATGAATACAGGGCAGCACCCTGGGGAGCCTGAAGTGCAAAACAGTCTGGGTTAGTCACTGGACGGTACTGGAGCTGCCTTAGAGGTAGAGACCCATTGCAATAATAAGCTGTCAGTCCCAACAAGATTTCTTTCTGCAAAGCTCTCCTCAAAAAAAATGTGTCTTGAATAGTAGCCCAAAAGTCAGCACATTTGGAGTATTTCAACCAGAAATAACAGAACCCAAATATAAAGTATAATAGAGAAGGCTGAGGAAGACCTTGGTAATAGTTACTTCTGCACCATTACCTATGGCACTTTCAGGAAGAAACATAGGTGGCTGGAGAGCTGATGTAAAAGAGAAGCTTTTACTTTGGCAGTAAGTTAATGTCATTTTGAGGTACACAAAGCATATACAGATGGGACAGATTTCATCCCAACAAGTCTTTTGTGGAAATAATAGACTTTTGAACAAGAGCTTGCAGGGGAACACCAGCTACATGGTGAGAAAAGAGAGAAGAAAGGAAAGTGCAAGGCATTAAAGATTGGGAGGAGGGGAAAGACAAAAGGAACAAGCGCGGTTGCAAAGAAAATTAACTAAACAGACTGAATTTGGGCATTGCCCATGCTAATAAAGGCCAAAGCTCAGAATCTTGTCAGAAGGTTATTAAAGGTCTTGTGCAGAAGTGGAAGAAGTTTCACAAAAGAAAATAGGAGGCTGGGTGCATCTGCATAGAGAGAAAAGTGCAAGAGATTAGGCAGAGCTGAAACTCAGCTGTGAAAAAAAATAGAGTATGAATAGTAAATTGTCGAGAGCACCTGTAAAGGATGTGAATAACATCAAGGAGCTGGCACCAGAACACTTTACTCTGGGGGCTGTTCTACTGGGTCAGAGGTAGGGGAATCACGAGAGATTCTGCCCCTTGTTGCACTCAGATTCTGGATCTGTCTGCAATGGGACCCCTACCCCACTACTGAGAAGGGGGAATAAGCTCTGGGCCCTGCCAGCCAGACAAGCCCCTAATGTAGACTTAAGGGTGGAAAAAACTCAGACAAACATACCGCGGAGCTGGTAGAGACAGCAATATCAGGGGCTCGGGGCTTGCACAGAAACACCACAGATCCCAGCAGTATGGGTCTCTCTGAAGCTGCTCCACCAGAAACCACCTGCAGCAGCTCTGGGAGACAGGTGATCAGCTGGGGGCAGGGGCAGGGCCAGGGAACCACATAAACATGGGCCCTGAGCCAAAGCAGGGCAGTCTGGTCCTGGGAGCTGGAGAGGGAAGAGCTCCTGGCCTGGAAGCTGCAGCGTACTGCCTGGCTGATAATAGGGCTGCCTTGGTGTGGTGCTGCTCGCTTACAGGGGAATTACAGCCTGTGGGCTAGGCTCAGGTTTGAGCCCAGTTGAGCTGAGTTTATCTTTTGGTCAGAGTTTATACCAGTGGCTTGGGCTTGGGACTGAGGGGTGGTATGGAGGTCCCATTAGTGCCGTAGGGGCTCATATTTGCCTTCCTCCCTAGTGGAGGCCGGCTCAAGGTATACTGAAGGAGCAGCAAGCCTGGAGCAGGGTAGAGTATGGGGCTAGCAAGCCTGGAGCCCAGTGCAGGCCAGACAAGTCCCAAGGAGGTCCAGCACAAGGCTGGGACCCAGAAGCTGGGTGCAGTATAGTGGGTCTAGGCTATAGGAACCGTCCAAGACAGAAAGGGGGCTAAGGCCAGGAAGGTCGAGTCCTGACGAACATATATGGACACCACAAGAGATGGTATTAACCAGTGGATGAGCCCAGGCTTGGAAGCCCTGGCACAGCCTCCCTTCATTCAGGACCAGAACATCAAGGGGTGGCAAGTGAGCAAAGGGGAGAGTTCCCCAAAAAGGCAAACTGAGCTAGGGCATCGTGACCACCCCTTGGGACAAGGGCTTTGTTACACTGTCTGCAAGGGGAAAGTGAGGTTGCCACAATATAACCTGAGAGCTCTTCAGCTAGACCCAGATAATTGTCTCCTAATCCTGCCTCTGAGTGGCTTTGCATTTATACATGCTACATGATTCACAGTCTCAGCCTACAGGATCTGATATATTGAGTAAAGTCACGTTCATGCTGCTAAAGGGGAAACTGGGTCCAGCAGCCATAACACTGAGTAAAGAACAGCACATGGGGGGGGGCACTAGGATGA
Organism: Crocodylus siamensis; assembly: GCF_052110815.1. Taxonomy (NCBI): domain Eukaryota; kingdom Metazoa; phylum Chordata; order Crocodylia; family Crocodylidae; genus Crocodylus; species Crocodylus siamensis. The sequence goes on along the minus strand of NC_143397.1, from coordinate 242,396,580 downwards.
GCACAAGGGAGCATAAGTAGGCATCATGTCTTAGCAATATGGTATCTCTTGTATATGATTGCTGCATTGTATGGGAGGGGCAAGTCTGCTCCTCCGACTTCAGTCCTCGTTTGCTCAGGCAGGCATACAGGGAGCTGCGTCTGCAGGAGAAGTGCAGTGGAACATTAGTTACAAAAAAGACTTGATGCCTCCTCGCTACCTGGAGCTGTGACCCATGTGATGCTGGCACAGCTGCCCATGGATCTGGCAGGTGGGGCAATAGTCCCTGTGGAGCTGCTTTTGCCCAAGGCTATTTTTTCCTAATAGTAACCATTTCACTGAGCAATACTGACACAGGCTGCACACAGAAGGCACTATCCCATTTCTAAAGATCAAAGAAGAAAAGTAGCCTTTGTTTGCTTGAATGGAAGATGCAAATGATAATATATTCCCTTATTTCTAGTTCAACCATATTGAGTTGTGAGACACTAACTTAAACTAACTTTCTTGGTGCTTTTAAGAGCCAGTAACTTCACTGAACATTCCCTACCTAGTAAAACTGCTACTGCTAGGAAGAGAGAGAGAAGACATCAGGAATATGTAGAACATAGCTAGAACAAAAGCGGATTTTTCAACCAAAAGCCTGAAAAAGTTGTATTCATCCCATGTCCCTGACTGCTGTGGTAATTCAGACCTTAGAGAGATTTTTCAGCCACAAAGACGGTTCCCACTCTGTAAAGTGTATAATTCAAGGGCTTTGCATTTCCTTGAGTGGGCGCTGGATCAGGCCTTAAGGTTGCAGGGCTGCATAGGATTTCATCAATGCAAATTATAAGCATCAAGGAAAAACAGTTAGGTCGTTTAGTGCCCATCTCTACCCAGAGACCTCCCTGCTTTGTCCAGCATTACAGCCTTCTTGATGCTCCAGACTGAGATATTGCAAAAGGCCCTGCACGGAGCTGCCCCTAGGGGTATGCGAGGCCTGGGGCACATCAGCAGAGAGGGCAAACGGCTGAAGTGTGAAGCCAGCAGCGTGCGGTGGCCACGTGGAGTGGTGGCACCCTAGGCACATGCCAATGGCGCTGTCCGCAGGGCCTGTATGGCACTGTCCACAGGGCTGCCCAAAGTGTGGGGCCCAGGGCAGTCGCCCCAATTTGCACCCCTCCAAGGGGGGGATAGCCAGACAGCTCTGGCCCTGTGGATACTTTAGTACCTTGGCTTGCCACCACCATGAGGAGCCCAACCCCATCTGCACCAAGGGAGTGATGCGTACAGCCTTGACTTCCTCATGCTCCAGTACCCCTGAGAAAGGAAATAGGTTTGGGCAGCCATATTTCTCCTTCTGCCCTTTCGCACTCATCTTTCTCCTTTACCACCTGCATTCCTGCCCCATTCTTTCCCCTTGCCTTACTCAACTGTTCCCTCAAATCACTTACTGGTCAGCCTCCCTCCCTGACTCCCTGGGGTCTCTGAGCTGAGTCGGGAGATGTGCTTGGGAGGGAGAAATGACTGATGAAACTTGACAGGCCTGCCAGCCACTCTTAGTGCCATTCCAGTTGTTCATTGTGAAGGGGGATTACATGTTATGGGTCCAATTTTGAAAGCTCGTGGCTCATGTGGACAAGCATTCAGAGTTCAATAAAAGTATAGATCCTTAGCTGGAGAATCTCAAGAAAGTCAAGGAAACACAGAAACATCCCAAAAGGGTTGTTTGCAGAAGCTACTAAATATTTTATTAATAACGTGGCATGGGAGGGTCAGTTGTCCTGTTAAGTTAGTGTGTCAAGTTTTGAGGCTGAGTTCATATATTATAAGGCTAGAAGGGACCTCTGTAATTGTTCAACCTGACCTCCTACTTAAAACAGGCCACAGGACCTTAAATGAATTACTGTTTGGGCTAGAACATCCAATCTGAGGTTTAAATTGATGGGGAATCCACTGCAACCTTGATAAATTGTCCCAACACCCTTAGTGCTCTATTTATATTATTACAGTACCCAAGACCTCAATGTGCTAGGTACTGTATAAACACCTATTTCTACTCTAGCATCAGTTTCCAGCCACTGAATTAGATCATATCATTTTCTGCTAAATAACAGAGGGTATTATAATCCAATTTTTATTCCTAAATTGGCAAGATTCATAAACTGCCTTCTTTGGCATTTGCCACTCCAGTCTTTGGGGCACTGCAGACGTGATCAATAATGATTGTTTTCTTGCAGATCACTGACCAAAAATATGTTTAAAACAGTGTAAGGCCAACTCAGGTCTCCATTTGAAACACACTTGCTGAGCGATGATTTTCATTTTACAAGCAAATTTTGAGCCCTACCAGTTAGCCTGTTTTCAAGTGCCTTGTGGATTTTTATATTTGTATTGTTCTAGGAGCATAATTGAAACATTTCGCAATAAACTTCTGCAAGGCATTTGATGGGGTAAGTGTATTGGTTGTAATATTACTAGCATTATAAACACAAATTAGCTATCTCATTAAAAAGGGAAAGTTAATTTGACAAGTTCTAGGTTCAATAAACCCATATTTACTGGCATTATATTACCTTTCTTTCATTCTTTCAAAATTGAGTCCAATATCAGCCCTTTTATTAGTTTGCTTGAGATTGAGATCAGGCTGATAGGCCTTTAATTATGTGGATCATCCATTCCATTTACATTTTTATATATTAAGACATTGCCTTTCCTCCAGCCCTCTGGAATTTCCCTGGTGATGAAAGATTTACCAAAAACAAGCATTAGCTATTCAGATTATTCCTTGGCTACCTTTTAAAAAAATCTTGGATACAAATTATGTGGCCCTGACAATTTAAAAAACATCTACATTTTCCAGTGGCTCTTTAACAGCACCTTCAGTTACTATTCAAATATAAAGTATTAATTGTTATATGTCATATGGCTACAATATTTATGTTTCTCCCTCCAAATAGAGACCAGATATGAACTGAATATTTTTCTCTTTTCTGCATTATTATTGACAATCTGCCATTCCCAACTAGTAACGGACCAGTCCCACTGTCAAGGTTCCTTTTGTTTCTAATTTCTTTTAAAAACTCATCCTTAATTCAGGGGACGGTAGCTTTCTCCTTTTGTCCTTTTGCTTTCCTTATCAATTATTCTACAGTTCCTAGATTCCTATCTATATTTGTTGCTACCAACTTCTCTTGGTTCACATGGTATTTTTAAAGTTGTTTTTCCTTCCTGTCTAACCAACCTTTTTTTTCTACCCAGTGTAACCTCTTCTTAAAATTGTCAGGCTGTAGCTCTTTCAATATCTATTATTCTTAAACTATTCCTAATTATCATTTTCTGCTTAATATTTCTCCCAGGTGATTTGGCTAACAATTTTCTTCAACTTTATGAAGTCCACTATTTTAAAAGAAAAATGTGAAGACCTGTTGAGAGTTTCTGGGTTAAAGCAAAAGGGGAAAACACCCTGAGTGACATCACTGTTGCTGTCTACCACCGAGTGAGGTAAAGCAGATGGGTGAAGTTTCTAATTGAATACGCATCCAAGTCACAGGACCGGGTTATTATGGGGGATTTAATTATAGTAATATTGGTGCACTGCTTCCTAGCAGATGGTCCACCAAGTTTTTGGTACAGGTAGTGAAGAAACCAACCATGGGAGCCGCTTCTTGACTTTCTTCTTACTAATAGGGAGGAAGAGATTAAGAAACTGAGGATGGACCATAACTTGAATGAGAGAGACAACAAAATGAAAACATTCATGAATCTCAGGAAAGGATGAAAAGAGAAAAGCAGAATAAAAACTCTGGACTTCAAAAAAGCAGACTTTAACAAACTTAGAGAAATGGTTGGCTATATCACACAAGAAGTAAGTTGGGGAAGGGGGAAGAGGGGATACAAAGAGTACCCCTTCATTTTAAGGGCCCAAGATCATATAATCCTTCTAGGAAGGAGAGGAAACATAGTAAGAGCCTGTGACTAACTGCAAGCTCTTCCATAACTTGAAACTTGAGAGAAAGTACTACTAAGCAGAAACAAGTGAAGACACCAGAAAGGTCAAGGTAAAAGACATAAAAGGCAATCAGAAAATCAGCCTATACACCTACGTAAAAGGAATAGCAAGAAGAGAAGAGGCTTCTTGCTACATGCGGAGGGAAAGGTAATAATGAATGATACAGAGGAGGCTGAAGAGTTTAATGTCTCTTTCACTTCAGTCTTCACTAGAAAGGTCAACTGTCAGATGACTGGCATGGTTGGGAGCAAACATGGGGGGCAGAGGGTACTTGGTCTAAAGTAGGGGAAAAGCAGGTTAGAGCTTTACCTGACTGTTGTCAAATCAGCAGTGGCTAACAAAGATGTCACCTAGGAATTGGTTGACATAATTTCACCATTAACTATTCTATCTGAGAACTCAGGAAGTTAAAGTGAGGTCCCAGAAGACAGGAATAGGCCAAATATATTTTAAAAACCCCAGGAAAATGCAAACCCAGCAAATAACAGACAGGTCAGTCTAACTTTGATGGGGGAGCATCTTAATCAATACGTAAGCATCTAGAGGATAAAAAGATGACAGGAAACATTCACCATAGTTGTTGAGAGCTAATCATACTTAACTAATTTCTTTCTTTGACAAGGTGAATGCCCTTCTGAAGAGAGGACAGAGGGACGAACAGTGAATATAACATACTTCAACTTTTCTATGGCTTTTGATATCTCCTTCCATCCAGGAAGAGCACACACCAACTCCTGAAACTTCCTTAGCCTGACAAAGGGTTTTTGAACCTGAAAGCTTGCTTAAAAATTGTTTTCCAACTATTTAATTTGGTCCACTAAAAGATATCAGATTCGCCCAAAGAACCTTGTCTGCCGATATCTCCCATGGCATTCTCATAAGTAAATTAGACGAGGTTGATGGAATTACTATTCAATGGATGTGCAACCAGTTAGATAATGCTCAAGCAATTATGAATGATTCAATATCAACACGGGAGGAGGTATCAAGTGAGACTCCCTAGGGGTCTGTACTGGGTCTAGTAGTGGAACTAAATGTAAACTTAGTAAGTTTGCAGATGACACAGAATGGGCATTCAAAAAGACCTTGCTAAGATAGGGTAAAAAGGTGGAATAAAATTCAATAAGTAGTGCATAGTATTGCTCTTAAGGTAGAATAATCAAAAGCACAAATATGAAGGAAAAAAATGATTAAATGGGGTGCATTACTGAAGGAGAGCATCTGGGGTTTATAATGGACCGCACACACTGACATGAATCAACAAAGTAATGTGCTGGCACAAAACACTAAACATTTGTTCCGTATTTACTCAAATATAAGACAACCCTCCAATAATCGGATTCTACATATGAATAATGAATAAATTTGTTATGATTTTCCACATACGGAATGTACTTATTGGAGGTTTGCCTTGAATTTGTCCCCCTCCTGCTACAGCAGGGAAAATAAATCTGGGGGAGTCAGGTAACCCTTGTCCTACCCCAGCTTTTTCCCCCTGCAGCCCTTCCCCCTCCCCCTTCCTATCAGTCCCTGATCTCCCTGAGCACATGGAAATGAGAAGCAAATTTGAAAACACTGACCCTAAAATAAACATATTCATATAGCACTTGGCATATAGTACCCATAGACTTAGTTCATCCAGCATTGAGGCATTTTAGCTTTTTTTTAAAAAAACTACTGCAAGTTTTAGCACAGGTACTCCACAAACAGACTTTTAAGAAACACTTTTATACCAATTTATACATAATACAAACTATGCATGATGTTAGTCCAAAGCCAAGAGACTCCTGATTTATTACCATACAGTAAATTGGACTAGGCCCCAGCAGAGTCAACAGCATTTCAAGCCATGGTAAGCCCACAGCTCAGCACTGCTCAGTATGTGACCCCACCACAAAGGAGCCATGTGCTAATTAGCTCCTCACTCATGGCTAGAACCAGATGTTCTTGTCACAAGTTCTGGGATGCTCCAAAATGCACATGCAGATGTGGCGTACAGCAATCTGGTCTGGCTCCATCTCATAGAGGGCAGGGCCACACTAATCATATGTGTCAGACTGATATGGGGCCAACGGAGCGATTCTCAGTGAACTGTTTGGGGCCCCATTTGGTGTTGTTTGCCAGACGTTTAAGGCTGGGGATGAAACAGGCATCATTGGACATGGGAAAGAAAGATGCAACTCTGCTGTAGGAGTGAAGTCAAAATGTATGCAACATAGTGGCTCACCATTATTTTAAAAAGAGTCAGCACTGAGGGGGGCTGTACTTAATGGGCACTACCATTTATTTTATTCAGATGGGCTACAGTAATCTATCCAGGACAGGGAGTGGGGGTCTGGTATTGTAGTACTTCCACGCCTGGTGTTTATTCCCTTTTGGCCAACGGGAGCAACTGTCGGTTTTTTTCATTTTCTTTCCTCCTGGAGGATGGGAGCACCTGGGTTTGGTTTGGTTTTTTGGCTTTCTACACTCACACTCACACACTGTTTGTCCAAGGCCACACACAATGTTAGCTGCATCTGCCCAAGGATGCATCTGCATTTAGTCAACTTGATGGTTTTCATTATCAAGCCCATTTGGCAGTAGTTCAATGATAGACAATTTATTCAATGAGGTTTCCTTGTACACAAACATAAGATGAGGGGCTTTTTTCCCTGTGGTGATTGGGGAAAAAGCTGTCTTGTACTCAGGTAAATAAGGTATTAACAGGAGTGTCACAGACGAGTCACTGGAAGTAATTCTTCCACTCCACTGCACTGCACATTGGTGAGGCCTCACCTGAAGTACTGTGTCCCGTTTTGGGCCTCACACTTCAAAAGAGAGGGGAGGGGCAGCTTGGAAAGAACCCAGCTGGGCATGGAGATGGCATGAGGAATGGTTAGAGTAAGTGGGATTATACAGTCTAATGTAGTGAAGATAAAGGGGGATTTAATAACAATCTTCAAATGCAAAAGAGGTTGTAATAAAAACGATGGTGATCAGTTATTGTCTACAGCCAATGGACCAGCACAAGGTAAGGGACTTACCAGTCAGTTGCAACCGGGGAGTTTTTTGTAAGATATTAGGAAGAGTTGTTTCAATAATAGCATAGTTAATCCCTGTCACAGTTTACCTAGAAAGGGTATAGAAGAATCTCCGTCATTTTCCTGTGATTCTATATCATTGATTTAGATCATTATATTATTCTGCTTGCAAATGTAATCAAATCATAATTGCTGGTATCTTGTGATTAATTGAGACCTCATTTTGACAGATAAAGCTATTAAAGAATTACCCTCTGCTGGAAACACCTTTTTGAATTAGGAAATTGGCACCTATGTTTTTTTTAGAAATTGTTGGAGTGTTTCAGTACAAGCAGCATGAACCTTCTAACATGTCAGATTGCAATGTCAAAGTAACCTCTCTTTCATCACACTTTCTGGGTAGGTGTTTCAGAAGCCAACGACCCTGTTCTCTAGAGTGGTCCCTAGAAAACTCCAATTCATACCTGATCTTGTACTTTATCCGTTTAGAGATTGAAGCTAATGAATGCTTAAGAATCAAAAGCTGCCCGTAACTTGGAAACAGGTAACACCACTTTTGAAAGGCTGTTCCTTCCCCTCCCCTCATGCCTTCTATATTTTTCCTAAATAGGTTATAACTGTTAGATTTTAATATTTCAAAATCTTCCCACCAGGTTTCAGTAATGCCTAGACTGAAATGTATGCTTATGAATGAGCAATTCCAACTCCTCTCCTTTATTAAAACAGCTTCAAGCATTGGTTATAGGCAATTAAAAAATTCTTTTCAAGTGTCTTGAAATTCCTTGATTAATTGTATACTCAACATCTTGATCTTCTGCTGAAGTAAAGCGCATTCCTCCCTCAGGTTTATCCTCTCCTTTCATTGTTTTGTTGTTATTACCTGACAAGTCTAGCAAAGTGTCTCCCAAACTTTTGATGCTTGGGGTACACCTTTTCTCTGAATTTAAACTGGTGCCACATTTCACTCATATACCTGACAAAGAATGTGTGTGTTTGTGTATTTAAAACATATGACATACCTATTCCCCTGCCAGAGAAAATCATACCAGTTCTGAGATGTACTATTAAAAAAACACCAAAAAAAAAAAGAAGAGCTTTGCCCTGCTCTTTCCATGGCCTGCCCCCTCCAAATCCCTGGTCTCTACTTCAGGAGGCAAGAGCAGCCCCCACTGCTGCGGCAGCTCCTGCAGGGTCTCATAAACCAGTAGCCCCTTATGCCAGCCCCAGGCGTATAAGAGGAACGAAGGGGATGAGCCAGGCTGCATTTGTGTCTGCCCATTCACAGCAGAGCACTCTGCCGGGAGCATGGGAAGTCTGGCAGAGGGGCTGCCTGGGGGCACAGAACAGCAGGGGAAGGCAGCAGCGCAGGGGCAGCACTCCTCAGAAGAGCAGTCGCGGCAGGAGTAGCTGGAGCAGGCATGTGGATGGGGGAAGAAAGTGTTTACAACCTCACGCAGCGGGATCTTGCAACGTACTTTTGCTGCTCTGCGCTGCGGCACGCCCTTGGAAATCACTGCCCTAGAAGGATGACTCCCCTTGATTGAGATGGAAGCCATCCCAAACGTACAGCTACCTCCACAGAGAAAGCCAAGTCCACAAAAAAAATATGCCTCCATGTTACACTTTACCCAGTGAGTGGTTCATTTCCAGAACTGTCTTCCTTTTTTCCTTCCTTCAGTTATGGGACAGGAAGGATTTCTGAGAAGATCACTTGGACCTTCTTCTTTGGCACCTTTCTGAGTTTCTTGCAGTCACTTGTAATTTCATCATTCTCCCATGACGTGGTGTCATTTGTGTTGATCTGCACCATCAACAGCAGACTCTTGTCTCCCTTCAGAAGGTTATCCAAATCCTTGGATCTCTCATCTTGGCTTTAGGAAGAAAGCACACTGTCCGGTAATCTGCCCATCTCCTTGCTTTGCGCTCTTCCTACTCTCAGATCCAACCAGGACAGCCTAGTCCCCTGAGACATCTGAAAATCTCCTTGTGGGCACACTTAATTCTCTTGTTGGTAGGGCTCAATGGTCATCTTCAGGTGTGTCTTCTAGGAGCAGGTGGATCTTCAGAGATATATACTGCTATTTCCACACTAGGAATGGAGAACAATTTCTTTTGTCTGTGTGGAGTTCCTCATCACCCTCTCCTTTCCGTTGGGTACAGGCTGCTCATCATGAAGCTTGCCTTGACATACGTAGAAGACCATGTGGCTCTCTTGGTCCTCTTGCCTGTGGTGGTAACAAACTGCCAACCCTCCTTTCTAGCTTTCTTGGTCACTAATTCCCTTCTCTCTCTTGAACTTGAGATGGTGACACTTCCCGAACATAGGTGTCCAAGAATCTTAGCCTCTTTGTCCAAAGCACTTCAACTTGTCTTTTTAAGCAAGAAAACTTTCCTTCCAGCAGCCACCTGCTTGCACTTCCTGTATAGCAAGTCCCTTCTGGTAGAAGAGAAAATAAGGAACTGTTACAGTTTACAGGTAGACCAGGGGCAGGCAATTATTTCAGGTGGAGGGCCGCTTCCTGAGTTTTGGCAAGCTATCGACAGGCAGCCAGGGGCAGATTAATATTTATTTTCTAATTTTTTTTAGAGGTCCCATGGGCCAGATAGAATGGCTTGGTGGGGCGCATTTTGCCCACTCCTGAGCTAGACACTAGGGTTGAAGACAGACCCAAGGGTCTTAGGTACATGGCCTCCTGGAGACATAAAGGATCCATTTATACATTTCAAGGAAGCACCATGCTGAGACTGAGCTCACACTATGCACTCATCTCCAAAAAGGAGGGAGAGTATATTAGCAGGGACACAGTGCGTCTCAGTTTGTGCTTGGTTGAGCTACATGTTCCTAATCAAACAGGCCTGTCTGGCCTGTTCAGTGATTCAAAACCCAATCATTAAAAGTATGAAACAGAAGGATTTTAGTGAGATTTTAAAATCCAAATACTCATGCAGACTTAACTGGAGCACCATTTCATCCACCTATTATTCCTTATCCAACAGGACATTTTATGCCTAAAAATTTCATTTTTATATGCAGCCAAAATCATCAATTGTGTTGGCTAAAATTAGGCACAAAAATCCATGTTTTTGCACTTGGCTTATGACTGGAGCTTCTAGGTCATACGGCAATGCAAGTAAGGTAGATTAAGATAGTTTTATTTTCAACCTTAATGAGCAACCACAATCTCCAGTGAAGACAACGAGCTGCACGTATTTTGCAAATCAAAATCAGGGCATTTATTTGCAGCATTTTCAATTTCCATCAATTTAAGCTGAAATTATGGATGACTAGCACCACTCATAAAATGAATCCAGCTATTTTGGCAGAGGTGCCTAACTTTAACCACCACATTTGACTATTTCCAAATATCTACATAGCAACATTTTGGATATAAAATATAGCATACATTTTTTTTAACATACTCAGAATGTTTATGCTTGAAGCTGCCTCTCAAATTCCCAGGAAAGCATTTGAAGAAAATTAAAAAGCCCTGCCAAAGAAAATATAACCATCGTCAACCCTCAGTCATAAACCTTAATTGGAAAACAGATATTAAGTATGTATCTTTATTACATTTTGAAACCATGAATAATATATGTTGCTGGCTAAAGGCTGAGCTTTGAACAGCAATCCCATTGTTTTATTATGCAAACATAAATGAAAGCATGTTGTGTTATCAATTAATGCAGGGCGGTTTTCTAATAAATAAATAAATCTGCCAGGCCTCAGCTGGTGATTTATACACTCTACGACTTTTAGTCGCAAGCCTAAAACCAAGGGTTAGAAGGATAGAAGTTAAAGCTGTTGCCAAGACAACTTATCCTTGGTTTTAGCAATATCATTGAATGGAAAACCTACAAGGAAAATTAATTAATACTTCAGCCTACTTCTACCAAGTGCTGGCCCCTCTCTTTAATTCAAAATTTCTTATGAGTGACTACCCCATGATCCCAGAGGAACAACAGCTTGGACATGCAGAAAGTCTTTGTGCAGTTGGTGGGAAGGTTTAAAAGCACACACCTGACCACAGAGCTCATGCTCCGTTAAAATTCAGTGTTTGGGGGTAAGATCAAAAAGCGTACCTGGAAATGAATATGAGGACAGAAAATAGCACATCATCTTGCATTAGATTGTTTCCTGGGCTTTCCACTGGCAGCATATCACGGATGATTACACTGGCACATAGTCTGACATGGAATGAAGAAATGTGCCAGCACTACTAGTAAAGAACAAAAAACCAGCTGGTTCCTGTGGCAGAAGGGCCCATTTCAATATTTCACGCTTGCTTCAGCTTAATTTATGAATGTGCAGTGAACGCAGGCTTCTCCTTATCAAAACACCAAACTTAGACTATTAGTGACTGTATAACAACCAAGAAGCTGTGTGATTTGTAGGCACAGGAATACAGGAAAGAGGGTTGTCCCCGCTGACATTTGCTTTCTGAAAGAAGATACCCAGCTCCTGTTTAGATCTAGCATCATCATTTTCCTCACAGAAAATCCATCACCATGACAGTATCGTAGATGCTCGTTTGCAGTGCTTACCTTTCCTGCCTTAAAGAGGTACTGGATTTCTTTCAGAGGTCGCAGAATGCCACCAACGTGGAGACTGAAATTCTGCCTGTCCTACAATGGTCAACCACCCAAGTACTACCTATAGAGATACAACCTCTTGGTTAAAGCCCACACAGCCAGTTCTGTGGTGCCAGTTTGCTTCAGAGAATCACGCAATTATAAATCAATATGCAATATACTTGTGTTTATGTGAAAACGTATTTGTAGGTGTGTTTCTCCAGTGCTAGTGCCCCTTAAGACATGGGAGTGCTAGTGTGGCCCAACCAGCAACATTCTTATTACCTTCGTCACTATGGAGCTGAACACATGTAATGTTTCTTAATGCAGGATCTTCACATGGATTTGGATCAATCCTATAAAATGCAGGCTTCAGATGACATACATGGAGCTGCTGTAGCATGGCTAAACACAGTTTGCAATGGAAAATATGTACTCGTGTACCCACTAAAACCTATTTTCTGACTGCAAGTCATATGAATTGGATACATCATCTCAAATTAAAGATGAATAACTAAAGGTGGGATTTTCAAGAGAGAAGCAACAGCTGTCAGATACCTAAATCCTACAGAATTCAAGTGAAAGCCTATTGTCATATTCCCTTCGGCTCTTTGAAAATCCTAATCCCAGTGTCTGCTACATAGGATACAGCTATGTTTATAACCTGGACTCTAGTTGTTAGCTTCTCATAGGAAATATTGTTTATAGCATGTTGATAAGTTTTTTACCTGTTCCTTGGGTCTAATTAGCCTCTCTCTTGCTCTCTCTCATTGTACAAGTTATTGATTGGGTTATATGTAATGCTTCTCCAAACTAGAAAAGGTGGAGGGCTAAAACCTGGGCAGAGTTTAACAGGTTTGCCAGCATAAGGCAACATTTCAAGTTACTAACTGCATCCATGTCCCAAACTTTACTGCATAGCAAGATCTATGTGATAAACTGTCATAAGACTGCTTTCATATGGTATTTGGGATGAGATGTTGCATTGGAAAATTTCATAAGGTATTCTGGATGGGATGTTGCATGGGAGAATTGCCGATGACAGAATAATGAGAGAAAATAACAAAATAATGAGAGAAAATACTCAAATGCTTTGAGGATGCTCAGGGCACCTGATAAACAACTCACTATTACGATCCTCATTTAACACATAACTAAGGCCAGAGGTCAGGCTGAGGCTTGGTTTAGCAGTGGGGAAGCATACACTATGAGAAAGAGCACTGCAGACTAAAGGACTGCCAGACCAAAAGCACGTGAAGCAGTACTAGCCTTCCTCCAAAAAAGAGAGGGGCAGTAGAGTCCATGAATGTATCTTGATCAACCACAGACAAATGTGGTCAGAGCACGAAGCACTTGTGCCACCCTCTCTTGGCATGCCAGAGTTACCACCAAGACAAATTCCCCATAAGGATGCATCATAGCTAGAATTCTTCCTGCCTGCTTTATGCTTCAGTGGCAGATGGGTGTTTTTGGAGGTTCCCACTGCAGCAGGGGCATGCACTTCCTGAGACCCCCCCAGCCCATGCAGTCACAAACAAGCCATGTTTTCAACAGCACTTGGGATGACAGTCAAATTCCCATGAGAGTTTGGGGACTATTAGCCTCACAGTTGACATTGCTGGATAGTGAGCACTTCTGAAAATCCGGGCCTTATCTAGGAATTGAGCAGAAATGGTCTCTGAGTGACTCTTCTGAGGCTGCACGAATAATCACAGCAATCACAAATCAGGAATTCTTGCTGGCCAGTTCTTTGCTGAAACTCCTCTCTGAGTGTGTGTTATTGCCAGGTCACTTTGAGACACATTTAGCGCACAGCATGAAAACTGGATGCCCATTTCCCACCATTGTTGCTAGAAGTGATCCAGGTAGTCCCAGTTCTGAAAATGGAGCTTTAAATAAGTGGCAGGCCTCATTTGGAAAACAATGGCTTAGTTGTGACAGAGAGAACTAGCTAAAAATTCATCTCCCCTAACTTGAGACCTAGGTAGAGACATTCTCCAAAGGGAAGCAAAAGTTCAAGAAAACAGCACAGTTGTGATTTATTTCCTTTGGTTTCATAATGAGAGAGCCAGAGCATTGGTCCTAAACATCAATGGTGCCTATATATGAGCAATGGGGCTGCTCTGATGTGCTGTCATTACAGGGTGTCAGAGCAGACGCACGTGGTAATTACTGCGCTCCAGCTGCCTCCAGTGCCTTGTGTATCAGCATCCCTGGACTTCGAAATGATGGCAGGAGCACTTTAACTAAAGTTTGTTCAAAGAACTTTTATTAAAGAGCCCCCACCACCATTTTTAAGAGCAGGGACGCTGGTATACAAGATGTTCGGGGTGCTTTAATTGGAGCAACTCTCAGAGCTGCTCTAATTAAACGCCCTCTCCCCCTGCTTCTGGAGCACATGTATAAATGCCCCAAGGGTGCAGACAGACACTCAGATCCCTGCTGTAACACATGGCACTTAAGTGCCATGAGTTAGAGCACCCTCCCCACCCCCACAACCCAACAGATGTTTGCCTGTTGGGTCAGGAACAAGCCAATCTGCACCACCCCTCCTGCTCCATCCCTCTGCCTCCACCTCTGCCACTCTACCCCCCTGCTGATGGCCCCAGGAGTGGGACTCAGCTGCATCAATGCATGACAAATTAACCCTAGGGAACACAAGTTCCCTAAGGCACCCTAAAGCCTTTATCTACTACAGTACAACCTCATAAATCTGGATGCCAAAACATCCAGAATTATTAAAAATCCGGCACTTGCCCCCGCCACTCTGGGACCAGCCACCCCCACCCCCCGCTGTCCTGGACACGGACAGGGAAGCTTGCATGTGGCGGCTGCTGCTGCCATTCACCACCCCTCACCACTGCTCCACATGTGGCCACTTCTCCGGGACCTCCCCCCACACCACGACCAGCCGCTGCACCACTAAAAATGAGGCATTTTCAAATTTCCAGCAAATATTCGATCCCGAGCACACCAGATTTATGAGGTTATATTGTACCTCATTTGAGGAGGGTTAATTTTGCACACGATTGGCGACTTTAAAACTGCTCTGCAGCCAGACACTGTAGAGTGCTTTCAGGGTCCCAATCTGAAAAATGTAACTTGTGTAAGCGCCCCAAGAGCATCTGTTTGTGTCATGCACTACCCCCTCCCTGTTTTAGTTCCTCCCTTCTCAGAAATAGCAGTAATTCTTTTATTAATCCAGTTATCTGTGCCTTTTGTTTGCCTTCATCACTCCCTTTGGCCAGCCCCTGCTTTCTCTAGCACTATCTTCCTTATGCTATGTAGAGGCAGGCTTTTTATGTACTGTTCTCTCTGCAGAATCTTCATTATCAGCCTGTCAAGGCTATTTGCAAGCTAGGATACAGGCAGAAATCTGCCTGTGTGGTTTAAGCAAGGTTAAAAGAAAAACCACTTAAAATTTAAAGATTAAAGCAGCAGGCAAGGAAGGTTTCAATTGCATAAATTCCAAGCTGTAAATCATTATGCAGGGGGGGAAAGACACCACAGATTTTCAGGACTCGTGCAAGAAAAGGACTAAAAGAAATATCACTGAGCTTTCAACATTAGGACTTTCATCCTTCCTTTTGGAGGCCCTTTTACAGTCATATTTACAAGGTTTTCTTCTTTTTGTATGTCTCTCTTCCATTATTCACTTTCCTCTCAGGGGGAAAATCAAGAGACAAAAGTTTAAGACAAATTTATACTCTCAGCCTCTGTATTATGCAGGGATAACAAAATTGGCACATCAGCATTTGGGCTGGTTCAGAAAAATCCATTTTTGATTATGCTACCAGCCAAAAGGCTAATTAATGGGCTAATCTTCGCCTTCCCATATCACAACTGGTAAATGTAAGGACTGGGATATTTTTCCTATGCTGCTGTAAGGAAACCTGTAGATTAAAAAAACTTTTTAATTAACCTTGTTTATGTTATCTGAGGAGATAAAACTTCTGGATGGTACGAAGATTAAGAATTGCAGCTATTGTAAATATGCCATTTGTACCATCTTGAATTGCAAATCAATATTTAAGCAGATTATGGGGGAAGATGGGGAGGGAGATAATTAATAGGAATGTTCAACTAAAACAAAAATTCACTTTGCCTTCTAAAATGGCATTCAGACAGGGTGGTCAGAACCATCTGGACTGCCAATTTAAAGTGGTACCCAGTGAAGGGAAGTCAGAGTCATGGCAGGCCATAAGAGCAAATGAGCTTGACCCTGCTGAGACTCAGGAAGACAGCATTCCTAGTAGTTTTAATGCAACTGCATCATGCTAAAGCTTAATTCAGGCCTGCCACAAGTGTGTGCAAGCTACAGGATGGGCACACGGGGACGCCCTGGCTGGCAAGGGCAAGAAAAGGGGGCTAATGCTGCCACCTATTTTACAGGTAGCTGCACTGGAAGGCCAGGGGAAGCACAAGCAAGGATATAAATGGCTATTGTAAACCACACCGCCCAGGGGGCCCCATGATATCCACAGCAATGATGCTTATCCCCTATCCACAGCCATGTCTCTCATCCCTTTGTGTTATGATGCGTAACTCCATAGGTCAGGGTAGAAAATTCATGGGAGACATAGATCCTGCTATACCTAACAGCAGAGCCCTGGTCAAAAACTTCAACAGGTAAGAGAACTACACATGATACATCCCCCCTCCCCCATTCAGAGAACCAGCTCAAGGCCTAGGTAATATGACAATCTGTGATGAGGGACTTTCAACCTGAAGGCCACAACCCGTCAGACTCTTAGGCATGCACTAATTGAAACAAGTGAACAGTCCTGGTGCCTTCAAGTAAGGAATATTTATAAGGGTAAATACATTAAATCATTCAAGTATAAGGGGGAGGCAAAGGATGATAAGAAAAGGAAAGGGATAAAAAGGCACCCGATCAGGTGAGATTGGTGGAAGTCAATGGGACTAGTCAGGTGCTTTAATATAAAGATGTATGGAGACATTCACAGTTTTCTCACCATAAGGTATAAGTTGTACTTGGCCCTTGCTCTGACCCTTCTACCCATAAGTAAATTAGACCCTTGAACCTGGTGTCCTTCCATTTTTTCTAAGCTTCACCCAACCACACCTATACCACACCACTCTGTAACTTATACCAACCTCTGGCATCTTGGCATCACATTCTGGAACACACAGGGCACATCTACACATTCATTAATGCACGGTGGTTACTGCGCATTCAATTTAGTACTTGTACAAGGACTAAATAAATGCACAGTAACCACAGTTACTGTGCAATAGCGCCGGTGAACACCGTTTTAGTGACACTACTGCGCAGTAGCGTATTAGCACTGTTTGCGCTGTGACACGCTATCGCAGAGTATTATTAGGCTACTGTGCAGTTAGTGTCTCGTGTAGATGTTCCCACAGAGAAAAATATGCAGAAATCCCAAAACTGCTACAATTCAGACACTCTAATGCAATGATGTATTACTGGCATGCCCAGCAAAACAACTCAGTTACAGTTGGGGGCCTGAGAATTGAAGCTGCTTATATTCAAATGCTGTGAGGTGATGCATTTAAAAGGAGGCAACTCAGAGAAGCATGCAATTAGTATTTCCTCCTGGGTGGGAAAGAAAAAAAAATCTTGGACACACTATGCTGGAGTGTTCCTGGTAGCTTGGTCAAGCTGAGGATTTGTAGCAGCTGAGAGATCAGCTATTAAACTTGAATCTTATGGCTAAGCAAAAGACATAGTTGCTGACAGCAGTTGATAGATGGTGAAGGCCATAAGGGATACGAATGACTGTTGCAGATGATGCCTTGCAGAAGATATAGCCTTAAGTTAGTTCCTTTGCTCGAGACTGCAAACCCACCTGGAACCGAGAGAGAGATTTGGCTGGCTGAGCATCACTGAATGACAATGCCCTGGATGGAATCAAAATTAAAAAGGGGAGGGCGGGGAGCAGGAGAGTTTGGATTTTTTTTTGTTTATAGGGGCTGAGGGAAATAGGATGAAGAAGTCAGAAGTTCTCATGTACTTATTAAAATACAGGACTAAATTCTCAGCACTAATGAGTTAGAGTACACCCACTGAAGTTGAGTTACACCAGCTGAGCATCTGGCTTGCTGTATTCAGAAATCTGATATTTTCATAGAATTATAGAAGTCAGGTCAGAAGGGATTTTGACCGACCCCCTGCCTGGGCAGGAGAAAAAACTGGGCTCAAATGACTCAAGTCAGGTAGGCATCAAGCCTCTTCTTAAAGACCCCCAGGGTAGGAGCCAGCACCACTTCCCTTGGAAGTTGGTTCCAGCTCCTAGCCGCCCTGACCATGAAGTAGTTCTTACAGATGTCTAATCTAAACCTCCTCTCCAACAACTTGTGGCCATTATTCCTTGTTATGCCAGGGGGCACGAGGGGAAACAAGGTCTCTCCCAAACCCTTCTGGTCCCCCCTAGTGAGCTTATAGACTGTCACCAGGTCCCCCCTCAGCCTTCTCTTGTGAAGGCTGAACAGGTTTAGGTCCCGCAGTCTCCCATTGTAGGGCCTGCCCTGTTGTCCCCAGATCATATGGGTGGCCCTCCTCTGGACCCTCTCCATGCTGTCCACATCCCTCCTGAAGTGGGGCGCACAGAACTGGACGCAGTACTCCAGCTGTGGTCTGACCAGTGCCGCATAGAGGGGGAGGATCACCTCCTTGGCCCTACCTGAGATGCACCTGTGGATGCACGACAAGGTGCAGTTAGCCCTGCCAACCGTGACCTTGCATTGTCGGCCCATGTTCATCCTGGAGTCAATAATGACTCCAAGATCCCTTTCAGCCTCCGTGCTCTCAAGAAGGGAGTTTCCCATCTTATAAGTGTGCTGCTGGTTTCTACTGCCCAAGTGCAGCACCCTGCACTTGTCAGTATTGAAGCGCATCCTGTTTTTGTTAGCCCACCCCTGTAACCTATCCAGGTCTTGCTGCAGTCTTTCCCTCCCTACTAGCATGCTCACCTCACCCCAAATTTTGGTATCATCAACAAATTTAAACCCATTGCTTTTCATCCCGTTGTCCAAATCACTGATAAAGAAATTGAACAGCCTAGCCCAAGGACCAAGCCCTGGGGGACTCCGCTGCCCACTTCCCCCCAGGTTGAATATGACCCATACACCACCACCCTCTGAGTACGACCCTTCAGCCAATCTGCAACCCATCTTACTGTGTATCAATGCCACAGTCGCCCAATTTTTTAATGAGGATGGGGTGGGAGACGGTGTCAAAGGCCTTGCTGAAGTCCAGAAAGACTACATCCACAGTGACACCTGCATCCAATGCTTTTGTGACCTGATCATAAAAGGCAATCAGGTAGGTCTGACATGAGCTGCCCCTAATGAAACCGTGCTGGTTGCCCTTAAGCATCATCCCTGAAGCCGGCCCATCACAGATGTGCTCCTTGATGATCTTCTCAAAGAGTTTCCATAGGATTGAGGTAAGACTGACGGGCCTATAGTTGCCCAGGTCCTCCCTCCTCCCTTTTTTAAAGATGGGGACCACATTGGCTATCTTCCAATCATCTGGCATCTGGCCCGAGCACCATGAGCACTTGTAAAGCTGTGCCAAGGGCCCTGCGATAACCCCTGCTAGCTCCCTCAACACCCTGGGGTGGAGAGCATCTGGACCCACTGATTTGAACACGTCCAGCCCCTCCAGAAGCTCTCTAACCTGGTCCTCCCCAACCTGAGATCTGGAGGCATTCCCTTGAGTCCAGCTTGCATCACAGTAGGGAAGTCCCGGTCCCTGCCGAAGAAAACGGAGGTGAAGAATCCGTTAAAGAGGTCTGCTTTCTCCTCTGGTGCAACCACTAGATTGCCCAGAGGATTTTGCAGCGACCCCACATTTCCCGGTGCTTTCTTCATCCTCCCTATATATTTGAAAAAGGACTTTTTATTATCTTTGATTTTGGATGCAAGTCCTAGTTCTATGTCTGCCTTAGCTTTCCTGACAGCCCCCCTACAGGCCCAAGCAGAGGAGGTATACTCCTCTTTGGAGATAGCACCCCCCTTTCACCAGTTGTACGCCGCCTTTTTGGCAATCAGGCATTCCTGGACACCCTTGGTGAGCAAGGGGTCTTTCGGGCACTCCTGCCCCCCTTTCTTCTTGTTGGGAGGTCACTCCTTGGGCCCTGAGCATCGTCTCCTTAAGGAACAACCGCTCATCTTGGGCACTGTAGTTATTCAACCACTGTAGTTATTCTTGATTTATACCAACTTTGGTGAGGTCAGAACCAGCCTCATGGATTTTAGGGTCTCATGAGTCAGAGCCTCAATGTTCAGATTCAAAGTCCTCCAGCATTTGGAGAGACTTCAATAAGGATGGAAACAGACGTTTCCTGATATGTCATTTGTGCCTCCCTAAAAGTGTTGATGGTGGAAGAACAGATGTCGCTACCACTGGTTACACCACATCACAGGAAAAATCACTGGCTCAACAAAAGGTAGTAATAGACTGCTGCTTTATGGAGGCAGGTGCCTATTAGATCTGTGGCGGGAGAGTACAGGCAGGAAGAGGTGTTCATAGTTTCCAGGCACCCTGAGCAAGTGCTCTCCAGCCCTGAAAGCCTCTCAAGCCCCTGGAGCACCTGCCCACTTTCCCTGCAGGGACTCTAAGAGTCCTTCTTCATGAGGGTGGAAATCTGGGTTTCCTTCTCAGTCAGACACGTCCCACTTCCCCCTCCCCCTGACTCCCCAATTATGTGGATGGGTCTGGCTGATCAGGGAAAGCAGGGGGCTCATATTGCAGAGCAGGACAAGGGGGTGGCCTATGTTTTGCTCATTGAAGCAGATAAGCTGTGCCGTGACACCACAGCACAGCTCATCTGCTTTATTTGGCAAAAATATTGTTAGCCTAAGAGTTTTTGTTAGGACACCAGCTGTGCTTAGAGAAACCCATCTGACCCTGACAGAACTGGATGCAGTGGTTCTTGTCCTTTCAAATGTGATGCCTTTTGCCACCTCAAAATCCTATATAAAACGAAGTCCGTATGCATGTCCGTATGCAAGGTGCATATGCATTTTTTACAAGGCATAAAGCCAAAGACAGTGAGTCGGTGTATCAAATTCTGTGCTAAATTAGGTTGTCCATTTTCTTTCCTCACATAGCTGAAACTCAGTAGTGTATTTCTACATACAGCTGGGACAATCCAAGCACTCTCTTCCTGCAGCGTCAGTGAGTCAAGCCTCCATTATGATGTAGTGATTCTGCACTGAGGAGCGTGAGTTACCTAGCCATTCTGCAGGCTTAGGTCTGGTGTGCAAACCACAATTCACCTAATAGAGCAGCACATCATTAATTGCACAGCCCCAAGAACGGGGCACAAATTTAGCAATTAGCTTTCATAAGCTATTTACAACACGTCTTCCTGAAAAGTAAAGGACACCAGTGGGTGGTTAAGTAACAAAATACCTTTAAAGAAAAAATCAATATCATTCCATAAAACTTTAGAAAAGCACTGACATGGATAGAAGAGAATTTTTTTCTCCTAGGAAACCAGTACAAGCTTGTTGGTTTTCTTCTCAAAATAAACTCTTCCACAGGTCATTTTCTTCCCAGTGCAAGGTTTCCAATATGCTAGTGGGCTAGTAACAAATTATTGAAGGCTAGAGAAAGTGGGAATGAAAGAACACAAGAAATTGGAGAGACGATACTGCAGTCATGTTTACAAGGGAGCTCCGCCAGGGGAACTGCTTTTTTTTTTATAGTAGAGGCAGCCCGGAAAGGACGCTGGATCTGGCACAGGACTACCATGTGGCCTTAACAAACAGCTTCCGGTTCCCCTCCCATCCTTTGCCCACACAGATCACAAACTCCAAGTGGGATGTTGGTTACCTCTGAGGGCTGTTGACAGAGACATACAAGCAGTTTTTGTGCCCTGGGCAGCAGCAGCTGCTGTCCGTCTTCCAGCCCTTATAAGTTGGAGCCTGGGAGTAGTGTCCCACTTGCCTGCTCCTAATGATGCTCCTGGCTGTAGGTGTTCCTGTATTTCAAGTCAAGAATAGTAACAAATGCCCCAGCAGAAATTAAATGACTCTCAGCACTGCCCAGAGAAAAAGGCAATACATCAAGCACAACATTAATAAAATTATAACGACCAATCAGGACCAAACGGCAAAGTCAATTTTTCACTTTATTAGAAACGTAAATGTAAAAAATTAATGTTTAAGTTCCCAAGTCAAATTTTGCTCTCAGTTACACTTGTATAATTACAAAGTAACACACTGAAGTCAATGGAGCGAATCTGGGTTGAATGGAGAGCACAGTTTGGCCCTATATATAGTTTTCCTTTGTAAGCCTGTAGAAAACAGACTTCTCTAGCTGTATACAAATATGTGCTTAGCTTCCACATTCAGTAATTCATCCAATACTTTTTTTTTCTTCCATTTTTGTTATTTCAAATGTACAAATACAGGGCCTGGTTCTCACTGGCATACTGGAACTATACAATTTTGTACACAGCTTTAGGTTGAGTCTCTGGGCATGTGTATACATTATACTGTGGTGGTGACAAGCCCAGGTTGCAATGAGGCCAAGCACGACCCCTAGCCCATCCAGGGAGATAGAGGTTTGGCATTTGGCCTCTTCAGGCTCATCTGTACTGCTGTGGCAGCATGTCCCAACACTGGGGCCCAAGCACGCTCAGCATGCCCAAGTCCACAGGCACAGTTCAAACTGGGAGCTTACTTGTGAGGCTGCCCTGGGCTCCTCCCTCTGCATACAATCTCAAGCCCTTCCATCTAGCCTGAGGACAGGCACCGAGAGACAAACTGGAAGCAGCTTCAGTGGTAGCTTGGAGCATGGCTGGGGACTCAGGTGCATGGGGTATGACAGGGCATGGTTGGACACTGTGGTGCCAGGACAGGCTGCACCACAGCCTAGAAAAGCCTGTGGGGCCAAATGCAGAGTGCCTAACTCCTATGGCTGTACTTGCATTAACGTGGGAAGAGCTTAAGAGAATAAGCTCTGAGTATGAACTGTTTAAACTTGACCCATTGACCTATATGATCACATTAATCCAGTTCTCAGAGGCCATGGCAGGAGGCTTTTTGTGGCAGTCTCTGTCAGCGCTCTAAGCTGTGAATTGTACAACTTTTAAACAGCTCCTCCTTAATTCATAATACCTGAAAACAAAGAGAGATGGAAGTCAGGGGACAGCAACATGTTTCCCCTGCTTCTCCAAATGAACTGAAAGATCCACCTTAGGACTCGCCTAGTCTTTTTTTTCCAAAAAAATATTGATAGGTTGTTGACCCCTAAAAAAGAAATAAGTAAATAATATCTGGCCTATGGTAAAAAAAAAAAAAAAGCCATTGCCACATTCTTTGTATTCAGGAGATTTGCTGTGGACTGGAGGACCAGTGCCCTAAATACCAAGATTACCTAGCTGATATGGAAGCAGTACATTTCCTGAACCAAGAACTAATATTATCTTCCATACACACACACACACAAAAGAACAAACACTAAATCTTTACTTGTGGTCTTCATTATATCTGTGTGCAAGTCACCAGGTACATGTTTTGGTTTCACTGCTTATCAGAGCCACAGAGAAACATCCCATAGAGATCATGCTCAGAAACTTCAATCTCAGCAGTGACCCTGTACAGAGAAATGGAAGCTAGGCCCAGTGGCTATCAGCTGACCCCACTCCATGACTGAAGCTTATTTAGGAATGCACTCCTGAATTTGCTTCTGCCGCTAGCACGCTGGCTCACAGATGTAGAAAGCGAGTGCTAGACCTGGTATCACACCCACAACATCACCTCGTTGGAATGGAGATAAATGCTTCTGTCATACCTGGCACTGGGCTACACAAAATGATCTAATTTGTCTGAATATAAATAACTATGATGTACAACTGTGTGCAAGTATGGCATGGCAGGAGTGTGACCATTGCAATCACGGTTCAGATCCCATTGCACCTTTAACTGAATGTCTGTCAGTGCTCCCGGTCTGAGAAAACTGGAAATGTGGATGTCTTCTATTGCTAGTACAGGCTCCATGTTTTCCAGTGTTCCCTCAATGTTTTCCAGGCTCAAAGTTTTTCAATGTTCCCTCAATGTTTTCCAGTTATTTGCTTCATCTAGCTGTAAGGAACAAATAATAGGGCTTCTACCACTTCCTGAAGAAGATCATTTTGTAGACTGCTATTGTAGATCTCAACAGCAGGATAGCAATTTTTTCTGACATCCAGCTAAGTCATACCGATTTTACCTATAGATCTGGGTGAGACTCAATTTGAGTTGCTAGAGCCTCAGAGGTGGTAGTTACCACATTTTTCATAGATTAGAGAGTTTTAATCACAGATTGTTTTTATGTGACATGGATTCTTTTGCCAGGTTATTGGGACACAGATTGGCAGCATTTGACTGCTTCCCTCCCAACCCAAACAAAAAAGTTGAGAACTGATTATTTTATAGTGCTAACTCATCCCAGCAGGCTGAAGCTGGCTATTTTTTTTCTTGTTGTCTTTGATTGTGCCATTCAAAGTACTCTGTTCTGTATATAAATTGTGTTTCTTTTTCTGATTACTGTTCCCCCCGGAAGGGTAAAAAAAATTGGCCAGCACTAAAAATGGAAACACATCTGATTTTATTTTATAACCTCATGCCTTTCCAGAATTTGATCTCTTCAGTGATTTTGGTGTCTTGGCTATTAGAGTGTTAATTGTTAGCAGAACATCATCTTCATATATTAATAACTTGTGGGTATCTCAAGTCCTTTAATATGCTTTTTTTGCATTCAGTGGTGTTTGTTAATTTTTCTAGTTAGATAAATAATTGTGTTTCTCTGTGTTAGTAGCACGAGTTTTACTATCCTGGATCATGACAGATGTGCATGTGTACAGCATTTTGATAAATTTCCCAGATGTATATTAAAAAAATTACAGTTATGGAGCCTGTAGCATAGATACTCTCATGCTATGCTATCAAAAGGTTTCTCGGTGTTTGGTGAATTTGCTACTCCAAGTTTTGTCCCTGCAAATATATCATTGAGACACCAGATGCCACTATTACAGATGGTCTGCACCGCTGTGCCTTTTCCACTAGTGTGGGATTCTCAAAAGTTCCTGAAAACACTTAGGAGCAAAAGCCCAATTGATGTTTTATAGGATTTATGCTTAACATATCAAAAATGAATGCATCATAGTTGAAAACAAGTATTTCATTCAAGAATCGACTATTCATATATCCGAGGGATTTTCAACACACACGACGCATGCGTGCACACACACACACACAATCCAGGAACATCTTTTGGTAATTAGCCAGGTCAAGAAGCTAGTTCTTGAAATGTAAATGTAAACCTTTTCAAAGAAGCTAAACTTCCATGCAAGCAACCTCTTCTGAATCAGACTTACAACTCATCCTTGATTACAACTATTGCCTATTGGTTTTTATAAGTTCATATAAAATAAAAAGTGCATGATTCATTTGGTCTCAGTTTCTTAAAGGGAGATGCCTTCCTGCTGTGTAAGGAGGTACAATATTTTGCACTATTTTATTTAGTCTACTGACAATTATGCTAGTATAGTTTCTCTTCCTCAAAATGAGCTTCTTCTGGAGTTCAGGTTAGATTGCAACAGGTCATCACTTCACAATGGGTTACCATACCAAGAGCATCTCAAAAGTAACGTTGAGTAGATGTTGCATTGTCCAGCACTGCTGTATTTTATCATCACATTCAGTATCATGAACCACATCTTAAAAGTAGGAATCAGTCTTCACCTTAGTCAATTTTTTCATGTCTTCCCACATGCTGGGCATTCCTCAGACTACTCCTACCATATACCATATTTTTTCACATTCAACATCACCTCAAATAAAACACACAACTTGTTTTTGGAAGGCATAATGTAGAAAAAAAGATGTTTTTCAGGGTCAAGGCCAAGTGTGTGACACAGAGTAAGTCTTTTGGGGACAGAAAGTGTCCAGGGAGTATAGCATCAAGAACTTCCTGGTGCCAGCTGCCTTCCCAGGTGGTCTCCTTTGATGCCACATTTCCTGTCCACACTATGCCGCCAAGAAGACTTACTTTATGTCACGTAAGGGTTAGGACCCAGACACTTTTCGCAGCTTGGCACCCCCAACACATTCCATTCTACTCACATGACACCTGCAAGCACTCTGGCCACCATTTCTCCCTTCAAACATGTGACTTTTGGATGCAGCAAATGACTTTGCAGCACTGCAAAGTAAAACACCTCCAAGGAGTTGTAGTTTCTAAACCCTAAAGCCATGGAAGGAAGCATTGGGCCGCATGCAGCTCAGGGGCTGTGCAGGCAGCCCCAGCAGGCAGCCTGTCAGCAGCCTGGGAATACATGCTCCGCAGAAGGGAAAAAAAAAAGTGGCAAGTCTGATCTTCCTTCCTCCCCACCCCTGAGCCTGCCTGCCTGTCTGAGCTGTGCAGGGGCCCAGTGCTTCCCTCTGTGGTTGCGTTGCCCCCCGGGACCGCCCAAGCCGGGTGCCTGCAGCAGGCGGGTGCCACCTTGTGGGGGGCCGCTGGTGCCCCTGCAACTCAGGGACTGCTCTGCCCACCAGCAGCTCGCTCTCCCCTCCCTGCTGCTGGAGAGACAGGTAAGGATCGGGCTCCGACATGGGTGTACATGACACAGGGGGTTACTTTGCCCTAAATTGAAGCACTGTTCTTAAAAAAAACTGCTTCAATTTAGGGAGAATTAAATGCCTGTGTCATATACAAACCCCCTCAATACACTAGTACATGCATAGAGCCTAAGCATGCACATTCACCATAAGAAGGAGTCACAGAAAAACAGTCCAACTATATAATCCAACCTCCTGCTCAAGGCCAGATAGTCCCTGTCTAAGCCATCCTAGATAAATGTTTCTCTGCTTTGAAAAATTTCCAAGGATGAGGAATCCCCCACTTCTGTAGGTAGCTTGTTCCAATACTTAAGCACTAGCTTAGTAAGCAAGTTCTTCCTAATATCCAACCTAAATTTTGCTTGTTGCAGTTTAAGATTGTAATTTATTTTTCTGTCTCCCGTTGCCACACAGAATAATATATCACCATCCTCTCGTAACAGAGTTTGCTGTTCAGGAAGGGCAGTCTCTTACTGCACTTCCTGCCCTTGCTATAATTGAGATAGATTGTTCTTGTGGTTTTGATATGGTCTCTTTAATGTACAATTAGCTCACCTGAACACTTCCACTTGGATTTGTCTCCTATTGGAGCCTACCAAATAGTTCCTGGAGTTTGCTCATTCATAAAAATGATGTTTTAGTCACAATGTTTTAGCCTAAGAATTATGCAAGAAGCAAGAGTTTTTGTGGGTGATTGTGTTTTATTGGACCAGCTGCATGATTGGGATAAAGTTAGACATGCTTTTGAATACAAGGTTTTCGTCATCAGGTCTCTGGTGAAGATCAGACCTGATGAAGAATGCCTTGAATTCGAAAGCTTGTAAGCTTGTCTAACTTTATCCCAACCATGTAGTTATTCCAGTAAAACATAATCACCCACAAAAACCTTTGCTTCTCACATTCATTCAAGAAAACACGTGAGTGAAAACGTTGTTCATGGTGAATAAACAGGCGAGTGCTTTTTGTCGAGTGGGAGAGCAGATTATTGCAATTCTGCTGTAACGTATGGTTAAACAGATACAAGTAGCATATGCCCCCCAAGATAATTACTACTGTTAAAGGAATATCAGTGCCAATGAAGGGCCAACTTTCTCACTTTCTTCCTTCTCTCCCTCCACTGAATCAACTGCGAAATGAACAGGAGAACAGGCTGCTGTAGAACTAACAATATGTGAAGTGCTTGTAGCCGGTACTGCCACCTGTGTCTATCTTATTTCAGAAAAAATAAATCCTATAAAGGGAGGACAGTGGAGAAAGAACTGGGGAGTAATTCAGAGTAAAAGGCAAGAGATGGGGATGTAGGAACTGTGTGACTCAGCTCGTTATGGATGAATGATTAGAATTAGCACCAGAGATTCCTTTCCTTTATGGGAAACATCTGTGAGTGATTTACCTCCAAATATTTGTAGATGGATGGTTACAGCTAGCAAGAACCATCCAAAATATTTGTGGCAAACACATCACATGTCAGCATCTCAAGGGAGGTTAGCTTGAAAGGCAGCTGTATTTGGAAGGCAAGGGCTCAGAGAATGAATGTCCATGCCACAGCAAATTGAACTGGCAATTATTTTCCTCTCACTATTCTTGCTTTAGTGTTTTAGGGCCAAAACATAATCTCATTTGGAGTTACTCTTGTGTAAATAAGACCAAGAAGAGGAAATTATTATTTGAAAGCATATTGCAAATAACTTTCATTGACAATTACTCATATCCTGCAGCAATAAAATCAGGTCTAATCACTGCCTCTGCTGTATCATTTTGACTTCTACTTACTGTACAGCTTGGCATCTTGATCAGGATGTCAGGAGGGCTTCTTAGACAGGTAGTTGACATTACTGTCATTCCTTCATGACACCTGGTTTAGAGTACAGCCGGGGAACAAAACAAGAACACAGAAGGGAGAAAAAAAAATTCTCATGGAGCTATCTGCTTGAACTCACACTAATAAGCTTTCACCTACCCATTCACACAACTTCACTTATGCATATGGCATGTGCTTCAACATCCAACCTCAGTCCTTTTCTAACCTAGACATTACTCAGAAAGCTGACAGGACCAATGAAGCTGAATATTGCAGCAGGTGGCATCTTCCACCAAGTGTCACTAAAAACAGCAACATGTATAGACCATCCTTACAATGCTTCTGCTGCCTAGGAATTGAATGCATCTTTCAATCAACAGCACCCAAAACATGAGCTAGGTCAAGCTTACCCAGCAGTGACCATGGATTGAACTCTGACTTCTTGAAAACATCTAAACAAAACAGCTACCATATACAGGACACATAATAATAAACCTTTTAAGTAAGTTAGATACATCTAGGTGGTGTGAGTCAGAATATTATGCTCCAGTTTGATGTTTGACTTGCACACAAAGGAAGTTGAGGTCCATCTACACTCAACGATGAGTTTTCTATCAGGAACCTTGCAACCCATTCCACCATAGCTGCTAATGTCCAGTAACTTAGCAATACCAAACCATTCATCATGAACATTCAACACTCTCATTGGCAGAGAAAGAGACAGAGATCGATTCCATTTCTGTTCCAACCCACCTGAGTCCCTGAAAAACTGTTAATGCAAAAGGTGAGTGTATCTCTTCCTCCTCACTGCTTTTTTGTGACATAATCTTAAGAAGGTAAGAAGGTAGCGTGTTAAAAAGTGGATGCATTAATGGATTTTCAGAAACTTGAACGGTGGGGAATACAATTGCATGTAGACACCTAAGTCCACTTAGAGGTCCAACAGGTAGAATAGGATAAGGCTCAAAATCTATGCCATTCTCAGGCAGCCACAGCTCTCATCATCAGTGCCCCAGGATAGTTCTATGGAGACATGCTGATGAAAGGAATGGTCTTCATCAGAGCCAACAAATATATTTACCAGCAGCAACCTCACCATTTGTTCTCCACACAGCACATGGGCCCTGCTAAATAGGTTCTGGTCCAACCAAAACTTCTATGCAGCCACTTCTTTAAATGCAGACAGCATGAAAACATAAGGCACAGCCAAGTCTGCCAAGTTTCAAGGAGATAGGTGCAGGGGTTTCTGGGAAACTGTACCTTAGGGTGCTGACAAGCAAAACTCGTAATGTGTGACTTTGCGTGTGTGTTAAGGCTCACTGGTGCTGGAGCCTCTACACAGCACGGTAATGTGTCTTTTCCTCCCCTACAACCTCAGTCTGGTCCACCACTTTAAATGACAATGGGTATTAATAACTTAGTGAGCACTAGCACAGTAGCACCAGCAGCATCTCAGGAAACCAAACTGTGATAGAGCCTTTCTTTCCTCTCCTGCAGGAGTTTCTTCTCGAGCAGCTGCCAGAGCACTCTCCCTGCCAGCCACAGCCCTGGGGCTTAGATGTGGCCAGGTCCCTGTGTCCTTCCAGTCAGATGCTAGTGGTGTTGGTCTAAGGACATGGCACTGGCAGACAAGGTCCTTTGGGTCAATCTAATCTGGTATCTTTTAGCAGACCAACTGAATGGTTACAGAAATATATCTTAGCAAGCTCCCAGATTGAAAAACGCTTCATTGGGCATAGGAAGCACCTGCAGTTGGTGTGTGCTGTTCCTGGATGGAAGGAATAGTAAAGAAGCCGGGGGGGGGGGGGGGAACAGGCTGGGGGAGGGCAAGGAGTGAAGGATGATGTAGCAGTGCAGGCAAAAGTGGAGAGGTACCTGGGGAGTCAGATGTTTGGCAGGTTGTAGTGTGTCAGAATTTCACTGTCTATATTGAATCCATGAGTTTCTGTACCTCCATTTGGCTCTGAAGCTCCCTCACTTCAGGGATCACCTGGCTAAGGAGGGCATTGCCAACACTGAGGGTCTCGGTGGCCTCAAGGAAGGGCTTGAGGACCACCAAGATCCCACTCTGTTAAGGGGAATACTGATCCCAATCTCCCCGAACAAGGCCATCTCATGGATGGCCTTCTGTTGCTCCACCAGGCTCTCGAGCATCAGGTATGTGGAGTTCCACCAAGTCTCCACATCCTGCATGATTTTGTGCTGTGGGAGGTTTATTCTGCTTGTTTGTCCCGCATCATCTTGCCCTCCAATGCTCCAGTGGAAGTAGCCTGCCACCTTCCTGCATTTGGAAATGAGCTTGCTGGTGGTGCTGGTACCATTGTCAGCAGCCCTTTCCCCCTCCAAGGCATCCCTGACTATAAGGTGGAACTTGTGTGCCACACAGAGGATGCCAAAAAAGTTGTCGTCATGGATGGCCTTGACCATATTGCCCTTATTGTCGGTGACCATGAACCCACAGGTGAGCTCACCCTGCACAATGAGCCACCCTTGCACCAAGCAGATCATGACCCCCATGATCTCTGTTGCCATGTTGGACTCATCCATCACCTCAGCTTGAACAAGAGCCCACCGATGACCTGACTGGTCACACCACTGCCCTATGAGGGAGAGATAGGTGTGATCTCCACCCCGGCTGCTCCACATGTCCAAGGTGAAGTGTAAGACCACTTGCAGACCTGCCTTGTGCAGCTCCTCCCTCAAGTACTCCCCACATGCCTCATATAGGTGGACACCACTGTCCTGCTGAAGGTGGTACATGTGGGCACTTGGTATGATGGGGCCACAAGCACTATGTGTCCCAGCCACCTGTGCAGGGTTCAGGATTGATTGAGAGTGTGGTCGGGGGGTAGAAAGGTAAGAAAGGTTTACCGACTTAACAAAAACACAACTACACATAGTATACTAAGACACATAATGACAGACAATAATAATTCAAACTGGCAACATATCAGCAGTCTTCTCTGATGCCTGATGTATGACAAGTTTCTCTTTCCACAAAGCTCAGCAAAGTCAGGTATCCCCGATCAGCACTGTCCAAGAGGTACCAGGAAGGACTCTGGTATTCAGTCTTTGGGCTCCTCAAGATCCATGGGCCCACTGATCCAGGTCAACAGCTAATTAATCTCTTTCACAGTGCTGTATCTTCCTTCTAAATGATTTCCGGGTGTGCCAGCCAATTTATAATTTCTGAGTTGTGCTGATAAATTACAGCCATTCAGATTATTTTTACTTCAACTGTCCTTAGACTGACCAATAGCAGTACAAGACTTGCATTCCTTTGATAAGGTTCATTTTAACTACACAACAGGGCCTTACTACTTCAAGGCTTTGCTAAATTTACTAGGCCTTACTTTATAAAAGGCCTTACTACATCTTAAACTTTAATTAGGCTCTTAGCAACAACATATTAATTCTGGGATTAAGGATAACAAAAAGTCCTTCTTCAAGTATATAGGTAGCAAGAAGAAGTCTCAGGGTAACATTGGACCTCTGTGAGGCAGGGCAGGGCAGTTGGTGATGGATGTGCAAGAGAAGGCAGAACTCTTCAACAAGTTCTTTGCCTCCGTGCTCCTGTCTGCTGACAATGGGGTGCTTTCGGGTGATAGCGTACAGAGGCCCAGGAAGGATGCGAGTCCCCCGACTGTTAGTTCAGACCTAGTTAAGGATTACCTGGAGGGCTTAGATGTGTCCAAGTCATCAGGCCCAGATAACCTTCATCCACGGGTACTGAGGGAATTGGCTGGTATCAATGCAGAGCCATTGGCACGGCTGTTCAAGGACTCCTGGTGCTCGGGCCAAGTCTCTGAGGACTGGAAAAGGGCCAATGTGGTCCCTATTTTCAAGAAGGGGAGGAAGGAAGAGCCTGGCAACTACAGGCCAGTCAGCCTCACTTCTATCCTGGGGAAGGTCTTTGAAAAAATTATCAAGGGCCACATTTGGGAGAGCCCTGCAGGGGAAGTGATGTTGAGGGGTAACCAGCGTGGGTTCATGCAAGGCCGATCCTGCCTGACTAACCTGGTCTCTTTCTATGACCAAGTAACAAAGAGCTTAGCTGGGAAGGAGGAAGTTGATGTCATCTTCTTGAACTTCCAGAAGGCCTTCGACACAGCGTCCCACCCAGTTCTGGTGGGCAAGCTGAGGGACTGCAGCATTGACGAAAGCACAGTCACATGGGTGACAAACTGGCTTCAGGGGCAAACCCAGATGGTGGTGGTGGACGGGTCGATGTTGACCTGGGAAGGTGTGGGCAGCGGAGTCCCCCAGGGCTCGGTCCTTGGCCCGGTGCTTGTTAACATCTTCATTAGCGACCTGGATGAGGGTGTGGAGAACACGCTGTTCAAGTTCGCTGATGACACCAAGCTGTGGGGTGAAGTGAATATACTGGCAGGTAGGGACCGCATCCAGGCAGACCTGGATAGGTTAGAGAAGTGGGCGGATCTGAACAGGATGCGGTTCAACAAGGACAAGTGCAGAGTGCTGCACCTGGGGAGAGGAAACCAGCGTTATGGTTATAGGTTAGAGACTGACCCTCTCGGCAGCACAGAGGCAGAGAGGGATCTTGGAGTCAGGATTGACTCCAGAATGAATATCAGTCACCAATAGGATGAAGCAATAGGCAGAGCCAACTGCACCCTGTCATGCATCAACAGAGGCATCACTAACAGGTCCAGAGAGGTCTTGCTCCCCCTCTATGTGGCGCTGGTCAGCCCACAGCTGGAGTAGGCGTTCCAGTTCTGGGCGCCGCACTTCAAGAAGGACATGGAGAACCTGGAGAGGGTCCAGAGGAGGGCCACTCATATGACTGAGGGCCTCTGTAGCCAGTTGTATAAGGAGAGGCTAAGGAACCTGAATCTCTTCAGTCTCCGCAAGAGGAGACTGAGGGGGGATCTTGTGGCTGCCTACAACCTTATCAGGGGCCACCAGCAGGGACGCGGGGAAAGTCTGTTCACCAGGGCCCTCCTTGGAGTCACCAGGAACAATGGCGACAAGCTGAGGGAGGACAGGTTTAAGTTAGATATAAGGAAGAACTACTTCACGGTAAGGATGGCCAGAGCCTGGAATAGGCTTCCCAGAGAGGTGGTGCTCTCACCTTCCCTGGAAATCTTCAAGAGGAGACTGGACAGGCACCTGGCTGGGGTCTTATGACCCCTGCCACCCCCAGTGCTCCTTCCTGCCCATGGCAGGGGGTCAGACTAGATGATCTGTCTTGGTCCCTTCCAACTCATTGATTCTATGATTCTATATAGCTTAATATTTGAACAAATGACAGAAAAACAGGGGTCTAATCTTCATAGAGCCATCAGAAAGCACCTTTATCACAGAAACATAATTTTCAGCTGTCACACCATGCAGCACCTGAACCCTGGCCGTTCAACTAAGGAGAAGGGCTGGCCATCAACACCAAGCAGCTCCCCAGTGCTCTAGGTGATCTCACTCATCCTTTCAATGGCCCAGCCCCCCATTTCTGCCTACCTTTCCCCCACTGTTTCAGGATGGCCTGCCTCTGCTTTGTGGGGTTGGGGGCTTTGGAGCAAGAGGGGGACTTCCCTTTGGGCATGCTCCCACTGGTGCCAGGCTGAAATAGAGCAAGGGCAAGGGGTGGTGCCTGCAGAGATGCATCAGCATCCCCGTGGTGCTCATGTGCTTTGTTCCCTTGCCCCAGCTGGTTTTGACTCGGCAGTGCAGGCAGATAGCATAAATGGGTTCATCTACCAGCTCAGAATGATCCCAGACCAAACTACCCGCTCACTTCTGGGGTGCAGGTGCATGTGTGAATGGTGCAATTTCTCTTTCCTCAGCAAGCAGAGGCACAGCAACAGGAGGAGCGGACTCAGCTGATCCACTTGCCTTCACAACCCCTACCTCAGCCTCCTCTGAAGTGCCTTCTGGGAAAGGAGGCCTGGCTCTAGGGGAACCTTGAGGGATGTGGAGCACAAACTCAGCTGATTCCCTCTCCTTCCCCAGAATTTGCCTTGCTAGGGCACTCAGATCCAGCTGCAGCTCCAGCTCCAGCTTCAGCTCTTCTTCTGGCAGTGGAAGGCTCAGCATGGGAAGTGAAAGTGGGGTGGAGGAGACTGTCATGCTGGTGCTGGTGCAGCTGCTTGTTTTTATGGTGGTGGAAGGGGGTGGGGGATTTATGGCTGGTGCTCTTGGAGGGGATGCAGTGTGGCACTGGCACTGCTCCCCTCTCCTTGCTGCTTCTGGAAGCCACATCCCTGCTAGTTGTAGGAAAGAGGCTGCATCTTAGTTTGAGGGGGTGGAACTTACACCTCTCCCTCTATCCACTCTTCTGCCCCTCCCTAAAGGCTCACCAGCTGCCTTTCCAGCATGCTTCATGCTGTGTTTCATAGTGCCTTTGTCTTTATAAAAACGTAGAAATGTATATGTGCCTTCCTATATACATTCTATATTATAATATCCAAGATGTAGATTATAAAAAGATATAAAGGTATATGTGCCTTCCTATAGTATAATATCCAATATAATTATGAAATTGAAAAGAATAAATCAGTTGTTACAATAATAAAATTAAAGGGTCTAGAAAGAAAGCAAAAGGTGTTGCAGAATCCCACTTGCTAGGATAGCTAGTACAAAATCAAATCAATGGTAGTAGTAGCCTTTGTTGTTGAACACTCCTGAGCTTCTGGAAGATAGCTCAGTAATTGACCTCAAGGCAGAAAGCAGGCCAGTTCAAACAATGCTTGAACAATGCTTTATGCTGTTTTTCCATCCCTCCCTCAAAGTACTGGGATTGGAAGGGACCTCAAGGGAGGATCTCAGTCACTGGCCAGCTACACAGTCAATGTCAGGGCAGTCCTTCCCCCCGCCTCCCCCTCCCTATCCTTAATTGCTGTTTCCCTGCAGGCAAGCCCAGCTCTAGCTTTGAAACTCAAAACATTTCAAAACTTTTGAAATGTTTAGACTGCCCTCATTATGTTTCAAGGCTGTTTCGAAGCCCTTGTTTCATTTTGATTTTGCTGTTTCAAGTTCAAATGAGTCAAAACAGTGTTGAAATGAAACAGCAAGCAAAATTTTGCACAGCTCTAATTTTTATTCATCCTAACTGCTTTAGGTGGAGGCAATAAATAAAATCAAATTTTAACAGCTAGGGCAGGGGCGGATAAAATACGGCCCACCAAGTGATTTTCATTTAGCCCGTGGATGCCAACCAATTAAATATAACCCACCCAGCATGTGGACTTCACTCCCATCCTTCTGCATGAAAGGACTCTGGCCCGACCCAGCACAAACAGCTTTTGGGTGGAGCAGCTGCTGACACTGCTGCAGCCACTGGGGGATCTGCTCAGCTTCTGCAGCCTCCAGTGGCTCCTCCTTATTCCCCTGCTGCAGAGCTCACTCCAAGCAGTAGGTAGGTAAACTGCAGTTGGGCAGGAATGTGGGGCGGGGGCTGGTGGGAGCTCAGAGTCAAGAACACACACCCAGTGGAGCAGTGGGAGCACGGAGCTTAGGTGGGCAGGGTGGGGGTGGGATTAGTGGGGTATGAGGGAGGGTAGGAGGTGTGGGGACCCCCACTATACACCCCCATGGTGCACAGCTCCCCTTGTCGGCAGCAGCAGCAGGTTGTAGACCCTCCGGCTGCTCGTGACCTGTACAGGCACAGCTGCCTGACAACATGCAGCTCCAGCCAGTTTTGGTAGCTGCACATGGAGGCAAGGAGCAAGCCAGGCTGATCCACCTCTATCATTTAGGGCTCAGGTGCAGCTCTCAGGGTTCAAGCACCTCTGTAAGGAAGCCCTGCATGATGGAGCTGATTTCCTTGCTCATTCCCTGCTGCCACATGCAAATCACAGGACTCTGGCAGGGAGCCCTGGCCCCTGCTTCCCAGAAGAGCCCTATGAGCTTCAAATGATGGCAGGGAGCTGGGTCAGGCCACCGGCTGCATCTCACAGGGCTTCCCCACAGTAGCACAAGTCCCAGGAGCTGCACTGCAGGGACCCACGCGATAGAGGTGGGCTAGCCTATCTCTGCTCCTTGCCACCAGGTGCAGCTCCCAGCACTAGGAGCTGTGCACCAGGAAAGGGGTGCATGTGGGGTCCCCACACACGCCTACCCTCCTTCACACCCCACAAACACCTCGCTACAACCTTCCCACATATGCATACACCCACACACCCAACATACACTACACCTCCAACACACAGCCATACCCCCTCATAAACCCCACACACCCCACCATGCGCACACACACACACACACACACATCCCACCACACATACACAATATACAAGAGTAAAACTTTATTTTTGAGCTATTATGCAATCACTTATATATACACTATGCAACACATGAATCAGGACAAAAATATTTTTTAAGTAAAATTTAAATGTTTTAGTAGATGTTTGACTTTTAGTATATGATTTGGTTTTTTTTCCAGCTCCAAGATGGCAACCCCAAACCCCAAAAAAGTACTTCTGGGTTGAGGGAGCAGGATTTCCAGTCCCAAGATGGCAACCAGGGGCAGGGGGCAGGGCTATTATTGTGGCCCTCAACAGTTTACCAGAACTCATTAAGTGGTCCTCCAGCCAAAATAATTGCCTGAGACAGAAAAACTGAGACAGAAAGTGAAGTGTTTCAGGCAGTAAAACTCAATGGCAAGAAACAAAGACCTAGTCTAGCCGATTACAAATATATGGGACATGGGGTTAGCTATATTATCAGTTTTGTTGCATTGTCATTGTGTTAGTTAACAGAGGAGGTAAATGGGAGATGTTTGAAGGAGATGACATAGCAAATACAATGAGGTCAAATTTGCCTTCTTGGTCATCTTCTGTCTCTGCGCCATTCCCCTCCTGTATTCCAGGTACTTCCAGCAGGTTTTCACTTGCACACTGCCCTTTCTGCTTTATAGTGCCTCAGTTATTGCCTTTTCTAGTTTCTCATCTGCTCTGCTCTTCCACTGATCTCTGCTTTCCTGAGAACCATTTCCCTTTTCCTGTACATAATGCTTTGCTTCCTCAGTAGATCTGAAAGGAACCAGGAGTTCTGAAGCATGTTGGCCCTGATTCACTGACTTCTACTCCTCCCCATCTCACTGCTTCTGCTCCAGACCCACAGAGAGAAAGTGAAGAGAGTGGGTGGAAGTGCAGTTTAACTCCCAAGTGTGTATAAATTCATACATGTGAGAACACTGTTCATGTCAGCGGAACACACTAGAGCAAAGAAATGAGCACTGCTAGAAGGTATGAACACTCCCCGCCCCAGTCAGACCCCTGAAAAATTTTGATTCTCTTCCATTTCCACAATATTGGCCCCTGTATGACATCTTCCAGAATAATTTAAGAACAAATTCTGAAGAGAGATGACTCCATAGGACCATAGGGCTGGAAGCATCATCCCCAAATAAACCATCACAACAAAGTGGCTGTCTAACCTACTCCTGAAAATTTTCAGGGTTGGAAATTGCACAGATTCTCAGGTAGCTTATTCCAATGCCAAACCAACCTTGTAATCAGAAAGTTCCCTCTAATCTCCAGCCTAAATTTCCCCTGCTGCAGCTTGAGGCTGTTGCTCCTAGGCCCCTACAGCCACAGAGAAAGCCCATCTCCATCTTTTCTATAATCACCCTTCAGGTATTTGAAGACTGTTAGCAAATATCCCCCATAGTCTCTCCTTCTCGAGGCTAAGTAATCCCCATTCCTTCAACTTTTCCTCATAAGTCTTGTCTCCTAGGCTCCTAATTATATTTGTTGCCATGTGTTGAACTTTTCCCACATTGTCCACATCCTTCTTCAAGTGTGGGACTCAAAACTGGATCTAGTACTTCAGGTGGGGCCTCATCAGTAAAAAAACAGAGCAGAAGAAACATTTCCCTCAATTTACAAATGACATTTCTATTAAAACAACCCAGGATGCAACTGGCTGTTTTTGCAACAATAGCACACACTGGTTCATATTGAGCTTGTGATCTACCATAAGACTCAGGTTCTTCCATGCAAGTACTGCCACCTAGACAGTCATTTCCCAGTCTGTATTTGTGCAAGCAATTATGTAGTCCCAAGTGCACCAATTGTAGACCATTTCTCCAGTCTATTCAGGTCATTCTGGATCCTAGCCCTGTTCTCCAGAGTGTCCGCAGTTTCACCCAAATTGCTGTCATCCACAAATTTGATAACTGTCCACTTCATCCCATCATCCATATCATTAATTAAGATGTTGAACAGGACTCAGGACAAGCCCTTGGGGTACTCTAGGCCACAAACTGGAACTTCCCCTGGCCTGTCTAGAGTTTTCACATAGAGTTAAGTAGTTTGTGTTGAGTTGAGCAGTTTGCGTAAGCACTGCACATGCTCAGTAGGTCAGAAGACTCTAGAGACTATAAATCTTTTAATTGATATGATATAATGACCCAGTTTTTACTGCTGAGCATGCCCAGTTGGGCTTAAGTTATGTAACTTATTTGGTGCAGTGAGTAGTTGTTACCTATCCTGAAGTGATCAGTGATTTGATTGGCATGACTAATGATTGATAGCACCACTATGAGGATAATTAGTTAAAAGGATAATTGACAAGAGGTAGTACATGAAAGACTTGCACCCATGGCTGGTGGGAAGCCAGAGTTGGGGAGGGACTCAGTAAAGGTGGTGTGAGTTGGGAGTTGTTGTTGGTTTGTCTGTGTGGTGCAAGTGCACCTGGGATTGTGCCTACAGTGCACCAGGGACTGCGCCAGAGCCCACAGTTGGTGTGTGTTGGGTTGGTGTTGTGTTGAGGTGGGTAGGTGAGTTGAGAGAATTGAGAGCAGGGGTGTAAGCATGTGTATGCAGAGTGAGGGTCCATGGGACCAAGACCCCAGTGGGGCTGCAATATCATTGCACGTAGGGAGAAAAAAGAGTTTGCTCACTCTCGCTCTCTCTCTCTTTGTTGTTTTGTTTTTCTCCCTACCTTTGCTATTTGAACTCTGTTGTTTATTATTGTCTATTAGTGGCTGTTGTCTTTATAATATAGTCTTGCTGTTGAACTGTTAATTGAGTCTGTCAGTTATTTACTAATTAATTATATTATGTTAAGTTAGAGCTGGGCTGTAAACTTAGATTTAACAAGAGCTGAGGCCCCACCATCCTTTTACTGGGCTGATTGCTGGGAGAATTAACACCCTCATTTGAAAGTTAAGAAGTTAGCGGTCAACAGTACACTACTCGATACCTATTCCCAACTAGATATTGAGCAACTGAGAACTTCTCACTGGACACATCTACACAAGACCCTTCGTTGCTGTATTAACAAGCTACAGCGATGTAGCTCTTCGCTATGGCAACATAGTGCCAGCAGGCACAACCATGACACCGACTCTACTGTCCAGTAGAAATGAGCTGCAGCACAGTAGCTTATAGCTACTGTGCAGTAGGGTTGGAAACAACCCATGCACAGTAGGTGGCAGGTGTAGACACACCCATGGAGAATGTTGATCCAGCCAGTTATGTAACCACAGATATATCCAGTATGGTGACAGACTATTCTCTGTGGAAGCAAGTGACAGAAAAAGTAGTAACAGTCCTAAGTTTCAACACAAGAGTTTTAGGTTGAATACTTAAAAGAACTTCCAAACAATGAGGGTGGTTAAGCATTGGACAAGATTATCGAGAGAAGTTGTACAGTCTCCACCCTTGGACCTTTTTAACAGCAGAGGAGATGAACACTTGTCTGGAATGGCTGAGATAGGGATGACCGTGACCTGAGCAGGGGATTGGATCATATGACCTCGCAAGGTCCCTTCCATCCCTACTTTGCTACCATACTCTGCCTGAACTTCAATCTAGAGAGTTTAAAAACAAAAGTTTAGTAGGTTTGTGCCTTCAGTCTGTGGACTCTCATAACTGAAGTGAATATACTGATCAAGTATCTATTATGCAGGTAGAATCACAGCTATATTAACATGCTGAACAACTGACAGTCACTTATATTTTTAAATAAGTTAATACACCAAGTATACAAAGGTGATACCTGTATAATAAATGGAAGAACCAGATTATGTACCTTAATGTGATCTCTGTCCACTAATAGTCAAACCGATATAATAGACTTAGCATTTACCAAAAAACTGGTGGAGCAACCAAGATTTTCAACCATATTTATTTGATACTTCCTGGGTTCACCATTCTTGAGTGATGCATCGTAAATTCTTTCCAGCAGTCCTTACTTCATATATTCTATGCATATATAGGCCAAATGCTTATTCCAGTTAGATCCAGAGCAACTTCACTGAAGTCAGGTCAATATTTGAAATGAATATTTGCCATGTGCATTATACTAGGGCCAGAGAATTCAGTCAGCCCTGCGCTGAGTAGTATCTTACTCCCCAAACTGACTTCAGTGGAGCTACTTACAGTATAATGAAGATAGCCCAGCTGGTCATGGATGCATGTGGCATGTGTTTATGTACCTTTGGAAAGCAGCTTGTGAAGTTACATTATAATACTTTGATAATCCAATGTTAATTCCCATCTTCATTTGACATTAAAAAGCTGAAGTGTTAACTGTGAAAGATTAAAATGCAATTATTTGGCTTGAACAGCAATCAGCGTTTTGTTTAACAGGGGTAACTCAGAAGCAACAACCTTTAAACTATTGTATTTCCATGATTTCCCCAATGGCAAATTGTTAAAATGGATACACAATAGGTCAGTGGCACATTAGAGAACATTTCCCTGCCATTAACCCATTTCTATTGTCTTCTGTGTGGTCAAAATGAAAGACAGAGAGTTAAAAAGATCTGCCTACTGCTTTTATTCCTGGTGTGCCTGAGGAATTCAGAAGCAGACATTACTGTGCAAGAATTACTACACATTCTTGTAATTCTCCACAGATACATATAATCCAGTGCAGTGACAGATAAAAGAATACTGATTAGTTTAGAGAATCTTTAATGTAAAGGTTTTTTTCTGTCTTAACCCTTTGGGAAGATCATGATTATGTAAATCTTTTATTTCTACATCAAGGGGTTTGAACAAATGATGAATAACATCAAAACACGAAATGTATTGTTTTATACCATCTTTATGAAGTCATTAATGCTCCCTGTTCAAAGAAGGAAGCATAGCTCAAGGTAACTCTTAATTATTCTGGGCTAGAGGCTCTGACCGAAAGGATGTGAAGAAAGTCATCATCAAATACATTTTATTCAACAAGAATTGATCTTAGTGAAGACTGCAGTTACCAAAGGCAACCCTGAGTATCCTGTGACAAAGCCAGGGTGTCTTAAGTGAATGCTTTTCACTACTGATACAACTCTGCTCTTAAACGCCAAATAATTTCAGAGGGGAGGAACAACCTTTTAGGCACTGGTCCCCTACCTGCTAATTGGATATCTCTTAGGCGTAGTGGGGATAGGGGGGAAATAGTCAACAAAATACCCAGGATACTAAGAGAAATTTGTTTGAAATCTTAACTTCTGTCACCTAAAGGAAAAGAAATATCTGGAAGCATCTGTCAAGCCCTCAACACATTTCTGAATTTGGTTTTTCTCACGCTTCAAGGATACAGGATGCCAGTGCCTTTCTGACAGGACTTCTCCGTTCTGCCAGCAAAGGAAAAAATATATTACAATTTTCCTTCAAAAGTTTTATTGAATACAATTTTGTATGCCACTGAAGCATGGATGATCAAAACAACTTCAAGCTGCAGGTCTGATTTGAGGTTTTGAATCCTGTTTAACATTATAATAAGATACACAGGCACTGTGGTAGCATATAAAAGATAAGTGCTATGTACATACCTAGTATCCATTTAATAATGCTGCACACAGAACCAATAATAATCAAACTAAGTCCTGTTCACTCCTACATAAAGGAGTTGCCAATTCATGTCGCATATGTAGCTTGCCATTCATCAGACACAATTGCCATACTCTCTTGGAGACTTTGCTTTTTTGTTCCATTGCTACTAAGAAAAAAAGTTTGTTATGTCCCAATCAGTTGGACCTCTTTGTGCTGAATACATTTCAATGAGAAAGAGGCAGAGCCCCAGGCAAACCTAGCTAAGAATCTGCCCCACAGAAGCAGGCCTGAAGTACTTCAAATATAAAAGCACCTATACATGTACAGCAAGGCTGCTTAGTGCTGAAGCGATTAAGTTTTGTGCCTAGGGCAAAGCCTGCAGCAGCAGCCCACCCTCACCCCACGCATAGATCCAGGGAGCATACACACCCTTACGCTCGTCCAGGGGTGAATGCAATGGCAGAAGCCGCCCTTCCCCCATCCCTGTGTCCCCCACAAAACAAGCTGCTCATGGCTCTGTCCTGCACCCTGCCCCAGCTGGCAGTGCCTGTTGGTGCCCCTTTGCCTCAGCACCCGTGGTGGTCACCCCACTCGCCCCCTCTCTCCCCTTGCTACAGCACTGAGGCTTCTCCGACGTGCTGTAATTACAGCACGTCGGAGCAGACTCGATTAATCAAGTCTGCTGGAGTGTGGCTATTACTGTGCTCCAGCAGACTCCAGTGTCTTGTGTATTAGCATCCCAAAAAGTGTGGCAGGGGTGCTTTAATTAAGCTCATTAGACGAGCTTTAGTTAAAACACCCCCACTGCCACGTTTCTGTGCAGGGATGCTGATACACGAGGTGCTCCAAGCACTTTAATAGAGCAGCTCTCGGAGCACCTCTAATTAAATCAACCCCCCGACCCCTCCCCACCCCAGAAGGATGTATGTAAATGCCCTCTGGCTTTCTCTTACAATCTCTACACTACTTGTTTTATGTACCACATAGTTAACTTTACTACTATAGAAGGTGGTACAGACAGATAGCATAGCCAGGTTCAAAAAAGGACTAAACAAATTCATGCAAGATAGATCTATTAATAGCTATTGAACACAGCTTACAATTCTAAGCTAATAAAAGTGGAAGCCAGGTAGAGTAATGAATAAGAGATAGTCACTCTAAACATATCTGGTTAAGTGCTCTCCCTCTAAAGTATCCACTCCTGGCACTGCTGGAAACAGGATACTGGGCTAGATGGACCATTGGTCTGACCCAGTATGGCACTTCTTTTGTTCCTATGTACAAGTACAAATGCAGACATTCCCTTAATCAAACAGGTGACTACATGCGGCTGCCTCGAGTAGATACAGCCTGACTGTAAAGTACAAATTTACAAATTTACTTCTGAATTTCCAGTATGTATAAGCATTATAGGAATATTGTAACTATTTTAAACTACTGATATAGGCTCTCAACCTGAAGATCCTAATGCATTTTTTAAAATACAGAATAGACTCATGAAAAAGCAACAAGATCTTAAGAGCCTGAAACTGCAGGCTACCACTGAAAACTCTGCTTGACACCAAATGTGATCTCTTTAAGTGGGAAAATATATGCTGTCTCTAGCAAAACAGCTTCTAGAATAGATCAATGAACTTCCTAGCAATATTTACAGAATGAGTTGCACAGTTTTCTTTAGCTGGACCCCAATCCAAAACCTACTGAGGTCACTAGGAGTCTTTCCATTAACTGCAGTAGGCTTGGGGTCAGGTCTTTTGTAACTATGATTCAATCATTTATTTTTCAAAAGAGGGAACTGCATGTGGCTTGGAAAATGTTGCACTTCACAAGAGTCATCAATAAAGTCATGACTTAGCCTTTAGTAATTAGAAGGACATATGTCACACAGAGAAGGATATCAACAGCCCAGCAAGAGCCCTCATTAAACTTCTCCATTGGGTAGATTTGAACAACCTTAGGGGTAAGTATGCAGATGTAACCAGGCATTTCACAGTATTTGCAGAGTAGGAGATCAATCCTGGCTTGATTCCCTTTATGGAAGGGCCAGCCAGTATAAGGATGTCAGCTTCCTGCTGTTACAGAGCCAGCTACAAATTATTTCCCTAAAAGCAACAGAAAGGAGGGGAAAAGAAAAATGATGCATCCCAAAAATTCCCTTAGGATTGTGCCCTTGCCCAGGACTGTGCCTAATGGCACCAATTTGTCCCTTTGTGTGTGTTCCTGGATTTGTGAAATCAAAACCAAGTTAGGAGTCAAAAACCTCTATCTTCTTAGAGCAGAATTGTCTTGACTTAGAATTTGAAACTTGGTGTCTCAGCCAGCAAAACAAAATATTGATTTTAACTGAATTCACCATTCCTGAAGATGAGTGAGCTAGAAGTTTTGTTGATTTGAAATACATCCCTTGCCACACTGAAGGACAGCCAGATATAATCTCCACTGAAGAATAATCAAGGACCTCCCATTACCAGATTGGCTACACTGAGGAACTCATTTGCTTGGGATTTTAATAAATAAACAATTATCTTTAATTGGATTAATTCCAGATGTCCTAATTCAATTATGCAATTTGGTCCTAATCTTAGTGAATCAAGTGATTCTAATTACAGTCTAAGATGCCTAAATGCAGTGGTACAGGCAGCACTCTATTGCTTTATTTTGCTTTCACTAAGAAAAGGTGCACAAAATCTTCACTTAGCCATCAGCTGGAATCCATTTAATTGAAAAGTTCATCAGTGAAGGAAGATTATCTTCCTTATGATGTCTATGCATCATAAACTATGGCAGTATACAAAGTATGTCATTTCTTCTGTGTGAGGTTCTCACCATGAACTATGAACAATGAAAAGCAAATGAACACCTGAACCTGTTCAGCCTCCACAAGAGAAGGCTGAGGGGGGATCTAGTGGCCTGTTGCAGACTAGTCAGAGGGGACCAGCAGGCAGTGGGGGAGCCTGTTACCTCTCAGCTCCATGTTCTTGGGGAACCCTGACACAGGATGCAGACTGTCTGACTCACAAAGAATCCCCTCCCTCCCCTCCTCTACCTAAACAGAGACTGATTAAGATGCAGTGAGAGACACACCTAAAACCCTCCAGATAAGGGTGACAAGAGTGAAACAACTGCCCTAGGTCTCATTTGCATCTGAGATGGGACTGCATGACCATTCATT
Organism: Crocodylus siamensis; assembly: GCF_052110815.1. Classification (NCBI taxonomy): domain Eukaryota; kingdom Metazoa; phylum Chordata; order Crocodylia; family Crocodylidae; genus Crocodylus; species Crocodylus siamensis. The sequence goes on along the minus strand of NC_143397.1, from coordinate 242,351,708 downwards.
TACATGAAAGATGGAGAACAGAAAGCCTGAAGCAGAGACGGCAGTGAATTCTGGGATCAGCGAAGCAGGGGAGCACTGCATGATGTGCTCCAAATGCTAATCTGGAATCTGTGCTCCAAATGCTAATCAACCCACATACCCAGCTCAGTATTTATCAGACCAGTTCTAATCTGGATTTACAAAGGACTTCCCACCCCCCCACCTCTAAGCAGAAGTAAGTTCACTAGGCATCTTGCACCGTACATTCCCTGGTCCCACTATGGGAGGCCTATATAAACTCAATTGGCTACAACTCAGTTCCTGGGTTAGGGAATGCTGAGGCAAGACACCAAGTCGGGGGTATGGGCAACATTTGAACAATGGTAAAGGGTTCATCACAGCATCCAGCCCGTTGGAGCCCTGACCACAAGTGTTGTCATACTTTTCCCGGGACGATTGGTAGAAGTCCTCCCCTCCCAAAGGTTATGAACACTCCAAGAATTGCCTTAAGTCTGTTAAAAGACTATAGTAAGATCTGGAAAAGTCATGCTAAGCTGAGGCTTGTTCACAACAAGTAAAAATCCAAAACCCTGATGCTGCAAGTTACCTATTGTTTCTGAAGAAAACAGGAGATATCCCTTCAGTATATCTGCTATCCATAGGAATATCAAGCTGGCTCCTAAGTATGTGTTTCCTGAGTATCAATCAGTTTCCTGAGATGTTCCAACCAGATAACCCCTTGTAAATAGAAAAGACAATTTGATTTAAACTCTTGAGAATGCTTGAAAGAAGCTGAACTGAGGGTATAAAAATCTGTAAAAGCAGCAGCAGTGTGTGCTGACACCACCCACTTTCTTCTCGAGAGGCTGAAGGAGGCAGATCATGTCCCTTCAAAGATCGTGCTGAGAACTGTAACCTGTCAGCTTTGCAACCTGAGTGTCTTGGACTGGTGAGATCCCAGCTCACTCTCTCTCTCTTCTCTTGCTAAGCATAGATTTCTGAACCTGAACTGTATTAGTTAAGCTGGAGCTAAGTTTCCCCAAATACTTAGTGGAACCACGGTAATACTATAACTGTTTGTTTGTGTTTGTTTTTCCTTTGCATGTCTATTACTACTAGTGTCATTATATATTGCATATACTTAGCAATAAATAACTTTTTAGTCAAACTGGTGGCAACTGGGTATATTTTTTCTTCTTCTCTTCCCACTTGCTCTGCAGCAACGCTTCTTTTACCTATGCTAAAGATCCCTGTGAAGCTCAAAAATACTGTGGGGTCTGCTCATCAAGAGGCTAAAAGATTGGGACGTGCTGAGTTTGAAACACATAAGGGGATCAGCTTGTACAAGCTGATTGACCCAGTTTGGCTCAGATGTGCCCTAATGAACTGAATGCTGGCCCATGAGGGTGTCAGCTGGACACTCAGCCAGATTCTGAGGTATTCTGTTTAACTGTGTGCTTGTGTCTGACTGTAGTTGTTGTTGCTCTGATGAACTGATTCTTGGCAAATGAGGGTGTCAGCCTGTCCATGCTGATCAACCCGGCCAGGTCAGGCATATCACGTTAATCTGGGTGTGTTTGTGTGTATGACTGATTTGGGGACTGGAGGAACCCAGCCCCACTGAAACTGAGTCCTGCAAGATAGCTGCATTGGGGGTGAGGGCTTGCAGAAGGGACAGATACAGCTCCATATAGAAACACAAGTAACACAAGCAGCACATTTATAGAATTACCAAGACCCTAGCCCTAATAAATGAGCACACACCAAAGTAGCGGGCAAATCTGTTAACAAGTCCCTGTTCCCCCAAGCACTTAGTTTCCTAGTAAGTAGGGTCGGAAGGGACCTGAGCAGATCATCGAGTCCAACCCCCAGCCATGGCAGGGAAGAGTAATGGTGTCAAACGACCCCAGCAAGTTTATTGTCAAGCCTTGTCTTAAGGACCCCAAGGGTAGGGGCCAGCACCACTTCTCTTGGAAGTTGGTTCCAGATCCTAGCCGCTCTGACAGTGAAGTAGCGCCTCCTGATATCTAGCCTGAATCTACCCTCTGCCAGCTTGTGACCGTTATTCCTGGTCACTCCTGGTAGTGATCGGGGGAACAGGGACTCCCCCAATGCCTGCTGATCCCCCCTGACTAGTTTGTAAACAGAAACTAGATCCCCCCTCAGCCTTCTCTTGTGGAGGCTGAACAGGTTCAGGTCCCGTAGCCTGTCCTCATAGGGCCTGCCCTGCTGCCCCCTGATCATGTAAGTAGCCCTCCTCTGGACCCTCTCCATGTTGTCCACATCCCTCTTGAAGTGCAGCACCCAGAAGTGGACGCAGTACTCCAGCTGCGGCCTGACCAGTGCCGCATAGAGGGGGAGGATCACCTCCTTGGACCTGCTCGAGATGCATCTGTGGATGCATGACAAGGTGCGGTTGGCCTTCCTGACTGCCTCCCCACACTGCCGGCCCATGTTCATCTTGGCATCAATGATGACTCCAAGACCCTTTTCTGCCTCTGCACTGACAAGAAGGGAGTTCCCCAACCTGTAGGTATGCTGCTGGTTCTTCCTCCCCAGGTGTAGCACCTCACACTTGTCAGTGTTGAAATCCACCTGGTTCTCGTCCACCAACCCCTGTAGCCTGTCCAGGTCTGATTGCAGCCTATTCTTCCCTTCTAGTGTGCCCACTTCCCCCCACATCTTAGTGTCATCCATGAATTTGAACAGGGTACTTTTTACCCCCTCGTCCAAGTCACTGATGAAGATGTTGAACAGTGTGGGTCTTTGGACTGAGCCCTGGGGGACCCCACTGCCCACATCCCTCCAGGTCGAATAAGACCCATTCACCACCACTCTCTGGGTGCGACCCTCCAGCCAATTAGTGACCCATCTGACCATGTAAGTATCGACACCGCAGTCTCCAATTTTTTTAATGAGAATGAGATGAAAAACAGTGTTGAAGGCCTTCCTAAAATCCAGAAAGACTATATCCACCATGACACCTGCGTCCAAGGATTTTGTGACCTGGTCATAGAAGGCCACCAGGTTGGTCTGACAGGACCTGTCTCTAATGATCCCACATTAGTTGCCCCTAAGCATAATCTCCCCCGCTGGCCCCTCGCAGACATGCACCAGGATAATTCTGTCAAAAAGCTTACCCAGGACTGAGGTAAGACTCACTGGCCTATAATTTCCTGGGTCCTCCTTCCTCCCTTTCCTCCCTCAATAGCCTTCAAACACCCAGCACAGTCACCAAGAGCCCTTTGAGTTAGCTCTAGTTCAGTACAATTTACCAAAGAGCACTTTTACCTTTTCATACATGTATTATACAGGAACATATATTTAACCACCTCAATGAAACAATTGACTCTCTGATTGTGTCTGGAATGGATTACTATCAGTGGGGAGGAGTCTGAGGGGGAGGATGCAGTGGCACAGTTACAGACATTTTCCACAGTGAAGGTCAAGTGCCATTGACTCCATTTCCCCATGGCTTCAAATGCCTGGGTCCTTTGGGGTGTCAATGCCCAGGCCACAGGGGGACACCATGGGAGCAAGCATGGAGCAGGAGTGCAGGGAAGCCTACTGCTGCTGCTGTTCTCAGCTCACCCCACAGCAGGAGAAATCCCCAGACCCTCCTATCCTGACCTTGCCTGGGGCCATGGAGAATGGCTCCACAAGGTGCTGAGGTCAGCTGCAGTGATAGGGAGGGACCCTGCTCCACCCCCTTCAATGTTTCCCGTACAGTAATGCAGTAGGTGTTGGAAGCGAGGACCAGCCTGCCACAACCACCACCACTATCCTTGGCCAAGTCCTGCACCCCATGTGGCTACTTACTGAAACCTCCAGCTGGCGCAGAACAGGAGCAGCCCTGGGGCTCCCTGCAGCCCTGGTCAGCTGCGGGTGGCAAATATGTTCTCCTTCCTTACACCCAGAGGCAAGCCTTGCTGGAGAGGGGAAGAGAGAAATGGGAAGGCAAAGGAGGGGGCTGTGTTTGGAGAGGACGTACCAAAAGCAGTGGGAAAGAGTCTTACCTGCTTCAAGGACTCCAGAAAGTCCCTGGAAGAAGTCACATGACCCCGTCTGCCCATGCAGATGCACTCTGCAACCTCCCCTGTGGCACTAGTGGCATCTCTCGCACCCCACTTTTCCAGCTGTTAGATCCACCCACGATTAGTGGTGCCCAAACTTTTTGCCTACCAGCCCGGATTGGTAGTGTTTACTCTATCCACAGGTCAGACCCAGTTCGTGCTCCCCAGCTGGGGCCCAGGCAGGCATGGCAGGAACCATCTCACTGCATGGAGGAAGGGGGTGGGCTGGCTGGCCCCAATGAAGTTCTGCAAGGGAAAGGAGCTTGAACTGGCCCCATGAAGAAGTAAGGGGGCATGTGGCCAAGCCCCAATCCAATGCCACAGAGAAGGAAAGGGGTATGGTCCTGCCCTAATGGGGGGGAAGGCAGTGTGGCCCAGCCCCACACTAGCCCCATTGAGGGAAGGGGCATGGCCCAGATAAATGGGAGGGAAGGGGGCAGGACCTGACCCTGAGAAGAGGGAAGGGGGTATGGCCAGGCACCAACCCATCTCTGCAGGGGGGAAAGGAGGCATGGCCAAGCTCCTATCTGGAAGCAGGGGGCCATGGCTCGGCCCATGGAGGGAAGGGGGCATAGCTTGGGTCCAACTTGTTCCACAGGGAATAGGGTTTGAGGATTTGACAGGGAGAGGGTGGCCTTATTAATGTTCACTGCTTCCCCACTGCCAAATTTATGGACCCATGGGAAGCCTCACAGGCCAGATACAATCGCTCTGTGGGCTACATTTAGCCTGTGGGGTGGAGGTTGAGCACCCCTGCTCTAAGGGATAGCTAGACCCTTTATATTTTTCAAATCACCACACCTGCCAGAAAGGAAATACTTGATCTTGCAGAAGTGAATTTATTAATGCAATGATCATGGTAGGAAAGGTATCACCATTTGGAGAAAAATACTCTTGGCATTATCCTTGAATTCAGCTACTGTACTAACTGAAGCCTTCACCTGAGAATATTCTGGAGCAAGGATGTCAAACTCATCCAGCCCTATGAGTCAGATGAAAGGTGTGAAGCCGACCTACAGCTAGCTCAGGCCTGCAGACTGGCTCCACATGCTGGATCCAGCCACGCATGCTGTATATAACATGCCCCAGCCCCTCGCATGACACACAGCATGTGAGGCCAGTCCAGGGCATGCACTGCATGCCACACATGGTGCTGGACTGGGGCATATGTGCCAGACTGGACCCATGCCACGTGAAGCCCATGCAACACAAGCTCTGCATGTCGCATGTACCACATGGGGCTGGTTGCAGCACATGCTGCATGTGGCAGGCTGCACTGAGGGCTGGATGATATAACACCCCTGTTTTACAGGCAAAGGTAAAAAGAATAAAAATTACCAAAGGGAAGAAGGATAAAAGTCTTGTTCAGGTACCAGAAGGAAACTCCAGAGATCCTGGTGCAAGTCCTAGATATGCTGTGTCCTCCCTGAATACTGTAGGATAATTTATTTCACTTTTCTAGGCCACAGGTCCACTTTTCCAAGCCCAGCACAAGGAGCACAGTACAATGGTGACAACCCAAACTGGGGCCTTGAATCCAAACTCTTCTCTGTCTGAAACCTCATTCCTCCAGGCAGTGGCTGCTGAGATCTTACTCTGGCTCCTGGAGCATGTACTCCTGAAGGAAGAGCCCCTTTCAGACACTGCAATCTAAATCTAAACTCTACTCCTGTGTCCCTCAAAATTTATAGTTAGCTCCAAGTTATTCTGGCATGATTTGATCCAGCTCATATCTACCCAGTCTATAGCACAGCCAGGCAACACGTGCTGTGGAGATTTGAGTTTAAAAGCATACTTCAGAGATCACAACCCATGTTCGGATCCACTGAAGCCTGCAAAGCTACTGGCTCCGCTTTCCTTTCACTCCCTCAATTTGGGAATCCTAGAAATTACAAGAAATCTCACTCCTTATCAGTGCTAAGTTTCAAAGTCTTTCCTTTTGCTGAAAATGGTGCCACTGCCCTGCCCACACACATGCCTTTTAAATTACAAGCTGCACTCTCCCTGCCTCAGTTTGGATGGCAACACAGAGTGTTTCACGCTGTATTTCCCACACATCCTTGCATTATCTGTGGGCTACTGGGCAGGAAGCATCAGGAAAATGGAAAGAAAAACAGAGTTCTCCAAGTATCTCCAGCAGTTCTTATGGAGCCTGCAGAGCAGTTTGAAAATTAGATTGTCTGGCCAAAGCTAAAGGGATATTGAGAAAGAAATAAAAAAGAGGGTAACAAAGCAGCAGAATAAGACCAAAGACAGCTAAAGAGGACCGAGTAGGAGGATGCTCAGGGTGTCCACATAAAAGGAGAACAGATATAAAAAAGGCTGATGAGAGAGGAATGTATTTCTGGGGGGCGGGAATTCAGGGAAGCAAGCAAAAAAGGACTCATAAAGAATCACGCAGGCTGCCTGAAAGAACACAGAAGGAATCACACCCACTCAGGACAGCAGTGATCAAGTCCTGAATGAACTGGGAAACGGGGGAACTAAACTAGGGGGAAACTTTCATCAGTGTGAGCCTTCCTGTAGATCTGGATGGACCCATATTCAGGATTTATTCTATATTTGTTATGAAGTACTAATATCTAGCCAGGATTTCTTCAAAGCACGGTGAAGTCAAAAACAAATTTCAGTGCTAAACCAGAAGAGCTATAGACACAGATGAGAGACCTGTGGGGTCCCTGACCATTTGTGTATGGGGACCCCACACCATTGTACTGAGAACAGATAACACCAAAAGAGGAATTAGGTTTGAAAATACTAGTAAACTGTTCACAGAATCTGAGACTCTTAAATATTCTCCCAAGACTTTTTTTTTCTCCCCATGGTAAAAACAATCTAGCATGCTGTAGCTCTGCCATCCTCTTGCGCATCTCATGTTACCAGCCATGCATGTATAATGAAAATTTCCAAGGTCTCGGTGTTGAGATGTGTCACCAGATAGAGTGTAACTTTAAAAAGCTGTAATTGTATTTCTGTGCAAAGAGGCCAGCTATTTTTCTGATTATTCAGAAAGAAAGCTTTGTTGGCAGGATTAGGCTGATTTTTTAGCACAACATACATATTTTAAAAGAGCCACTGCAAAGTACTTACAACGAGCAGAGCAAAGTATTTTTAAATATACAGCCAAGAACACTTTAATATGAATAGCTTTTATGGCCTCTTTTCATCTTCAAACTGAAGCAAGGTAAGTATTTTTATAAGTGGGGAAACAGCAAGAGTAAGCATGTACTGGAATCAGTCATAGTCAGGAGTTGATAGCTGCTAGTCCTGTGCTCAGACAATTAAGACACACTTCTGTCAACCGTGCACCTAAGCCAACTGATGAATTAGCACAAGAAAGCTTTGGTGCCTTGTTTTCATATTGAACCTAGGAAGGACGCTGTTGTAGTCAAGACAGCGGACTGGGACTCAGGATTCGAGGCCCTACTATGGATTTACTGTGTGTCCTTCAGCAAGGTAGGATCACATTGTGCCCCTGTTCCTCCTCTATTCCTTTTTGGTACCTGGATTGTAAACTCTTTGCTACTAAGGGTGCTGTTACATGTTACACTTGGCATGTGCTAGCTCTAAGGAATGTTAGTCCATGTTCAAGTTAGCACATGTTGCGAGCAGTCACAAATTCAAGGGCAAATGGTCACAAACTTCTCCAAGACAGTTTCAGGCTGGACATAAGGAAGAACTTCTTTACAGTCCAAGCCCCCACGGCCTGGGACAGATGGCCGCCAGAGGTGGTGCAAGCACCTACTCTGGACTCCTTTAAGAGTCAATTGGACATTTATCTTGCTGGGATCCTTTGACCCCAGCTGACTTCCTGCCCTTTGGGCTGGGGGCTGGACTCAGTGATCTTCCGAGGTCCCTTCCAGCCCTAATGTCTATGAAATCTATGAATCTGTGAAATTAAGGGTTAATACCTAGAAACCTGCCGAATTTGTGATCGCACAATTTTCATGAAAACTGGGAATCTGAGTGGGCTCCATGAAAAATGGCAGGTTTGCTGCCAAAAAAAAAAGATTTCCAGCAACTAGAGGGTCTTGGAGCACCCGGCGGGGGTGATGGGAGGCAGGGGAAGGAGGAGGGGGCATGGCAGGGCTGCTCGCAGCAGGAGGTGTGGAGGCCTCCTGCCCTGCCCCACCTTTCTCCCTGCCCCCTTCCCCCATGCTCCTAGACTTTTTGCTTACTGGTAAGTTGGTTTTGTTTGGGTTTGTTTTTTTTTTTTGCAGCAAGCCTGCCAAATTAGTGGAGCCCACTGCTTGGGGATGGCACAGAACCGTGGCTTAATTACCCTGCTTCAGCCAGGAGAAACCATTAACCTACAATTGATAGCACATGGATTAATGGCTTTCCTGGTCTTAACCAGGGTAATTAAGCCACAGTTCAGACCATGTGGCAATTGCAGGGAGGGATGGGACTGCCGGGACCCCTTGGCCGCAGGCATGGGGAAGCCCCACCATGCTCAGCCCATGAAAGCGGCAGCCAGGCCTGGGATCTGCTTGTGAAATGGGCTGGCTGCCTCTAAGTTTCGTAGACTCCTATTAATACCCTCTGTAATGTGTACAGCTCTGGCTGGCCACTCCAGGGCTGGCAAACAGGGGCATGCATAGGGGCTGCTAAATCTGTTCTGTCTGCCCCCCTTGACTCCCACATCACTGGGAACATTTCCTCTCCCCCCACTGCCCTGTGCCACTCGAATCACCCACCTGGCAGTGGCAGTGGGGGTGAGCTGAGCAGCAGGGAGCTAGTCTCAACATCCCAAGCTGACCCAAATGGCACAGGGTGGCAGGGGAACTCCTTCTCTCCCTCTCTTCTTACCCCTCTGCTCCCCTTTCCAATTCCCCCCCCCCACCCGCTTTCCCCTCCAAACATTTGGCCTGCCCCCCTCCCATTCTCACTCACAGCTGTCCCCAGCTGTCAGTCCAGGACATAAGAATTTGGGAGCCCATGTGGGAAGGGCTGGGAGAGGTGCCTCCTGGGATACTTGTATTAGCCTCAGGGAGCAGACCGATGTTACTGCCACAAGACCTGCCTAACACCAGCTGAAAATAATCCTTGCCTGAAGAGGATTAACCCTGGGTACTTAGCTTGTTTTTTCTTGCCTTAATATGAGGACATTCCTGTTTTAAGAGCATTTAACGTGTCTGAAAGGCAACGTGTAACTGAGGTAAAAAAAACTCTCTCTCGGTTCGTTTTCTTTGGAGGCTCATTGAATAACAAATTCTTAGGCACACATTGTTGGTGAGACAAAAGGTATATATTTGCAAATAGGGTCAGAGGGAGAAGACAAAAGATCAAAACCCTCTGCCCCTGAGTACCATCATTAGCAGGCTTTTATCCCCTCTCTTCTGGCACGTGTACAGAAGCAGGAACTCTTACAACTCATTTCCGGTTCATACAAACATGCATGTGAATACGTCAGATCATGCATCCCATGTGTATTATAATTAACTACTTAAGTATGCGGGGCGGATAGGCTTAATATGTATTAGCTGATTGCGCCTGCTCAGAAAGTATTTTAGGTTACCAAAAGTTCAAACCTTCTCTGCCCCAAGGACAGGACCATTAAAAATTGCAATTTACTCTTATCTACATGAGAACGCTAAGGAGTATATGCTTTACTGTAACAAAGAGATAGTAAATTTGCAGAACAAAGAGAGCTCTTGGAGTTTTCCTTCAGTTCCCAACCCCCCCCCTTCCCTCTCTCATTAGGGAGACAAGGAAGGCTGGCAGCCGTACTTATTCAAAGGACAACTATTGATGGGAGCTAACAGCTATTGATAATGCATTTTTAATAATATTTCTAACAATATTCCCCCCTCAAGATGCTTTCTGATCTTTACTTCATTTGGGCATATCAAGATAATTACGAGGAATTCTTCTGAGGACCATGACTTTTGCTACAGTCTGTGCTTTTAGAGGGACTGCTGCAACCTGCATTCCTTCTACTGTGGTGGTTATCAATCTAGTAAGACAAGGAATGAGACAAGGGATAAAAATCAAACCAGTTAGAGCACACAAAAGCACAAACCCTACTTTTTTCCACCAGGGTCCTCCAAATAATTGAAACCACCAGTCCTTATTCCATGTGGTTTCCCACGTTTGTATTGGTACATGGGCTATTTTCCTAATCTCTTTGGCAATCTCTAAGACCACCTTCCCGTTATCATCTATTTGGAGGCAACAATTAGAAAGGTTGAACTTTCCACAGACTCCGCCATCCTCTGCGAGTAAATAGTCTAAAGCCATTCGATTTTGGTATATGGCTTCCCTCATCTGAGAACTTTGTCGAGCCAGCAACTCGAGAGCAGTGGCGGTCTGGTTAGTAATTACTTCCAAGACTGCCTGCAACCGGATGATTCTATTCAGCATATATATTGGTGTCCGGTAGCCCCAACTCCCATCATTAGCCCATGTAGCTGGTCCATAATACTCAATAATCCTCTGAGGAGGCCACTCATCCTCCTTCCACTTTTGGGAGCCACCCTGTGTCAAACTTACATCAATACTTCTCTTGGCCCTGTTCCAATCATCATACAAAGAGACTCCCAGCTTATTTCCACCCTCAGATGGTAACAAAAAGAAAGATGGTACAATTACTCCAATATAGCAGGTTCCCGTCCACCCTCGTGGTAGGACCGTATAGGCACGCTTTCCACAAATCCAATAATGTCCTTTTAGGGCCCTGTGTTCCCCTCCCAAGGCTAGGGGGTCACGGCTGTGGAAAAGAAGGGGATAGTATTTGGTGCCTTTATGCCCTAAAGGGCCAGTGTGATAGTTACTCAGTTTAAACTGACATTTCCATACGCCATCTTTATCCCTATACTCGCACTTGGTTATTTCATTTGTGTCATTTAAGGCACTCCAATATGCATTAAACCTTGCCACTGTGCCATTCAGGTGTGCCCATTGCCACTTATAAATGTAGGTAAATCGTTCGCCTCGGGTCTTTTCATATGCCTGACATCTGGTAGGGTCAGGATCGAAAGGTAATATTCTTGTCCTTTTGAGATTTTGCATCTGTGTGGAGATTGGGAGCCTAACGGCAGCAGAATTCCATTGATCAGCATACCTGCTGCATACTCGGGCCCATTTTAATGTCCATGTACACTGACTATGTCCTAACCTCTTTCCTGTACCATTACTGCTAATACAGTACTCTCCCAAGGCCACTTGGGAAAGATCCCAGCTGTGGTTCTCATCCCATTCTTGACCAGTACTCTTAACATCTGCTTTGTCACTGACTAACCATTTTGGGGCCAAAGGAAAAGCCCTCCAAGGCCACTGTTCTCCGGCCTCTCGGAGCCCCCCACAGGCCCAGCAGTTGGTAAGATTAAAAGTACTTGCAATCCTCTCCATCATATCAACATACAAATTTGTCCCTGGGGGAGTAATTTGGGAAAGCGGGGGCATAGGCCAGTGGCTAAGGCTATGCAATCCTGCTTCTTTCATTATGCAGATAACAACAAGGCACATTATAATTCCCACCATATTTTCCCTTTTACTTTCTGGACTAATTTTCTGAACTTTGATTAAGCCGTCTCAGGCGCACTTGGAGATCACCAGTAGGTTCACAGCTCCACTTGCTGGCTTCTTGTTCCGAAGACGACTCAGCTTCCGGAGTGAGTTCGTCTTGGGAGTTGTTGTCCTCTGACGCTTGTGGATGTCGTTTCACACGGGTATGGTGTATCCAACGGTCATGGCCAGCAATCTTTACAGCGGTGTGGGTTGTTAGAAGTACCTGGAAAGGGCCACTCCACCTCTCAGTCAGAGGTTCCTTTTTCCACCGCTGCACCAAGACCCAGTCTCCCGGGGAGAAGTCATGTACCGGTACGTCTAAAGGCAGGCGCTGAAAGGAGGCTGCATACCTGTGAAGAGAAAACAAGACAGACTGCAAAGCAATAACGTACATATGAAGCTCACTATTACCTAATTCAAAAGTTACATTCTCTCGCATCCCAGGAGGTAAGACTCGAGGCGGCTTGCCAAACATAATTTCATATGGGGTCAATTTAAGGCCCCGTCGGGGAGTGTTTCGAATGCAAGTAAGGGCGAGCGGCAATGCTTGAGGCCACTTAAGACGTGTTTCAATACAGATTTTGGTGAGCAAAGTCTTTAAAGTCCTATTCATACGTTCCACTTGTCCTGAACTCTGTGGTCTCCATGGTGTGTGTAATTTCCAAGTAACCTTGAGAGTTTGCGCGACTCCTTGAACCACTTTTCCCACGAAGTGTTGTCCTTGGTCCGACTCAATGGACTCAGGCAGGGAATACCGTGGAATGATCTCCTGCAACAAATACTTCACTACTGTAGCCGCAGTGGCAGTCCTGGTGGGCCAGGCCTCGACCCAACCAGAGAGCTGGTCTACCATGACAAGTAAAAACCCGTGATGTCCGGACCGTGGGAGCTCGGCAAAATCAATCTGCCATGCCTGTCCAGGGTACGCTGCCCAGGGTCTACCTCCCATTGGCACAGGGGGTTTCCTTCGGGGGTTTACTTTCTGGCATGTGATGCACTTGGTAGCAATGCGCTGAGCTTCTACATATAGCCCTGGAGCTACTGCTTGGCGAATCACTAGATCACCCATGGCCAAGCCTCCCATATGGGTTCTTGCATGGAGCTGTTGCAGCACCTCCTGAAGCAATGGCCTGGGTATCATGACTTTCCCTCCTGGTACTATCCACCACCCCTGGGAGTTCTTTTCTGCACAAGCTCTTTGTGCAAATTTATCTTCTTCAGGGGAATACTGTGGGACTAAATCTTGGATGTCTGGCCATATGGCATGGGACATGGCCTGCTTGGATACCTCCTCCGCTTCTCCCCCAATAAATGCAGCTTCCTTTGCTGCTGAATCAGCCTTTGCATTTCCAAGCTTATGCTTTTCCTCAGCAGCCTTCCCATGGGCCCGCACATGAATGACTGCTACCTCTTTAGGCTGGTGGAGTGCCTCTAGTAGCTTGATAATCTGGGGGCCATTAGCAATTTTATTCCCAGAGGCCGTAATAAAACCCCTTTCTTTCCACAATAGTCCGTGTGCATGGACTGTAGAAAAAGCATAGCGAGAGTCAGTGTATATATTAACCCGCTGGTCTGTCCCCAGCTGTAATGCTCGGGTGAGCGCAGTGAGTTCTGCGGCCTGTGCCGACCATGAGCTTGGCAATGACTCCCTCCATACTACCTTATCCAAGGTTACCACTGCACATCCTGTTCGTCTTTTTCCATTGATGACAGAGCTGGAGCCCTCTACGAAGTATTCAACATCTGGGTCCTCAATTGGGTCCTCAGCAAGATCAGGTCGCACCTGTGTGGTTTGATTTAGGACCTCAAGGCAGTCATGCATCGGTTTTCCTGGCTCCGGCAGCAAGGTTGCAGGGTTTAAGGCTGTAGTATGTTTGAAAGTAAGTCCTGGATTATAGAGCAAAAATATCTCATACCGTGATTGTCTGGAGGGGTTAAGAAATTTCCCTCCCTCAGTCCCTAGGATCTGGGGAACTCCATGAGGAGTGAGTATTTCCATATCCGCACCCATGACTATCTTCTGGGCTTCTTCAACAACCACTGCTGTGGCTGCCACAGCCCGAAGACAGGCTGGCCACCCGAGTGCCACTGGATCTAGAACCTTTGAGTAATATCCCACGGGTCTCCAGGTCGGGCCCGATGGCTGTGTCAGCACCCCTGATGCAACCCCTCGATTCTCATGAACATACAGTCGATATGGCTTTTTACTGTTTGGGATGGCCAGGGCAGGGGGCTGGGTTAATGCTGCTTTAAGCAGATCAAAGGCATGCTGCATTTCTTTATTCCATTTCCATTTAGTGAGACTCTCCTTAGTTAGTGAGTCATATAGTGGTCTAGCCTTCCCACCATAATCTGGTATCCATAGTCGACAGAACCCAGTTAGCCCTAGGAATGCCCGCAGCTCCTTGGGTGACTTAGGTGGGGTTAGACCTTGGATTGCCTGTATGCGATCTGCACTTAGGGCTCTGACTCCTTTTGAGAGCTTATATCCCAAAAATGTGACTTCAGGCTGACATATCTGGGCTTTCTCTCTAGAAACTTTATATCCTTTTTTTCCCAGAGTGTTTAGGAGTGACCTGGTGGCTTCCTCACAGAGCTGCAAGTTTGGGCTTGCAACTAGCAGGTCATCCACATACTGGAGGAGAGTCACTGCGGGGTGTGATCCCTTCCACTCCTCCAAGTCCTTCTGAAGGGCAAGTCCGAAAATATGAGGGGCTGCTACGAATCCTTGTGGGAGAACTGTCCACATGAGTTGGGCTTTATGGAAGGTGTCTGGATCCTCCCATTCAAAAGCAAACAATTTTTGACTGTCTCGGTGAAGGGGAATAGAGAAGAAAGCATCTTTCAAATCTAGCACTGAAAATATTTCAGCTTCCCCCGGTACTTGTGTCAAAATCGTGTGAGGGTTCGGGACTACAGGATGGTCTGAAAGGACCTTCTTATTTACTGCCCGTAAGTCTTGGACCAGTCTGTATGAGACCCCATCTGCCTTCGGCACTCCAAGGATGGGGGTGTTATAGGGTGTAGTCCCTTCCACTAGCCATCCGTACCTCTTGTATTTCTCTATTAACGGCTTGAGTCCAGCTCTGGCCGCTCGGCTGAGTGGGTACTGCTTTACCCGAACGGGCCCCTCCCCATCCTTGAGTACGATCCTTACCGGGGAGACGAACTTAGCTCGCGCAGGGGTTCCATCAGCCCATACTGAGGGGTCTACTCCAGTCATGTGATGTTCTGGACTTACTGCAGGGCATCGGTCCTCCAGGAGAGCCATCTGATAGTTCGAGCTCTGCTTGACAGGTAGCTGGACCACCATCTGATCGTCTCTGAAAAAGATCTCAGCTTGCAATTTTGTGAGTAAGTACCGCCCAAGGAGTGCAACCAGGCAACTTGGAGAATACACAAAGGAGTGCTCAAGCAAATGATCTCCCACTTTGGTGAGGAGTGGTTTACAAACAGGGAGTCGGGTTTGCACTCCCTCAATCCCTTCTACAAGTACATGCTGTTCACTAGTTCCTGCACAGGGGGGTTTTTCTGGAATCATTGAAAATGTAGCCCCAGTATCCACCAAGGCTTCAAAGTTTTTGCCACCAACCCTAATGGTTACCATGGGATCTTCTCGGGCTCCAACCCGAAGGGTAGTGGTCTTAGATCCCTGTCCCCTTCATTCTGAATCCTCACCCTTGTCTTCTGCCCGCATGAGGTGACCTCTCGGTTCCCTCTCTCTCTTCTCCTTCAACTTCGGGCATTCCCTTTTCCAGTGTCCTTTCTCTTTGCAATAAGCACAAACGTCTGCTCCCACTCTTTCTCCTTTCCCCTTCTGCATCCCAGCCTTTTCAGAGTTCCCTCCAGTTATAGCAGCTGCTAGTGCTGCCATCTGTCGCTGAGCCTTTTTATCCTCCTTGCGCTCCTGCACTTGCTCACGATTCCCATACACCTTATATGCAATTTCCACCAGCTCTGAAATCGGTTTCCCAGCACCTCCCTCAGTTTTCTGTAACTTCTTACGGATATCAGCAGCAGATTGACCAATAAACATAAGATTTACCATGCGCTGGTTATCTGGGGCTTCTGGATCCAGATCCGAAAACCTGCGAAACGCCTCATACAGCCTCCCAAGGAAAGCTGAGGGATCCTCCTCTTTTCCCTGTCTCACTTCATACAACTTAGACAGATTGGTAACCCGAGGCACTGCCTTTCCCATTGCTTCCACTATAATTCCCAGATACCGTGCACTCAGCTCTCTGCCTTCGGCAGTGTGATTATCCCATCTCGGCTCTTCTACAGGGAAGGTATCACGCAGAGTACGACCAGCAGCACCCTCTAACTCAACTCTGGCTGTCGCAATACGCTCTGCTGTCCCCAACACTAATCTCCTCTCCTCCGGGGTTAGGAGGGTCTGGAGCATCATCTGGACATCAGCCCAAGTGGGTCGATGAGTCTGCCCAATGGATCGAAACAAATCCCTCATCTTTTCAGGGTCTTCACGAAAAGAGGGGCTCTGATTCTTCCAGTTAAATAAATCTGAAGTGCTAAATGGGGTGTAGACAAAAGTTGCAGTGCCTCCTTCCCCAATAACCTCTCGCATCGGACAGTTCAGCACCGGCTGTGACTCTACAGGCTTGCGTAAATAATAACCCTTATTTCCTGATTCAGATGAGGCACTTGGCTGAGGCTCACGCTCTAACTCATTAGGTATGCCTTGGTACGTCGGTGGTGGTCTCTCTAAGGGAGGGGGCGGTGGTGCAGAAGGACTGGACCCCGAGGAGGCGTCTGACTCATCTTCGCTACCCGACAGGGCAACCGGAGCACGGGTCCGGTACTCAGCCAATTCAGAATCCCCCCCCTCATTAGACTCAGGAAGTACAGGCGCCCCCCCCCGAGTCTTTTTCTTAACAAGCATCACATGAGACTTTACTAAGTAATTCTTAATCCAAGGTGGCTGATTTTGAACCACCCACAACCAACAATCAATATAAGGAAACTGATTCCAATACCCATTTTGCATAACAATTTCATGGATAGCTATCACTTCTTTTAGCACAAAGGATCCTTTCGGGGTCCAGTGGACCCCAAATGTTGGCCACTCGAGTTGACAGAACTTAATTAAATCATCTTTTTTCATTTTTATTCCGTAATCGGCCGGCCTTGCAAATTTATTAAAATGACGTAATAAGCACCTTAGAGGGGTATCCGTGTTTTCTACACGAGAGCTAACCGTACCCATTTTGCCCACAAAAGTGCACCCAAGGCACACCAAATACCAAAAAGTCCCTTACAGCAGATGATTTACCATGAGAACATGCACACCTCCTGCTCCGGACCCAGAACCAAATTGGGCAAAGGGAATTCGTATACTCACTCAGATACCCCAGAGATCTCGATCCAAAGCCAAAAATGTGTACCTGGAGACTCCAAAAAAAAAAACAAAATTTGCATAGGAGCTCTTAGTGTTCCGGATGTTCCGGCTCACACCTCAAGCCCCCCCTCAGGGCGAGCCAAAAAGAAAGGCTCGGCGCGCAAACCCCCCAGGGGGGCAGAGACGATGTGCCGACAAACTCCGGAGTTATCCAAAGAAAGCCCCACGTTGGGCGCCAGATTGAGGTAAAAAAAACTCTCTCTCGGTTCGTTTTCTTTGGAGGCTCATTGAATAACAAATTCTTAGGCACACATTGTTGGTGAGACAAAAGGTATATATTTGCAAATAGGGTCAGAGGGAGAAGACAAAAGATCAAAACCCTCTGCCCCTGAGTACCATCATTAGCAGGCTTTTATCCCCTCTCTTCTGGCACGTGTACAGAAGCAGGAACTCTTACAACTCATTTCCGGTTCATACAAACATGCATGAGAATACGTCAGATCATGCATCCCATGTGTATTATAATTAACTACTTAAGTATGCGGGGCGGATAGGCTTAATATGTATTAGCTGATTGCGCCTGCTCAGAAAGTATTTTAGGTTACCAAAAGTTCAAACCTTCTCTGCCCCAAGGACAGGACCATTAAAAATTGCAATTTACTCTTATCTACATGAGAACGCTAAGGAGTATATGCTTTACTGTAACAAAGAGATAGTAAATTTGCAGAACAAAGAGAGCTCTTGGAGTTTTCCTTCAGTTCCCAACCCCCCCCCCTTCCCTCTCTCATTAGGGAGACAAGGAAGGCTGGCAGCCGTACTTATTCAAAGGACAACTATTGATGGGAGCTAACAGCTATTGATAATGCATTTTTAATAATATTTCTAACATAACTACACCCAAAGTTTCTCCCTCTGCATTTGTACAGTGGCTCAATCCTGGCTGTAGCATCTGGGTGCTGCACTGCTACAAACACTAATAATAGAAAATTCTTGGCACCATTATAAATTACAACATAAGCACTCATTTTCAAACTAAAGCTGAACACATGAAAGGAAAGAAGAACCTGGGAGGACAATCCAACTGTATATTTAAATAACAAAAGACAGATAGCTCCCCTCAGTTGAAAGAACAGGTAGCTTCCTTCTTTCCTCCATCATCCAACCCCACAGACATTTCGTGGCTGAAATCCAGGCATTTACTTGCATCTGAGTGATGATCTTGGTATCAATTTTATACATTAATGCATATACATTATAGGTGGTCATGATGAAATAATTTAGTCTCTTGTTCTACTGGTATTTGATGGCCAAATTCATGCAGGCAAAAAAACGTACACAGTTTTAGCAACTTTGCTACTCAATCCAATTCAGACCTCAGCTTCACCAGCCAGTAATTTCTCAGCACTCTTCTTCTACAAGCTGAAATAAAACTCTGCTCTTCTTTGCCTTAACAATGAACTCCATTGGCATGTCCCTGTGACATCTGTCTCTTGCAATTGCATGCAGTACTATAGTTTGTGAGTTAGATCAAAGGTCTCTGGGAAGACAAAATTCTCCTCAATGAATTAAAGTCATGATGTAATTTTAAAACTGAAGGAAGGATAAAAGATACAAGGAGACAACTGGTGGGCAAACACCAATAGCCCAAGCCTGAAAAGCCAGGGATGGAGTGCTGCTTACAGTATGAATGAAACCATAAGGAACAGCAAACTGTGAGATGTAATGTTCCATTACAGAAAAGAAAAGTCCCTGAGAGCTCCCACATCTGTGGTAGCAAGTAGGGGGGGGTACTTGCTTATCAGATGACATTTATTCTTTAATTCTGCTATTAAAATGTTTCTCCAGTAGCTTTTCAGGATCAAAGAGCATCAAGATTTCTAATTATGGCTTTCATAACTGGAATAAAGTTGATCTTATTGGAGGTGACAGTGGAGTGGGTAAAATGATCCAAAGAGTACATTCAAATAACAAAAATGTCAGTCAGCATTCAACTTCAAAAAATTAACAGTCATCTATACTGATATCTTAATTAGGCGATAACAAAGTCAAAGCATCATCTCTCCAGGTCCAAAGGAAACAGAAACACTTGAGTATCATCATCAAGATTAAAGTATCCAAAGCTCAGTATTACAAAGGATCCATCAGAGCCTGCTTCACCATTTATAAAAACAGTATTCACTAGTTGTAAGACTTCAAACAAGATCAGTTCTGGGTCAGTTATGCTCAAATACAACCCAAGTAGTAAAACCCAGAGCATTAAGTGACTGAGCAAACATCAAGGCCATAAATTAGGACAGAAAGGGTCAATTTTCAAATTTAAAATGTTCGCAACATCTCAATACGCACGGCTTCCTTACTAGAGTCTTGAGGGTCATTGCATTTGTTAATGTGTAAAGTTTTAAAAATAGCAAACTATTTATGAATGCTTCAGGTTTCAGGCTGCAAAATGAACTGGAATTCCCCAAGTATTTACTGTCTTTGATAGGTTTTAATTTTTTTTTAATGCATTGACTATTTAAGGGGGTGAAGTTCTTTTTTAAAAACAGGCAAAAAATGTGTAATAATCTTTCTTTGACATTTAGTAATATCACAAAACCCTCCAAAATCCATGCCAGGAGATAACCAAGCAAGGGTAAAAAATATGTCCCAAATACTATGTCTGGTTAAATGACTCTTCAGCTGAGTCCCCAAAGGTACAATGAAAAAAGGTGTCTGGACCATAAGGTCCCAAGTTAGCCAGGTATCTTTTCATGTAAAAGGGATAATCCTTATGAATGTTTAATGCAATCTCCACTATAATGCAGAAATATGCTGAATTGTAGGAACATCCAAAAAAAGTCTAGGATGAAGATTCGGTTTCTCTGAGTCTCTCATGAGATGAGATCTGTCCATTGCTTATGGATCTAATTGCTCTATTACCAGGTTAGACCAGAGTCTCAAGATACGTTCATACCACCACTTGCAGTGTTACTATAGCCCATCCTCTAGTCCAAACTTCCCAACCTGTTCACCAAAAAAAAAAAAATTCCTATCTTGTCTCCCAGCAGTAGTCCAGCTCACACCTGGAAGCTCTGCTGAGCTCCAGGGCCCCAAAAACCAGCCTTTTCCTGGCCTGTGCCTCCCTGAAGTGTGTTTTGGAACTCATCTGGGTCATATTGATGCAAGCATAGCAAGTCCACAATCATCCCACAACTTTCTGTTCCTGAACTTCTGGATCACACCGTAGACAAAATGAACAGAAAATAGCTAGGCACAGAAGGAGAGTCAAGTAATGAGTAGACCAGTTCCTAGATGGGCTTGTAAGAATTGGTCAGCCCTCTATTTGCCTCTCCTTCTATGCCTGGCAAGCAGTTACAGCAAAGTACAGATTCTTGTTTGCCAGGAATCAAGACAGGAACGTGTGGCTGACATGGTTTGGGCTAATTGAGGATTAGCTGAAATAGCAACGTAGACATACACAAAATCTGAAAAAGGTTGAAGCTGAGAAGATCAAAGCTGTTTGTCTGTTACCCCATGACACTGAAATATCTGTTATTTGGGGAAGACATTGTTACAGTAAAAAAAACCCACCACATTTGCCAAGTCTCATGTTTTCCTTGATCTTCACACTTTATACATTTCTTGAAACCGTGTGCTGTCTACTGCGAAGGACTCAGACTTCAAAAGCCTTGAACTAAACTGCACAGAAGTCAAAGACTAACAACTAATACAAATGCAAGGGTGTTTCAGAAACCGACAGCAAAATGGCTGTCTATGCTGTTGTCTGCAACAAAGTGGGAAACTACACAGCAGCAGGGAACACCAATGGTGGCATTGTTGAATGCACTTGCAACTACATAGAGAAGTGATCCAGTAAATGATCAGTACCCACAAAACAGTTTTATTACAAAATGGCCACTAGCATATGAAAACCCTCATATATTAATAAGAACCGTGGGCAAATTAAACCAAAGCATCTCCTCACCTGTTTTCCAGGAGTTGAGAGAGATGTGGCTGAAAGCAACTGCAGAATAACTGGTCCATTTTTTTTTCTCTAGCAATCATAGTAAACCAACAGCTGGTGTTTACATTTAGTGTTGGAGGATTCCCCATGAATACAAACTCATTTATCTGTGGCAAGCTGAACTGGAATAACAAAGTCCTTAATACACGTTTAACTGAAGCTGAATTATTTCTCTTTGGTATTCGAAACAATTCAAAACTTAAATATACAGGGGCATGTGTAGATGCGCCCACTGTTACCGACTTTGTGCGGTGGCTCATATGACATCAGAATTCAATTTCTCTCCCACTGAAACAGTCAGAAGAAACTTCTCTGGGAGACAATAACATACCTATATCCTACCCTAAGCTCTCTTACCTTTTGGACATCAGGTGAGGCTGTGACTCAGTTTCTCCTCTAGTCTGCAGGCTGCTTACCCTGTTCCGTAAGCCTATGCAATTTCTCAGCTAACCAGCTCGTTCCTTAGCTTGAGTGCAGCTTCTTTATCATTCTTAATGCCAGCAAAGGGAGCAGAGAAGACCCCCATCTCACCCATCCCGAAAACTTCAGCCTGGGAGCTCTAACCAAGCCCAGGTGCCGACAATGGCCCTTGCCTCATTGCCTCAGTAATTTTCCTTCCTGTGCTTGATCCTTCCCTCAACTTCCTGCCTTAGAATTTATAGGCTTTCTCATAAACCATTTACACCTACCTTGATAAACCTCTTTATTGAAGCCACTGTTCAAAACCTTGCCCTTTTCCTCATTCTCAGTTGCAAAAGCAAAATCTTACAGTATATAGTCATGCAGTTGCAATGAGCCTGAGCCCAGCTGGAGAGGTGCCTATCCCAGGCCACACCTGGAGGAGATCAGAGACTAGGCCAAGTCATCCCCAAGGGCTACAGGAAGATAGTCCTGCCTGGTTTGGCCCTAATAAAGTCCGAGTAGTCTCAGTCCAGGCAGCAGACTGCCCTGCTGTACTCTGCCTAGCTCCTGGTCACCTGCTTCACTTGGCATACTGCCTAAGCTGAACTCCCAGCACAAGGATGACCTACCCTGACCGTCTATTAGGCCTGTGCGAGTAGGCAGCTATTCGATCCGGCTTCCAAGTTGCATCCAAATCAGACAGAAAACAACAAAGTTATAGCTATTTCATTGATTCCCATACTCTATGGCTGTATTGCCGAATCAGCTTCGAATCTTTTCCAAAGTGATTTGGAAGCTCCAAATTGATTCGGAAAGCCTAAAGCTTCCAGCGATTCAATTCTGATTCATAGATTTGATCTCCAAATCATCTGAATCATCTCCAAATCCAAAGCATGATCCAAAGCTTTTCAGAGCCCTACCGTCTATGCCCCCGTCTCCTACAACACCAACATGAAATCAGACATATATCCCCTGGCCTACCAGTTCTGACAAACTTTGTGGACTGCAGTTCCCATAATGGCCTTGTTTGATCTACATCCTCTACTTAAGAGGCCAGCACATGCTCTGTTAGAATTTCCAGGGCTCACTGTTTAACTTGGTGGCAATTCCCTGAGGAGCCAAGTCTCCTTTTATTTACTATGAACACCTCTTGTTTGTAAGCACGAGTTACTTGTGTCCTGCAGTAGTTGAATAGACCCCCAGCCTGATGATTGCAGCTTGATCAAGCATACTTCATTCTGACTATCCATTTCTGGTATGCAATAAGCTCTGACAAGCCAAGCAGCAATGCATCAATATACCAGACTGATTTATTTCTTCCTAATAGAATTACAGTGTGAGCTACAGGCTGCAATGAGGTGCTTTGCTACCTCTGTTGTTTGTTCAACAGTACATCTTTTTCATATACCATTTGTTATGGGCCTGTTGTTATGGGTCCAAATAACCATTGTTATGGGTCCAAATGACACTGACATAAATGGTCACCTTCCCACTGATTTCAATGGGTGCTGAGTCAGGTTAATACTCTACCTTGCTACCTTGATACACACAAACCACTTGGAATCCCCAAGGTATCAAGACACCCTCTAAAACATCAAGCTTTGGATTATGAAATAAGTGTCTGTGAAAGGGCTGATACGAGACGGCAGAGAGATCTGGCACAGCAATTAATGTGTATGGGCACTTGTACACATGATGGGGTTTGATCCTCATTAAATTAAATAGGGTTATTAAAATTAAAATGATTTATTTCAAATCCATGCGGCAGTGTTTAAAGGGGACAGCCTTAAATTGAATTAAGCTCAGTGTGCAATTCACATCAGGAAGAACCATATAACAATCAACCCCACTGATCTCGTTGGTACTCAATTACAGCAGGGGCGCCAGCAAACTAGTAATCCCCTCAATCCCAAAACACATCCCCCAAAGCTGTATCTGGCTGCAGGGATCCCCACACCAAGCCCATAGCACACCCCCAAACCATGTGGACTCCCACACCAATCCACCTATGAGAAAAAGCACACCACATCCAGAAGGAACTGTAAAAATTGAAACCTTTAACTTTTTGTAAAAATTGTTTTCCCCAGACATGATTATTATGTTCAGTTAAAAAAAACCTTTATAAAACACAGTTAAAAATAAATAACTCTTAAAAAATATGAAAAATAACTCTCTTTTAAAAAATAAGAAGCTTTTACCTTAAAAAGAAAAAACGTCAAGTATAAAGCATAGTATAAAATATAAAATTCTCTATTCCTTCCTTACTTATGTAAATTTTAATAAATAAATAACTACAAATAACCAGAAATATTCTATTCTTTACACACTATTCTGTATACTATTCTATCTATATTTATTCTATCTCTATTCTATCTTTATACTCTATATACTAGTCTATCTATACATACTATTCTATCTGTATTCTAAACTATTTTTATTCTTTTATTATATTTCTATTTCTTTTCTATAATGTTCTATAACCTTCTTCTTCTCTCTTCTATAATCTGCCTATCTTCTATCAATGTCTTTATTCTTCATTATGTTCTTCTATTTCTGCTCTTCTAAGAGTCCTGCAAGGGAAGAAAGAGGACAGATTTGGTCCATGCTCCCAAAACTACCTTCTTGGTTTCCTCCATAGAGGCTACAACATCTCCCGTGGGAGATTTCTGTCATTACCTAAATATTACCCAGCATGCTGCATAGCTCAGGGGATGGGTCTGGCATGCAGCATCTGCCATGTAAGGGGTTTCTGAAAGGCAATAATAAGAAAGACAAAAGTTACTCCAAAATATTGAAGTCTTAAGAAGAGGTGACATGAAACACCCCCTCAACTGCAAACTTAGCATTTGCTGTTTCTGCTGCTGCTCCGCCTGTCCTTAATTGGCAGCTACAGGTCCAGAGCAAAGGGGTACAGGGGTGGGGGCACCATCTTGTTACCAGATTTGCCCATCGCTTTGGGGTGTGCTCATTTGTTAGGGATACATTTCTAGGGTCTTTGTAATTCTATCAATGTGCTGCTTGTGTTACTTGTGTTTTTATATGGAGCTGTATATCTGCCTTCTACAAGTCCTCACCCCCAGGACTCAGTGTCAGTGGGGCTGGGTTCCTCCAGCCACCAAATCAGTCACACACACACACACACACACACACACACACACACACACACAGAGATTAATGTGGCATGCCTGACCCGGCTGGGTTGATCAGCATGTACAGGCTGACCCCCTCATATGCCAGGTGCCAGTTCATTAAGGTAACAATAAAATGCAGTCAGATGTAAGTGCACAGGTGAACAGAATACCTATGAATCCAGCTGGGTGTCCAGCTGACATCCTCATGGGCCAGCATTCAGTTTACTAGGGCACGTCTGAGCTAAACTGGGTCAATCAGCCTATACAAGCTGATCCCCTTCTGTGTCTCAAACTCAACACATCCCATTCTTTTGCCCTAACTGTCCTAGTAGTGGTAGCCTCTTGATGAGTGGACTCCACAGTATTTCTGGGCTTCACAGGGATCTTTGGCTTAGGTAAAAGAAGCATTGCTGCAGAGCAAGTGGGGAAGGGAAGTAGAGAAGGAAAACTACACCCAGTTACCACCAGTTTGACTATAAAAGTTATTTATTGCTAAGTATATGAAATGTATAATGGTAGTAGTAGTAATAGACATGCAAGGAAAAACAAGCAAAACAATTACAATATTACCCTGTTTTAATTAAGTATTTAGGGAAACCTAGCTCAAGCTTAACTAATACAATTTAGGTTCAGAAAGCTATGCCTAGAGAGAAAAAGGAAAAGAGAGAGAGAGCGAGAGAGAGAAAAAGGAAAAGAGAGAGAGAGCAAGAGCTGGGATCTCACTGGTCCAAGGCACTTGGGTGATTTTTTGACAAGCAAAGTTCCCAGCACAGTCACTGAAGGGAGATGATCTGTTTCTGCCACCTTCTTGAGAACAACAGTGGATGGTGTCAGAGAGATTTCTCTCTCTTGAAGCACACTGTTTGCTGCTTTACAGCTTTTTATAACCTTAGCCCAGCGTCTTCAAAGCATCCTTTTAATTGTGTAAATCAAGAGGGTCCCAAGCCATAACTGACAGGGAAAATCCTGTTATGTAAACAGTTTCAATTTAAATGAATTACCTTGTTCAGTGACAAGGGGTTATCTGGTTTGGAACATCTCAAGAAGCTGATTAACAACCAGGAAAAACAAAGTTTTAAGGAGTAACCAGATGCCTACAAGCTATCTTGAAATTATTATAAATATAGAAGATACACTGGAAGGGATACCACGTTGTTTCTTCTTAGATGGCCTAGCTATGCTTGCACTGTGAAGTCAGTATCAGTGTTTTGTATCTTACCTGTTGTGAATAAGCCTCAGCTTAGCAAGACTTTCAGATTTTACTGTAGTCTTTTCACAGACTTAAGGGGATTACTTGGAGTGTTCATAAACTTTGTGGAGAGGCCTTCCACCAGTCATCCCAGGAAAAGTATGACAGCATTTGTGGTCAGGGCTCCAATGAGCTGGATGTTGAGATGAACTGCTAACCATTGTTTAAATGTCGCCCATACCCCCTCTGACTCGGTCTCTTGCCTCAGCATTCCCTAACCCGGCAACCAAGTTTTAGTCAATCAAGTTTAAATAGGCCTCCCATACTGGGACCATGAACTGTAGGGTCTGAGATGCCTATTAAACTTTTCTTATGCTTAGTTTTGGTTAGATGAGGGGTGGGGTGAAGTGAAAAAGTCCTTTGTAAGTCCAGCAAGCTGGGTGCCAGGGCTCCCTCAGGAACACAGAGCTGACAGGTAACAATCTAAGTAATGGTAAGTGGTGTATGGACCACCAAGACCATAGGTTAGGTCCATACAAGTGGCACAAGGTGGTGGCAGGGGGAGTTTGGGCTTTGTCCTTCCATGTTTTTTCTTTCATGAATGAACTACATTTCCCAGCAACCCCTGCCAGAGTGGCTGGGGCCGGTTTCCATGGGGACCCCTACAGCAGCTGCACTATGATAGGGTGGCTCTGGGGTTTCCATGGATACTGGTCCAGATGCACACAGCTGTGCACACAGTGATGTATAATTTTGGGGTGGCTATGGCCCTCCCCCTTAGCACCAGCCCTGCTAGCAAGGTCCGCGGCATGGCTCAGAGCTGCACCACTGCCTCCCTGGCATCTTGCGGTGGTGACAGCATGGTTTGTCACTGAGGAAGAACCACAATCTGCAGCCTGCCATGCCCCAGGCCATGCTGTCACCACCACAAGATGCCAGGCCATCTGCACCCACCGGCAAACCAATAATCCCCTCAGTCCTGAAATTCATTTTCGCAGAATTAGCTGCCCACACCAAAAAAAAGCACAGCACATCCAGAATCAACAGTATAAAATTGTAACCTTTATTTGCTTCCTGAAAATATTGTTGGCACTTTACGGAGGTGTAAAAATATAAATAACATTAAACAATTATAAAATAATAATATTATTGCAAAAAAAATTAAGAATCCCTTATAAAATATAAATTTGCCTTTCCTGGCTTCTCTGCCTTATTTACAAAATTAATAAATAAGGAACTACAAATAATTATATACATATAAAATAAATAAAATAGCCAACCTGCAAAAACAACATAAACAAACTTACATTACCCTATTCTCTAGTCTACCCTATTCCTATTCTATCACTTCTATATCCTATAATCAATTTTATTCTATTGTACATCTATTCTATTTCTATCTGTTTATATTTATATTTCCATGTCTTTTCAGTTATTGGTTATCATTTTACTTTTGAACTGACTCTATTCTTCCTTTGATAATTGTCCTCCCTCTTCTTCAATTTCATAGCCATGGGTACTCCTGCTGGAGTTTTAGCAGGCAGCCCACCCTCCCCCAAGCCACAAACTCCTGCAGAGTCATACTAATCCCTCTTCCCACCCCTCCCCACCCTGCCCATGGGGCCATGGAGCAGTTTCATTAACCCTTCACAGGACATGGTCTATCCAGGGAAGCTAGGCTGGGGGTGTGGACCCATCCCAGGTGTAGGGCAATGAGTTTTCCTTGGGTCCACCAGTGCCCCACCCCCCAATATTTTGTCTCCAGCACTGCAGCTAGCATCCTGCAAACAATAATCCCCTTCTCCTGCCTGGGAAGCTTCTTCCTCCCCTCCCCCATGCCCTGCCACAGTCCCCAGTGATGGCCAGCTATTCATAGGGGGGAAGTCACAGCTGCCCATAGGGAGACCCCCGCCACCCCACTTCATCCCCTCTACTACCCACCATCAGTGCATCCTCCTCCCTGCTACTACAGACAATGTACTGATGAGACAGACAGAAGCTTTGTGTTCCAATAAAATTTTTACTTTTATTCCAAGAAACACTCAGCAGTATGTATCAGGAATTATTCATCAGCCTAGACAGAACCAACTCCATCGGCTACATCCATAATATGTGCAGCCAGGCAATCCCACATAGTGGCCTTCTGCCTAGTGTCTCCATGCTGATTTTTTGGGGTGCCATGCGCTGCCCACCCATATCTCTGTCTGCCCGCTGCATCCCGCACTTCCTCAGCCCACAACTTGCTAAAAACTTCTCCCCTGGTTTCACAGATATTGTGGACACTATAAAAGCCATTATGTTTTCCCGCTCCAACTTGAGCCTGCAGTTCAGTGACCTCCTCT
Organism: Crocodylus siamensis; assembly: GCF_052110815.1. NCBI lineage: Eukaryota > Metazoa > Chordata > Crocodylia > Crocodylidae > Crocodylus > Crocodylus siamensis. The sequence goes on along the minus strand of NC_143397.1, from coordinate 242,323,724 downwards.
GTGCTTTAAAGCAGCCAAATGCTTATTCAACAGCCATCCTGCTGAAAGCCATCTTTTGCAGGCCAGTTATGTGTCCTTCATATATGACTTCATAAGCCAGGGCTTTAGAGGGCAGTGTCCACTATGATAAGGGATGGCAACATCACGGGTCACTCTGTCGGGGACTCCAGGCGCATAGTAAGGGTGCGCAAAACTGGCTGTATTCTATTCAGATTCAGACCAAATTGGGGACAGTAATTCAATTTGTTGATTCCAATCACTGTCCCCGATTTGACTCAGCTGATTCCAAATCTGAAGATTCAATTCTGATTTGGAGAATCAGCAATTTGGCCATAGATGCAGCTTTAAATATTTTTTCTACATACCTCGAGGTACCAGGAGCAGCTTGTCAATGCTGAGATGCTGGGGTGGATGCAGCATCCCACAGGAGCACAGGGGATTCCCCTGTGTACTCAGCAGTGAACCCAGAAGTGGACCAGACAGAAGTAGTACTTCCAATCCACTTCCGGGTCTGTAGGGGAGCGCTCAGCCCCCGCTCCCAGCTCAGTGATCGTCTGTGGGGGGGGGCCATGGGTGCCCCCCCAAAGTCAGGAGGCACCAGTCGCCAAGCTGGAAGGGCATGGGGGGTGCCCCCTGCATGCTTCCTGCTGGACCTGGAAGTGGACCAGAACTGCTTCTGGTGTACTTCCAGGCCTGCTGCTGAGCACATGGCGGGGAGTTCCTGTGGAACGCTCCATTCGCCCCACCATTGCAGCATTCATGAGCCACCTGGTACCTTGAGGTATGTAGAAAAGACATTTAAAGCTATGTCTATGTCTGGATCGCCGAATATTTCCAAATCTCTCTAAATCGATTAGGAGGGTTGCGATTAGATTGAGAAAGATTAAAGGGTCTTCTGATTCAATTCAGTTTCAGAGATTCAGCCACCAAATCAGGCTGAGTCTCCACCAGATTGAGTCAGGGATCTGGGCTTCATGCAGCCCTGGTGCATAGTGTACATTCTCCATCAAAACAGGCAGTGGTGAGTTTCCAAACACACATGCATCATGTGTGCTTCTTGCCCAGCTTGCATAAATGTTAGTGAACCTGCCCCAGTGATCTACCATGTCTTTCAGGATCACCAAGGCAAATGCCTTCCTGTTTGAAAATAATCAGCTTGCCTGCAATGGGGATAGCACAAGGATGTATGTGCTGTCTAAAGCCCCCACGCAGTTAGGGAACCCTATGGCATTGAAGCAATCAGTAACTTCCTGAGGGTTATTGAGGCAAATAAAGTTGTTCACTGCGATGTCCTGCAGCAGTTAACATACTTCATGAATCACCAGCCTGGCCATGCAGGGAGCAATGCCAAACTGATTCACAATGTAATGTCGGCTGGCGGGGGTGGGCAGTTTCATGATGGCCATGGCCACCCTCTTGTCCATCAGGATGGGCTGACACATGACAGTATGCTGCCTCACTATTTGTGGCCCCAGCATCAAGACTATGTATTATATGTCTCCCTGGTCATTCAGAATGTCTCCAGCTAGTTGAGCCGTCAGTACAATTTAGTCCTACCAGTCACAACTGCTCACATGGGCCCAGACCCTATGGTCGTTGTTCCTTAGGTTGATCCACAGAGCCCTGTCAGCTGCCAGTTCTGTGCCTGCCTCTCAGTTCTCCCAATCCACCACACTGGCTACTGCCTTCACCTGTAAGCCATGATTACATGCTGCCATGTCATCGCAACTTAGTACAAGATTCAGCATAACATACATTGTGATCTGTAGCTGCGCTTCTATGATACGAAATAAATCCAAGTCCATCAGCAGGAGACTCAACTCAGTTTTGTCCTCCTCACCCATTTCGTCTGAATTCCATGAAGCCATGTTGTTTGGCAGCACTGTTTAGCCCACAGCACCACCAAGGTTCACTAGAGGGGTCATCTGAATACAATCTATTAGCATTTTAACTTACCTGCTATTTGCATTTCAATGATTACCCAGCTCAGGAGGCTGTGCACTGAGCATTGGCACAGCAGAGCCTTTTCCCTGTAGCATGGAGGGTGGGAGACAAGTCATGTTCTGTACATCCACTAGGAACTTGTGGTGTTTAGGATGACCACAGGAACCTGATCATATGCCCTGGGGTTACAGTACTGATGGTTACCGGAGTAATGAATATGCACACCCAAGAAGTATCTCCCCAAAAATGTATCCAACCCTGCAATAACCCAGGTTTGAAACACAGTTGTGTGGGAGACAGCATTATGTCTCAATAGCTCCCATTAGCAAATAAACACCTAAGCCAGGCATCAAGGCATCAGAACCATCAAGTCCTCTCCCACTCACTATGGCCCATAATTGACCCCCACCCAGTTTTAGAATCGGGTTTCATTAATGCCCTTGCTACATGTGTACTGCTAAGCATAGCAGTCATCTGTAACTCAGCCATCCCTAACTTGGTACTTTGAGATATGGGTTCCCCCTGCTCCCTGCCAATCTCTCAGAAATAATTAAATCATTCATTGGTTAAAAAATTGGGGTTCTGGCAGTCAAAGATGCATTGTATTAGTACTACAATCCCAGAACTATCCTTCCTTTCAGATGAGATAAAACCCCAGCCCAGCTGAGCACTTGATAGGTGGCACAGTGATGATACGGGAAGTCTTCCATGAAGGAAGAGCTGCCAGTCACAGATGCTTGGGTGTGATCAGCAGCAGAAGATTATGTTCTATCCTTACTGACAATGGAGAACAATTTGGACTAAGCTATGCATATCACCATTGCTTTGTTCAGAAATGTTACTTGATCTGATTTCCCTGACTGCCAGTATTGAGACACAATTCATAGCTTCATAGGTATGCATACATGGAATTTTCAAAAACGTTCGTTAAACTCATGTCTATATAAGAGTCCCAAAAGTTTGACAGAAAGTATTTTGTGGCACTGTTGTCAAGATAACTAGGTCTTGACTACTTTTTTGGCATGAAAAGTTTCTTGATGCCTCTGAAGAACAAGTCCAGTATGCAGTCAATGAAGCAGGAGCCTGATACATCTATAAACCATGGCCCCAACTGAACCCAAGAAGAACTTAAAGACTTGATTGATATTTGGTCAGAGGAAAAGATCATTGAGTAACTGGAAAGTAGAAGGAACCACCTGTGTATATGGCAATTGCCAAGGAAATGAAGGTGTGTGGGAACAACTGGGACTGGACACAGTGCCACAGCAAGATCAAGGCCCTGAAATGTGCTTTTCATTGGGCCAAGAATGAAAACTCTCATTCTGGGGCAGCAGGCACAATTGCTCCATTTTATGACCAGCTGTACATCATTTTCCAAGGATGCAGGCAAGGCTTCTTGTCTCCGGTCATTTGGGACTGGTGTTCTGCTGGAGAGCACATCTAATCAAGAGACCACAGAGTGTCCTGAGACACAAACAGGAAACATGTTGGAACCATGGAGTGATTGCTCGCTGCCACTGGATGATGGGGATGGCCAAGAAAATATGATCCTGACTCTGCACCATCTCCCCAGTAGCTTCACTGGTGTGCACAGGTAAGGAGGACAACACATTGGATGCAACTATGCATTTCCCCCCGATGCATTTGATGCATCAGAAGTTCCTGAGACCCAAACACTGGTTTCTTCAAGAAGACCTGCAGCCAGGGACTTGTAAGTATTGTGGAATGGGGATTATATCCTTTCCCACCACTATAGAAGGCACTGTTTTGGTGCCATTGTGTTCAAAATGCTGGGGGGGTTCTGTAAGTAGCTTTGGAAGTAGTTAACCTTCTTTTTACTGGTTAGGGATGAGATATTTGACCACAAACATTTTGTTTTCATTTTTCTGTTACCAGTTACTGCACCTGATGGAAGCTGGGGATGTGCATCCAAACCTTGGGCCCCAGCTTGCACCAAAGCAAAGTAAAAGTGGGAATTCCACCGCAGGCAGCAATGATCCAAAGAGATCATGGTGAAGGCTTTGGTGGAAGCCATACAATCCTGAGTGACAGCTGCAGATGACTGGTGGGACGAAGTCTGGGAGGTGCTTAGAGCAGCTGAGCAGTGGAAGATGCAAAGCATGGCCAACACTATTGAATTCAGGAAGCAGCTCCTAAACCTCACAAACCAGTTTCTTGACCTGGCCATGCAGTGCCATGCAGATCTCCAGGAGACACACACATTGATTAAGGATCATGTCCTTAAGCATATGAACAAGCCCCTATCCATAAGCACGTCCCTCCTTGAAAAATGCACACAAGGTATACTAGGCTTGCCTCTTTCCAGGAGGTATCCAGGAGTAAGACCACTGAGTCTGTTCCCCCGCCCATATTGTTTTCAACGGACGAGTACCTCAATTCCAGCAGGGCCAGGAGAACACCACTATTCAGGAAGCAAGGGGTGGGCCAGACGGAGGGTGCATGGTGCGGAAAGAAAACCAATTGACATGAGAGGAGTTCCTATTTGCTAGGTGATGTTGCTTTAGAAACAGGGACCCAGAGAGTGGGCTTTCTGCAGTATGTTATTGTCATTTTAGTAAGTGCCCAGGTGTAATAAAAATGTATTTCCCATCCCTATCTGCCTTCTTAATTGGGAAGGGTTGATAATGCCTGGAACTGGGTGTTAGGTGATGTAAGCAAAGCCAAACATTCCCTGGCTTGCCTCAGACATAGCGCGGTAATGATAGAAATGAAAAGACTAATCCCCCACAAGTGGACAGCAGGTAGGGGTGAGGGGGAGAAGAATGAGGGTACCTTGGCAACTCACAGTGTGGTAGAATGGAATGCCAGTGGAAGGGGGGGAGGTCCAACACCAGCTGCCAGCATGGGCTGCCTGCCCTGTAGTATCATAGCACCATGCACCTCTGCATGTCTGTAGCCAGAGTGACATCTCATGCTATGCTGCCCCCTAATCAGCCCCAGGATGTGCTTTCAGTTGACCTTATCAGCAAATGGAGCCCTGCTGGACCTGCACCTGACTTACATTTGTGTGGCGGGGTGCCAACTTTTGCCATGCTCTCCACAGCTACTGGCAAGTCTTTTGGACCCCCCAACAAACACTCTACAAAGCTAAACTGAATTTTAACTTATTTACTTGTAAATTTTTAACAAACCTCTCTAAGGATGCCTCTGCAACTGCTCCTATTGTTACAGCAGGAGAACAAAGTGAGGAAGCCTGGCCTGAGTATGTGATAATTGCCCTCTCAGAAGTGTAAAGTGGGCAGATAATACCCCACATCGGAAAGGAAAGTGCCTGCCCATAAATGTTATGCAAGTGGCACCCTTTGGGTAGAACACTCATGGAAGCTGAAGTTAGACACATAGAAACTTAGATTTTCATATTTAAACATAATTTACATATTAAGCATGGGACCCTGAGGTGTTCTGTACCTGGAGCTGGACTCTCCTCCCACATACAAATGCTGGCTCTGTCCTTTGTGAAACTTTGCAACATTTCACAGATCAGATGCTCAGTGACAACTGCAGTCCCCTGCCTTTCCTCCGATTGCAGTTTGACTGTGCATGGAGGTGCACAGTGAGAGTTGAATAACAGGCCAGACATGGTGGACAGAAGGCCACTGGATTCCCTCCATCTCTCTTCCCCAGCTTGGTCCACTGTGGTTAATGACCTGACAGGTAATGGCCACAGGTAACTGCTAGGGCTGCTCTGAACCTTTTTACTCCCCCTCCCCACCTCTACCCCCACTCCCATCTGCCCATGCAGGACAACTGCTCTGCTCCACTGCTGCACAGCCCTAGGTGTCTGGGGTCAAGTTGTGCAGGGCTGCAAGACAACTGTTTTGAGGGTCTTGCCGTGCAGCCACCATCCCCCTGGGGGGCTCTCTTGGGAGGAACTCCAGGGACAGCCAGCCCCTACTATGCCAATGGGCACAGAGCATGACACTGCTGCATGTGCCCTGCACCATGCGCAATTAGCTCTTTGTCCAGGCTGAAGGTTGCCCAAGCCACTACACCCTGCTGTTGCTGATCCTGCTGATGCCCTGTGCACACCTGTGCTCCTGGTTCAGGCCACTTAGCTACAATGGTATAGGAGGCAAGCCTGGTCTTCCATGCAACCTCCACTGATGACTGGACAGATACCTTTCGCAGCACTACATGGCCCTGACCCCCAATACTGAGGACGACATTGCCACAAGAATCAATAGTTTCCTCAGCATGTGAGGGGTGTGCTCCTGCCCAGTACTGCAGAAGGAAAGGGGATGATAAATAAAATTTTATGTTAACCTTATCATTATGTGCTGTGCTGTGCTGTGCTGTGTTGTGTTGTAATGGTGGGAACAAAGGGCCAGGGCGGCACTGTCATGCCATCCTACCCTAATAGTACTCCTAATAGTAATCCTTAAACTACTCAGATCCTCAGGGAGCACTCTCATGCATGCCCGTTGTGGAAAGAAATGACCTGATATTCATACAGTGGGCTGCACTTAAGAGTCTCACAGGATCACAAAATACTGTTTTTTGAGTTTTCTCTAAGAATGCCAAGTGAATGTGTACTTTTTGGGAGTGGAGGTTTGGAAATTCAGCCACAGCATGATGAAAAGGTATCTTTCAGCAGAGGTAAGGAAGTAGCAGTGGTTCATCCAGGCTACTGCTTTCATGAAAAGCCTTGCGAGCACTGTTCTGCTAACATGTTTTCTGCAATGCAGCAGTATTAGTTTTCACTGGCATGTGTGAACGCTGTGCTAAGAATTGCCTGTCACCACTGATTGGGGACATTCTTGGGAGTCACACTGAGGATAAGAACCTTTGCCAACCTCAGTGACCCAGATACTGTGACCCATTGACCCAGATATTGGTATCAGGGACCTCTACCCAACCTCCCCTCTGCCCCAACTGACTATGATCTTGTATGCTCCTTTTCTGGCACTGGCACAAACAGAAGCCTTGAGTCTGGCCTCTGTATGACCCAGTCAAAGTCCAGGGGGAAAGGGGTGGTTAACACGGGCAAAAACTTTTCCTGATGAGTGCAGCTATGGAATTGGAGAACAACATGACAGTTTAAAAGGAAAATGAACGCACTCAAAGCAAAGAAGCCATTATTAATGTTGTGCCAGTGTCAGAATAATGGATGGGTATATGGGGCATGAGAGCCAGTGTTCCCTTGATAATCATAATGTACCTGAACTTGACAGAGGCAGCACAGATTTGGTGTGCATGCCGACTGCTGTCATCCATGGTGGTCTCTTGTCATTAGTGGTGGACACTGTGTGAACAAGCCCACTTCAGTGTTCAGTGGACATGCTTCATGAATAGCAGGTTAGGAATTATGGAATAATAGATACATAGAAATTAAGGGATGGAAGGGACCTGGAAAGATCATCCAGTCTGAGCCATACTACTCAGGGCAGGAATACTGCTGAGATCAAATGGTCCCAAGAAGGTGTCTGTCTAGTCTTCTCTTGAAGACTTCCAAGGTTGGGGACTGCACAACCACCTCCCAACTACAGGTATTCACCCCTTACATACTTATATGTGGCCACCAAGTCTGCACCCCCCTCCACCCACCCAGTCTTCTTGAGACAGAACAGTCCTTGATACCTTAGTCTTTCATTATAAGGTTTGTCAGCCATCACACATTCATTCAGTCATTCAATATATATGTCATTCATTCATTCATTCATTCATATACCAGTATCATATACTCACTGCCTCAACAACTATGGAGACTGTGAGCAGGGACCAGTGCCTTGACACATGGGTGGGTAGCCCTCTCTTGCAACAAGGCCTGAGAGGGACCCTGTGGGTGACCCTCCTTGGCATACCCATCAGTACATGGCTCCTTGGTTACTTACACTGTCCACAGATTTTAGGAGCCAAAAATTGCAAAAAAAATCCGAACCAAGTATGCCCAAAAGAAACAAAGTTGCCAGGATAGCACCAGCATGTCTATTGTACAAACATTTTTCACCAAACTAAGGGCTGGAGGGGGTTGAACTTTTCCTGACCTGCTCAACAAAAGGCCTATAACATGAGGGTACAGGGACCCAGGTATGGGTACCCCATATTAATCTGAGATATCTGATGCTGAGGAGAAAAGACAGCAGACCAGGGAGAGAAGAGAGCCAGTCAGGGCACGTAAGACTAGGACAGCTTGGTCATATGAAGAAACTATGAGCCTGGTGCGGGTGCTGGGGGACCCTGAGGTGTTAACCCATTTTGGCATCAGCATCAGGCCAAATGCAAACTTACACATCTCCCTGAATGTGTCCAGGACACTTGCCTAGTGTGGGCACAACAAGACAGTGCCAGGTAAAAGCCAAGAATATGAGAGATGCTTTCCAAAGTCAAGTATCAATTGCTCAGTGGAAGGGCACTCCTGTACGTAACATGTTGCATTATTGGTACCTCCAACCATTAATGGAGGTACTCGAACACCAAGCAATGAGATGACTAGAAGTATCCAGGCCATCCTTTGCTCCTGAGAGCTTGCCAACCATAGGTCTGACTGTGAGCCCTGCTGCTTCGAGCGAGGAAGGCAGTGGCAGTTCACTAGTACTGGCTTTTGATGCGTCTGCCAAAGAGGAGAGACTGGGGACATCATCTGCCACAACTGGTATGTTAAGCCATGGGGAACCTTTATGTCAACTGACATCTGACATCTGAAATGACACCGGAGATTAGGCTGGGCTGTGACATGAAGGGGAGCAGGTGGGGTTAATTCAACTGTCATCTAAAGTGACAGGTACAGGGATTGGATTGTAATGAAAGAAGGTGCAGGGCAACGCACAGCAGGAAGGCTCTGCTGATGAATTGTTTGAAGCTGTTCAGGGCCTGCAGTCCAAAAACTTGGACAGGCAGGCCCTTCTCAGTGTTTTTTTTCCTTACCACATCTTATACACTCATCTGATTCACTGAACACAGAATTAGTTTTCTATCTTTTTTCTTTCAGTGTGGGCCATTAGGAGCTTACCAAATTAACAACTGATTGCATCATTAGCAAGGGTTGTTTAACTTGTAAAACTGGAAAAACCAGTAATTCCCAAGCAGCACCTGCATGGCAGAGCATGGCAGGGTACTGCAGGTTGGGAATGAGGGGCACTAGCCATGCCAGGGTGCCTGGGTCATGAGTGAGGGGCAGCAGGAGGGCTCAGGAGACTGCAGCTTGGAAGTGAGAGACAACAGAATGGGCTGGGCCAAGGCACCTTTTTATTTAACTGGAAATATGGTATCCCTAATGATGGTGACATTGTCAGTAAGGGCTGCCTGCTGCCATTGCTGGATTGATCCAGGGGCAGATTATGAGGTGACAGTGACTTTCTCATTAAGGGCTGCCTGCTGCCATGGGTCTGACTGTGGAGTCAGCATGTGCATGAAGTCTATGGGCTAAAATCCTGTGGTCAAGAGGGAGCTATTTGCTCTAAAAGCAAATGAAAGTGAGGGTAAGTGTGCCCAAAAGCTTGAAAATAAAGATTTTTTTCGCAAATATCCAGTTGGTCTAATAAAAGATATCATCTCTGCCATGAGTTCTGATTCCTTTTGCCTATAAATCAATACAGTTACAGCCTGTATCCCTCCCCGCTTTAGGTGGCCAAATGATTCTTCATTCCTGGATGGAGCCAGGGGCAGATTACAGGGTGACGGTGCCATTGTCACCCTTGCCAGGACATGGCTGGGGGAGAGGAGCTGTGGGTGTCTGTGAAGGAGAACAGAAGATTGATTCATATCAAGCAGAGTGGACCACAATATCTGGCGTGCAACACCTGGCATCCAAAGAAACACATTACACCCAAGTACCTAAAAATTGTAGGTAACCTCTTCTCCTCCTATCTGCAGTTTGAAGGAACATCTGATGGACAAAGGGGTTCACAACACAAAAGCTGCAGTGGCATCTAGTAAACAAAGGGGCTCATGACATGTCATTCAGTACATTTCTGTTTTCACGTCATGGATCCATAGATACATTGGTTGAATTCCTGGTGATCCAAACTAAAATACATCAGGATGTGTTTTACTTTGAATCACCAAAAAGACATTTAAATCACCAGAAAAGCCCGTATGTGAAAACTGTAACAGCTAAATCACAAAAAAGGGCAATTTTTGTCACCTGTACAATCATATCTTGTTGTGTATCTGCAGTTCCCTGTTTGGGATAGAAAGGTAGTCTAGATAGTATGGAAAGCACCCAGTAATCCCATACTTCAGGCCTTTTGCTGGTCACCAGTAGGAGCCAGAAAGGATTTTTTTTTTCTCCTCATGAATGCTATTGGCCTCTGGGGCTTTGTGGGGGGGGGAGGGGGGAGCGGGGGAGGGAGTTGTTTGTTCTATTTTGTTTTTTCTTTCATCTTCCTCTGAGTCTAAAGGTGTCAAACTCATCTGGGTCCACAGGCTGGATGAATGGGATGGGACCAGCCCCAGTGAGCACTGTGCTGGTGGCACAGCCTGGGAGTGGCCACAGCAAGTGCCATGGGTGGCACACATCCCGGGCATTATGTGTATAGCCAATTTGGCACTGCATGTGGGTAAACACGGGGACACTGGAGGGCTGGGGGAGTAGGGGGGAGCAGGGCAGATCCAGCCCATGGGCTGTATATTTGACATCCCTGCTCTGAAGCACTGAAACATAGAACATAGCTAAGGCTGTAGGGTTTTGCTTGGGGTGGTCAAGGTAATACTATTCATCAGTTTTGGGGGCATAAAGAATTTTTCCTTTAGGTCAAATTGATGTAGACCATGGGAGTTATTGCCTTTCTTTATAGTATATGGTATGGCCATTTCCCCAAGCTCTTCTGAGTCTACATAACTAACTGCTTCTCTGTTGCTACAGTAACAGAGTATTGCCCAAGAACGGATTTTACCTATGAGTGTTTTGGATATTATTCTTTGTAGTTGTGGGTAAGGGCTTGCAATTGGGATTTTAGGAATTCCTTTGGTAAACAACTGCCTGCAAGTGCATGGAACTGGACTCAGTCGCTGAGGAGGATCCTTCTAGTCCTATGAGAAATGTGGCACACCAAAGTGTAGAATGCCAATAAATTGTTCCATTGTGCAGAAGTAGTAGTCCAGCAAAAATGCATTCCCTCTCTGTAACAGCCAGAACCATAGGGATTAATAAGCAATAAAATGTGCTTCTTGGAGGCATTTTGTATTTTGCCTAAACAGGTAATATTAGTTCGTATAAAGCTTGTAAGTTTAACCAAAATGCTAAATTAACTGTTCGTGGAACTGACTGGGCCCCATAGGCAAAGCTGTAGTTGTGAGATTAGCTGACTTAACTTTTTTCTGCTCAGGGTTCAGCTTTAACAATAAAAAAATGGATCTAGCTGCCTGGCACACCCAACACATTCCAGGAAAGCACATCCCAAGAAAGCATATTCAAATGAAACCTAAAAGGGGTTAAGGTGTAAGCAGGGCAATGTCAATTTCAAACTTAAAAAGTGCTGCATCATAATTTGCTCATTGGATAAATCTGAGTTTGGGTAGTAAACTTTTATGATAATTTTAACACCTTTCAATCCTATAGGGTAACAGCTATAGGGCAACATTATGAGTGGCTCTGAGGCCAACAGATTGACATAAGACTAGGTATAAAAAGCGCGTGCATCAGGTGATGAGCAGGAAGGAGGGAACAGAACAGTCTTTTCTGTTCCACACCCAGACCCCAGACTCCTGGTGTGAGTGAGGATCGGATCCTGATCAAGGGACCTTCCCCGGTAACTCTCTGACAGCGTGGATCGGGGACGCCTGACTTCACTGGAATCACTTGACGCATACCTGTCATTGAGGGACTATTGATAAGTTGCCAACCCATGTCTGTCTATCTGTTGTTTTGAGTTGCCCAGTGGCTAATACTCTTGCAGTGCTCAGTTGGCCTGCAACAGAATTGATCTATCTGTTATTATCTGTTGTTATTATTTACTATTAGCTCTTTAATACTGCATTATCTGCTTATCACATTTATCTTTCAGTTAACTGTTGTGTATGTGTAAGCTACAATAAATCTGCCTTTATTTCACTCCCAAATTTGCCTCCTTGATCCAAAACTGAATCAAACAGCCCAGCTGGCCTGTGATAAAATTGATACACTCACAGCGCCCAGCTGGCCTGTGACACTCTCTCACACATCTCCATACATAACCATGTACCATCTAAGGTACCCACTATGTTGCTTTGTGAGCCTTGCAGTAACAGATATATTTGTGGATAAACAGAACATTGTTCTATCTCTCTCATAGTACCACATCTGGACCATCTTTTGTACATTCTTTATAGACATGATAAAAGAACCTGTGTAGAATAACACTGAATTTTACACCTCCCTGGCCATTCATTGCAACAGAATTCATCAGACCCTAATGTCATCCATGCAGATGCTCAAAGGCATAGTCACCACAAATCTGTATTTTGGAAAATGGAGACCCATGTAGAAAGACTATTTTCACATTGAGACTGAGGCAATTTGTCTTTCCTACCTGCATCTCATGGGAGGATTTTGCCTTGAAAATTGTAATGAGCTCCCCAACAGATGGTCATGCTAGAAGTAACAGCATTGTTGCATGATCCACAGTGCAAATCTACTCTGAGAAAGGACTGCTGGGACTTAGATTGCAAGTAGCTTCACATTTTCTTTTAAAACCATTTGGGGTTTTAAATGGTACTAAAGTAAATGTAGGTAGATAAGACAATTTTTTTTTCATAGAGGAAAGATAGTCCAGTGGTTGGGCTGCCTGTAGCGTTTTCTATTTTGTGGGAAATTTCTAGGATTTCTAAAATATTTTTCATTCTGAATTGGAATAACAAAAAATAACATTTCAAATTCAACAACATTTTGAAAAAAAATATTTAGGGGCAACCACAACTGTTCATTTCAATTTCTTTATTTTCAATTATAATATACATTTTAAAAATAACTGAAACTGGAACTGCTTTCACAATCCAAAATTAGAACATTCTATTCTTAATACCATTTTGGAATGTCTGATTTCTATTATTTGCTAAACACATTTTCAAAATCATTTCCAAGGTAAAAAATGTTTTATTAGACACTAGATTGGGTTTAAAAGACCTACAATTCCCCGCTTTTCCATATATATCCTGCATGACCTTTGGTAAGTTACATAGGCTCAGATCCCTAAAGGTATTTGGGAAGTCAGCATCCTTCCAGATTCTCCCCCTCTTCCTACCGCTCAGTCATCTCTCAGTACCTCATAGGAGTTTTGTAAGGACATTACAGCTTGTGAGGCTGCCTAATACTACAGGGACCATATAAGGACCACAAAAGTTCCTAGACTAGAGACCAGTAGACAGCATGGGATAAACATGTTACATCTGTGAAAAGTTCTCACAACACAATCCATCAAATATTGTGTCCATCATGAACATTTCCCAGACTGACCAACTGGTGTTTGGTATCCCAAGGAATTCAGTGTCTGTGCTGAGCAATAATATCCACCTAAATCAGACCAACCACACAGTTCCTTGAGACCCATCTCTAGCCTTGTGGACACTAAATAGTCTATCTGGAATCCACAGAGGGCCAAACTATATTTAGCCCTTAGGCACGAGTACACGTCCTACAGGAACCAGAGGTCCATTTGCAGTTCCTGTATTCAGGGACCAGAAAACAGGGCTTCATCACTCCATATTCTTTTGCTGCCAAAAACAGGGTAGTGAGTAGGCTTGTATGAGTCAGCAGCGATCCGGTCTGGCTTTGTATCCGGCCACTTCAGATGGCAGGAATCTGATCTGGAGCTCCGGACCAGGTTTCTGCCTCAATCTGGCCAAAGCGTCTCCGAAGCTTTGGAGTCACCTCGGAGATCTGGCCATAGAGTATAATGGGGATCAATGAAATATCTATTACTTTGGTTTTTTTGTCTAATTTGGATGAAACTTGCAGGGGTAGTAGCCTCCACTGAGAGCATGAAGCCTGCCAAGTTTCAAGACAATCAGTGCAGGGATTTGGAGGGAACTATACCCCATATTCTTGAAAGCAAAACTCATGTCACATGCATGTTAAACCACAGTGGGGTGAAAACTTCAGGAATGGTAGCACCTGGTGAGGCCACAAAGCCTGCTAAGTTTCAAGGAGATAAGTGCAGGGGTTTGGGGGGAACTGCACCTCAAGCTGCGGACAAACAAAACTCATGACATGGGTGACACTGTGTGTGTTAAGGCGCAGCAGGGTGAAAGCTGCAGGGATGGTAGCCCCTGCTGAGGCCACAAAGCCTGCCAGCTGTCAAGGAGATAAGTGCAGGGCTTCTGGGAACCCTGGGTGGGGCGGGCATTCCATGTGCTGGAGGGGATGCACTGTGTGGGGGCCAGGGGACCCACTCCTCCTGAGCAGTTCCCCCACAATGTCCCCCACACCCACAAGGTCCCCCACACCCACAGTTCTCCCAGCAACTGCCCCACTCCTAACCACAAACCAACCCACATCCCTCCCCACACACCCACCCACCTTCCCCCACACCCCTTCTCACCCAGTTCTGCAAATACCACAGTCCCGGATCACACACCCATCATGTGTGAAGAAAGCCAAAAGCACACAACACATATAGGTATTTATAATTTATTTTATCATGATGATAGAGACACTAGTAGGCTTCCAAATTGCTTTAACATTGTAAATATACCAATAAAGCATTACCCAACTTATGACTGTCTCTCTCTGTGTCTCTGTCTCTCTCTCTCTTTCTCTATGGGGGGGGGTGTAGAGTGTTTTTTTGTTTTAACTGTGGAAGAACATGGATTTTGGGGTATTTTAAAAAACGGATTTGGGATGCTGCTGCAGCAGTCCAGTTAGCACAAGTGGTAGTCTCCCTAGGTATCAATTGGCTGGGCCCCAGAAGCTCCTGAGAACAAGTAGCCCCAAGCTGCTTGCCAGGGCAGGTTTTGTATGGATGGGACCAGGACAGAGCAGCTTTTTCTACTGCTGGGGACAGCACAGGTGCTGGCCCCCAGGCTCTAGCTCCCCCTGGCTGCAGATCCAGGAGGAGCCAGGCAGGGTTATTTTGCCCCAAGTGGCACAATTTGCTCCACAACAACGTGCATGTGTGGATGTGCCCAGAGAGGGCAGAATAAGGGAGAGAATAAGGGGCATGATCCCTTTTGGTCATCACAACAGAGCCCGAAATGCCCTGTGTTCCATAATATAAATGCCAGCTTCATAAGGAAGCTCTCTGTTCCCCGCTATTACATCTTGAGGAACACTGTACCGCTCAACATGGGCATAAAAATAGAGGGTGGACAGGAGGGAGCAGGTCACCAGGTCTAATGTATGTTCTTCCGGTGAGCTTTCCTTTCAGACCACTTCTTTTCACAGTCTTCCAATACAAAGCCAACTGTTCCTGGAGAAATCATAGAACTTGACTGGAAGAAGAAAAGATAAGTCTGAATGACAACATAGGCTGCTGGCCCCAGCGGCACTACCCTGGCTGCCGCGTAGCAAAGCAGTGGCTAGCAGCATCTCTGGGATGCTGCCAGGGGGGACACAGGGCCTGCAGTGCCCTCAGGCTCCATGGTGAGTGTGCCCCAGGGCTCAAAATGTCTGCAGGCTTTTATAGCCTGCAGATGGGGGCAGCCATAGAGGCAGCCCAGCCCTGGATCAGGTGAGGTCCCAGGCTGCAGCCCTGCGGTTGACCTCAGGCTGGCCCTCTAGTAACTGAGCAGATCTGGAAGCAAACTTTGAGCAAAGTTGATTTTTTTTTCTTCATGTGTGAAACTCCTTGTGCTGTTGCAATGTACAATGCTGGCTAACATACCTGCATCCTAACACACTATATCGAATGCACAGTGAACAGAACATCCCAGTGATTCTTAACATGCATAGAATAATAAAGCATTTTACATTTATAATAGTGCCTCTTATCCTGGAGGATTGCAAAGCACCTGACAAATTTAAATTGCTATACAGGTTTATATATGGGGTGGCACCTCTCCCACCACTGAAATACAGCCAGCTTCACCAACAGCAGTATAAAAGTCAGGCTTTAGGTTTTATGAAAACAAAAAATAGCTAATATAACTGAAAGTGCAGGGAGAATGAGATAGGGAAAGTGGAAATGATGGGATATGTGTTGGCATGCTGGCTAAGATGTTATGGCTAATACCTCTAAAAGTTTCCTGTGATCACCCATGAACATGATTCATCCAAAATCTGGCAACTTGAGCAGTACAGTGTCCCTCAAGATGTAATAGCAGGGAACAGAGAGCTTCCTTATGTAGCTGAAAAGGTTCAAATGAGGACATCTCATTGAAGTGGACAGCCCCGCCAGGATCTTGGAGCCGAAGAAAGATACAAGATCCTAGATGGCAGAAGAGAAGATGACTGTGCAGATTCTGGACCCAGCATATTTCTAAATTCCTAAATTGCATATAATATGTGCTTAAGCTTCTCTGGATCAAATCATCCAACTTATAATAAATAAGCAGTAGCATGTGAAAACATAATAAAATCTGTTGGTCAAGGCTACCAGCATTGGGTTAAGCCAGGTACAAATAATTTGCTTTTTGGAAAGCACTAATGGTAGTTAAAGGTAACTTAATTTTTTGCCTTTTGTTGAGAAGAATTGAATTGTGTGTAGCTAGCCAGAATCCTATTAAGAAGATAGGGTGTTTACTAAATAAGGTAGGGTGGAAAAGCATCATCACTTATTGCCTTCCTTGGCCATTTTCAAGGGGCCTAGGCCAAACTACAGATGCGTAACTAAAGTCAGAGATCCAAAAACCTGTTTCTGAGTGATTGCAGAGTGAATCTTGGCAGATATGACAACTAACTTGGTTAGCAAATAAAATACTCAACACATCCAGTTAAACCAGATCAAATTAGAGCAAAAAGCCTAAAAGAAGACATTGTAAAAACAGATCAACCAAATATACTATACCATAACTTCAGTTTTAAACTGTTTGTAGCAGCAGCTGATGGAAACAAATATAATGTATGTAGTTTGGTCATAACAGAGAAACACATGTTAAAGTTATTCACTAAGTGTAAATAAGTAGTAGAAACATAGCAGCTTCTCAGGGAAGATCATAAACCAAAGTGAGAAGAAAACAGAATGGTGGCCAGCCCTATTCAATGATGGTGAGGAAAGGAAATACATTTTCCCCTCCAGAACTGTAACTTTCACAAGTATATAAACTCCATCTAATTGATACTTTGCCCGGCCGTAAGAAAACTGGATTCACTCCCATTCCCAGATGTTTGTTGTGGAGCCAGCCATACTGTGCTCAGTAAAGCAAAGAAATTTAAATCAGACCAATCAGAGAATGTGGAGTAAAATGAGACATCTATAAATATGGGTATAGGCCGGAGGGAAAACTGAAGAACTCTACAAATTCAAGATCTACTGATAGGCTTGATAGTCTGCTACCTCCCTCCTGAGTCTCCCAACTGTTATTGATGAGAATCAATATTGTGTTGTCATAGATAACAGGAGACACATCTTAAACTTGTGCTTTTGGGGTGTGAACAATAAAAGAGGAGGCTGTAGATCTCTCTCTCACCTCTTTCTGACTTAGGTAGTGACAATTAAGGGAATTGTACCTGTGCTTTAATTTTGTGTTTAAAGGTAAGCATTAAGAGAATTTGGCTGTACCTTCATTATGTGTTTAAACTTGCAAAAGAGGTCCTGATGATAAAAAAGGCTGTAGTCTTGTCTCTCTAAAAGCCAAATGGTCCCAATTTTTTTGGTAACAGAGGGAAAGGAAGTCTGGGATAAATTGTCTTGATGATCTTAGACAAGAGGTACAACAGTTCCCCCCTGGACCTTGGCAAAAAGCAGAGCAGGCTGGCACCTTAAAGACTAACTGATCCAGAGAGGCATAAGCTTTCGTAAGTGACAGCCTATTTCATCAGAGGCTAGAGAATGTCCATGAAATATTTGTTCCATCAGATGAAATAGGTTGCATGCCACACAGCCTTACCTAAAATTGTCAATGAATTTAGAGCATTGGAGGATTAAACCTAAATCTGAATTTAAAATACTTCCATGGTATTTAAAAGTCAGTGTTTAGCCAGTTCTGTTCCTGTTTTCTTTCGTGATACAAAAATGCAGTCTGAGATAAAGAGAGAAGTGTTCTGCTCTCCAAACTGACTGCAGTTTATGGATAGACATTGCCAATCTAGAAATAGCTAAAGACTTATTTATAGGGCATTATCTATGCCAGAGATCAAGAGGTTGGCAAGATTACATTGCCAGGGCAAACTGGCAAACAAATAGTCAATATGATTTCCTTGCATCTGCTACTGCAGGGGAAAATATAATCCACAGCATCAGTATACTTTGGAGATCTCAGGATAAATCTTTATGGGGAGACAGTCTTTTATTTTGATACCAGCTACAAGGCAGAGTCCCACAATTTTACATAGGCTGAACAGTAATGCAGGCGGGAGTGGGGAGGAACAGATAATGCCTATAAATGCCTGCAACTACTGCCAAGTAAAAGGTCAGGCTGTTTGAAGAACTATTCCAGGTTTTATGCAGTTTCAGAGTGCTAATAACCCATATCCTGGCAAATATTCAGACTGCAAAAAATATTCCTCTGAAATACTATTATCCAGGAACACCATAAGACACTCTAACGAAGGATACTGTGGGTGGACTGGTAACACCACCGGAATACATATCTACTAATGGGTGCAATCAAGGGATGAGCTGACACTACTCAGTACCACAGTAAGGGTAATTCCTGTACTATAGCACAGCATATGAATACTTCAGTGAAAAGCTCTTTCACAGTGAGGCTCAAAATGCTTGGAGTTGACTCATTTGTTTCAAGAATACAGTGATGCATTATTTATAAGTGTGACAGGGAGCAAGCTCAGGGCTGAGTCTCAAATCAGCCTACCTCCCTGTCTCTGGGGCAGTCCGCCCAATCTCGTCTGCCACAACTTTGCAGGAGATTGCCCATTACATGCCCCAAAACCAGGGGGCGCTATCCACAGCTCCAAGCCTTCCCTATACTGTGGCCCATGCCTTGCAGGTGGCATCCGGGATCTTATAACACATCTGACCTAAAGCTGGAGCAAACTTAGTCCTCTTATCAGGCCTCTTACACACATGCATTCACATTACCCACCTCTCACTGGGGCCCTCACACTCTACCACCTCTCACAGGGTCTCTTGCAAGCTGCACCATACTGCTCCCCCTCCACTCTGCCTTGCTCCCTCTTGGAGCTACCCTGTAGGCCTTGGGGCTTATTCAGCTCACTCCTTGGGTGGCACACATACAGTCTTTTGGGCCTCTCCCACAACCCTCACCTGGGTAGTGGCCAGCCAGTAAACTGACCTGAACTAAATTTGCCCTAGCCCCGCCCAGGGCAACTCTGCAGACTCATTACACAGTCTTATGGAAGTTGGCCCATGTGTTGTCCTTCAGGCCTACTCAAGTTCAACCCTACTCAACACACCGCCTGGGGCTGCCCTTCAGACCTTCCCACAACCCTACACAACCCAAAGTTATGCCCAGTCCTGAAAATGTACCTTACTCTGGGCAGGCCCCACTTTTGCCCTCTCTGTGGGGCCACACAACTGCCCTCTCCCTGTAAAGCCACATAACTGCCTCCTGTTCTGGGGCCTCACAACTCTCCCCTCCCTGGGTCATCCAGGGTCTCATTCCCCTGTGGGGGCTCAGGTGGCCACAGCCATGCCTGACCCCTCCTCTACTGGGGTCTTACACCCCTTGGGTTCAAGTGGCCATCGCTGTGCCTGGCCCTTGTATCCACAGTGCTGTGAGGGCTAAGAGTTATTGAGGTGCCCTGACACTCCTTACACCAGGGAGGTGAATGGTCCCTGGTATTTGAGTGGGGCTGCCATGCCACCAACAGACCCACCAGGCCTCCCTATCCCTGCAGGGTGCAATTTTAGTTCATGCCCAGGACCAGGAGCCTCCAAGACACCCCTCTAGCTCCTGCCTTTACCTCCAGGATGTTGTGAACCTCAGCTCAGCCAGGTGATGTTGCTCCCCCAGCTGCAAGCAACACACTGCAGGCTCTACAATGGCTGCCCTAATCAGCCACCTGCCAGTTGCCTGCTCCAGCCCTTAAAGTGGCAAGCACCCAAAGGTGTGCTGCCACAGTAAGGTCTTGAGCTTTTGGTGGAGCAGCATGGTCCAGCTGAGCATATAAAATATGAGAGTTCCTTATAAACTTATAGCTTAGGGAGAAAAGAAGAATGCAGATACTCAGAAAGAATGTATGTTAGAAATAAAGCAGGAATATAGTGTGATGGGCTAAAGGCATTTATGTGGTTGTGGGCAGAAATATAGTGTGGTGGGCTAAAGGCATTCATGTAACACAATAGAGAGAGCTGTATAAGAACCTACACACTGAACACAGCAGAACAGAATAGAATAGCAGATAAAGAGAAAAACTTTCACCTTTTGGGTTGAATATTAGGAATATCATCAATCCATAAATTGAGTGCACCTTCCACTAGTTATCTAATGTAAAGTGTTTGCAACTGTGAATTTGGTATCTGACTGTTGGTAGATCACAGTAACTCTAGGAGTACATAAACAGCCACTTCCCATAGTCTTGAATAGAACCTCATGCTATTTCAACTTTGCAGACCTAGGGACCTGGAAAAAATCTAATCAGGACTGTACTTGGATGCTGCTGCTGTACTTGAAACAAATGGTGGGGCCATACTATGTGGCCTATAGGGATTTTTTTCTTGCTCGTTTATTGCCAGTGAAAGTGAAAACACACAACATGTTTATTTGAACAACAGTTCCCATATGTTAATGTAAAAAGATCTGGAAAATGGAGGGACTAGTCTCAAGGAGTAATCAGAGAGCAGAGAAATAGTATGTAGCTGCTATTTGCCCAGAGTTCAAATCACAAATCCACCAAAATTCAAATCTATTTGCCACAGTACATACAATCATAGGCAACTTTAAGTGAATTGAGCATCATGTGTTTTCTCCACAAACACTGAAAACTCCCACTAGCAATCAGTTGAGTGAGTTTAGGAGCCTGGTGTTTCTGACAAGCATACCAATGGACTCACTGTTTGATTTATTTGACAAACAAGTGTATAGGAATGGAGGGGGTGACTTTATGATTGTTTTCTAAATGAGAATTTATCTTTTTATCTGGACTGCTGTCTCTTGAACGTATTTTACTTAGCAATGTTATTTCTTACTAGCAAAATGCCCATCATGAATGATGGAGGTGGGGAGTAAGGGAGGGAGAACGGTGTGGGGACAGAGACCTGCATCTGGCCCCACAACCTCCCCCTGCTGCTCCGGGTCTAGCCCTGCTCCCTTCCCTTCCACCGCCACTCCAGGTCCTGCCACACTCCCCCCCACCCTGCTGCCGCTGCAGTTCCTTCCCTGCTCCCTCCCTCCTGCCACTATTCTGTGTCATGCCCTGCTCCCCCTGTTGCTCCAGGTCTAACCCCACTCCAACCCCCTCCCTGCTACTGTGCATGTGGGAGGGCATGGTGTGTGGCTGCACAGAGGGTGTGACCATGTGACCACGCCACGGGGAGTGCTCAGTGGTCACATGGCACAAGGAGCTGCCCCGGGGTGTGGCATGGGGCACTGGGGTGAAGGT
Source organism: Crocodylus siamensis (assembly GCF_052110815.1). NCBI lineage: Eukaryota > Metazoa > Chordata > Crocodylia > Crocodylidae > Crocodylus > Crocodylus siamensis. The sequence continues at coordinate 242,302,225 of NC_143397.1, read as the reverse complement.
GGTGCATACCATCGCATGGGAAACAGCCATGGCAGGTGGAGCACCCACCAGCTGCAGCTGCATGGGATGGGGAGCGGTCCTGTGGCATGCACAGAGGTGTGATGTGTACTCACAGGGCATGGTGCAAGGAGCAGCCATGGTGTGGGAGTATGGAGAATGCCTGCCGGCTGTGGCCACATAGTGTGGGCAGCAGCCCTGGGGTGTAGTGTGAAGTGTATGGGGCTGTGGCACATAGCCAAAGGGCATGGCATGGGGAGTGGCCATAGTACAGGGAGCAGATGGAGGCTGCATCCATGTGATGCCATGAGCGGTCACTGGGTGTGGCTCAGGGCACATGGTGGGGCGTGGTTTATGGCTGTGCTAGAGGGTGTGGTGTGCCACCATGGAGCATGGTGCAGGAAGCAGCCATGGTGCAGGAATGTAGGAAATGTCTGTTGGCTCTGGTCGCGTGGCATGAGCAGCTGCTCTGGGATGTGACACAGGGCATGCGGGAGACATGGTGTGCAGTCATGGGACATTGCCATAGTATGGGGAGCAGCCACAGGCTGCACCCACATGGCACAGGGAGTGGTGTGGTGAAGGATGCACAGGGGGGTGGCTTGGTCCATAGGGGGGGTGGCATGCAGCCAGAAGACATGGCACAGGAAGCAACTCCAGGTTGTGGTGCTGGGAGCAGTCCCAGGGTGTGGCATGGGTCAGAGTGGTGGTATGGCATGAAGGCTGGTGTGCCATGTGGGCGTGAGTAGGGAGTGATGCATGCCCACAGGGTGTGGTGCAGGTAGAAGCCAGGGTCTGCTGTCTGCAGTTGTGTGACACGGGGAGCAGCCCTGGGGTATGGCGTGAGGCACATGGGGGAGCATGGTACATGTCTTCATGGGAGGGGGGAGCACCCACCAGCTGCATGGCATGTGGCGCAGCCCTTAGGTGTATACAATGGGTATGGTGTGTGGCCACAGACTGCCACATGGGGAGCGGGGGACTCACTCTGCCCCACAGCCATATGCTGCAGCCGATGGACACTCCCGCACCCACTCTTCACATGACACCCTGCGGCCACATGCCCCCCATGGGGAGCGACTGCCAGCTTCATCCGTGGGGCATCCCTTCCCCCCCCATGCAGCACTCTGCAGCCACAGCGGGCAGATGCTCCTGTGGGGTTCCCGCCTGGGTGCCATATGGGGAGTGGTCATGGGGGCGCACCCCACCTCACAGCCATGTGCTCCAGCCAGTGGGCGCTGCCCACATGCCCCCATGCTGGCTTTTCCCTGGCCCTGCACACCCTGTGGTCACAGCCAGCAGGCACGCCCCATGCATGGGGGCATTGCTTGTGACCACACTGGGAAACGTGGTGCATGGTTGTGCAGGGAGTGTGACGCATGGCCACAGTGTGTCACACCGGGTGCAAGTGTGTGGGCGTGCCCTTCCCCGTGGTCATGTGCTGTAGCCAACAGGCTCTGCCGGCACACCCTGCACTCGCTCCCTGAGTGGCAACCTGCGGCCACACCTCAGGCCCCACCCCTCACCACCGCATGCCACACCCCCACATAGCCAAGTGGCGTGCCTCCTGCAGGACTGCAAGCCACACCCACCCTCTCCTCCCCCCCATGTGGCCGAGGACAGCCTGGCCCCCCCACCTCTGTGTGTCTGCCTGTCAGTAAGACTCTGGGCAGTGCATGCACAGTTGGCCCAGACAGTTATGGACAGAAAGACACACAGCCGGAAGTGGCATGGCTTTTATTATATTAGAATTTTTAGTTCTGCTTAATGGTATTTTTGTTTCTCCTGTGATTGTGCAATTTTGGTATATAAATGTTATCCCAGAAGGAAGCAACACTTTGGTGATCTGGACTACTTTGCATCCATTCACATGATATTTTTTCTAGGCCCCATAAACATGTCATCAGATGGCAGAGCAAGAGGCATCAGAGCTCCAGAAGATGGGAATCCACACACCTTAACAACAGTCTCTGAGACACAAAACAGGTTGCTCCACCTTCCATATACTTCCCTTCCTCTGATGTCACCTTGCTCTCTCTTCTCTCTCTAATTTTAATCCTGCTTCCTTTCCTCATGAGGAAGAATAATAATGGGTATTAGGACAGGGGAAAATGTAAGGAGAGGAGCTGGAGGACTCAGAAAGACCACACTTTTGAGAAGGAGACAAAAGAAATGGATGAAAGAGGACACAGGCTGGGCTCTAGAGGCCTGGCCTCATCATTCTCAATTATTTCGAATGGTCATATATAAAAGCTACAATGGTATTGCTTAATCATAAATATTAGGTCATGAGCATCCATGTGTGTACCTTCATAATAGCCAGTTGTTCTCACATAATAAAAGTCCCATGCATATTCTACTGTTCCCTTAAAGCCTAGAGAGACAGTAAAACTTCAGCTCATTCCTTAGAGGTCTGCAGACCTGGGTAATGTGAAATCAAGGGGGAAGGAATGAGTTCATGGATGGATTACTGCATATGAATTGCAGAGGGAGGAAGAAGAAATATGCCCGGGTTGCCATGATCCCCAGATTTGGCATCAGGTCACACTGGGGTTGTTCCAGCTTCTCCTGTGGCTTGAAGTGTGGCTTACCTGCTGGGACCATCTGGACAATCTCACCTGAACAGTCCTGTGCCATCACTGGTACTTCAGGCATTGCTGGCACTACATTGTTTCCTGTTCTCTGTGTGCGGCACTCAGTTTATTTATTTATGATGGTCACAGGGCTCATCATAGTGATATCTGGGTGAAATGTAATGGCCTGTAATATGCCAGATGTCAGGCTTGAGGATACAGCCATTTACTCTGGCCTTAAACTTTTCTTAAACTATAAACAACCACTTGCAAGAAAAAGCTGAAAGGAATGAGGAAAATACTTCTTTGTCTGTCTCTTCTTATCCTGTTTTCCCACATTTCTGTGGAGGGAAGGGATTTTTCCTTTATGCCTGATCAGAAAAAAGGAGGTGGACCCTGATTAGGGCAGTGGTAAGTACTTGTTACCCTGTAATTATGCAGCCCTGTAGCAGCGCAGGTCTCCTCACAACAGGGAGTGCCAATGTAGGTTTTGAAATGCAATGATCTTCTGCCAAAAAAGAAGCTAGAGTTAGAAAAAGAACAAAGCAGGCCCAGTCGTAGGATGGGGAGCTTCATTTCTAGCGCACTGTGCAACAGGGCCACTGCATGGTCAAAAATATGTTCCGACATCTTCATAGCTTGGTTTTTTCGATGGAAGTCAGGAGAGGAGTCTGACGGCTGAGAAACAGCAGATGGAATAGATCTCTTTACAAAGTAAAGGATAACCAAACAGCAGCTGCCAAACGTATCCTTTGAACAGCACTTTGAGCATAAAACTAGGGTGTCCATCAAATAATATTTGCAAGTAAAGTGTCCAAGAAGAGACAAATGCCACAAATAAGATTTAACCTGTTAAAAAAGACTGTGACAAGCCTAATTAGCCTTGATTGAAGTAATGGATGCACAGAGTGTGTGGAGAAAACTTTGCTATTTAGCAATGAAAGCATTTGTTCTATACAATTCTGCACTGAAAGCTTGTAAATGTTTTGGGTCAACATCCAAACAGACTTCAGTAGGAGAACAGGAAATAGTAGTCCCTAATAATAATTTTGCAAATGGAAGCCGGTATGAAATGAAAGCCAGCAGGTACCCATGTTGGGATCTATGTTATTCTCATTAACAAAAAAAAGATCAATTATGTTGAAAATCCCAAAATCTGAAAAGCAGTGAACACACAAAAGAAGAGAATCCAAATATATAGTAGCCCCACTATGCAAAGCAGATTCCCTGCTCATGGAATAGCTTGACTACTTGATGCTTGTTTCACAGGCTGGAGATACAGTGTTAGAAGAGATGATTTTACACAGAGCAATTAGGACTTCATTGCTTGTTACAGAACTAATAAAGATTGCAAATATATCCATCTTTAAAGGATGGTTGTATACAATTTTGCAAAGTTTCAACCTGAAAACATAAAATGCAACACAAACCAGATAGATTCCCTATGAAACTCTGGGCACGTTGATACGTTCATTAATGTGCCATAGTTATGTAATTACAGGTACTAACTTAATGCACTGTAATTGGTGCTACTGTACATTAGCCGTGGTGCAAGCTTTTTTGTGATGCTAATGCACAGTAGACTAGTTCTACTGTGTCTTAGCTCATTAGCATGGGTTTTGGCTGCCATGCTAATGCGCAGTAGAATTCATTTACTGTGCCCAAAGTGTCTTGTGTAGATGTGCCCCCCCGTGTCATGTTGCTGGGTTAAGCTTTTGGAAAACCTATTAGAGGAGCTACTCCTTAAAGTTACAAATATGGTTAGCAGGGAAAACATGGTCCCAGGGAAAAGCAACCTACATGAGCTTTAAATATCCCAAGTCATAGAATCATAGACTCATAGAAAATTAGAGTTGGAAGGGACCTCAGGAGGTCACATCTAGTCCAACTCCTTGCTCAAAGCAGGACCATCCCCAGATAGATCATCCCAGCCAAGGATTTGTCTAGCCAGGTCTTAAAAACCTCCAAGAAGGAGCTTCCATCACCTCTCTGGGTAACCTGTTCTAGTGTTTTACTACCCTCCTAGTGAGGAAGTTCTTCCTAATATCTAACTTAAACTTCCCTTGCTGCAACTTGATACTGTTGCACCTTGTTCTGTCATCTGCCACCACTGAGAACAGTCCAGCTCCTTCCTCTTTAAAACCACACCTCAGGTAGTTGAAGGCTGCTGTTAAATCCCCTCTCAGTCTTCTCCAGACTAAATAAGCTCAAATCCCTCAGCCTCTCCTCAGAAGTCATGTGCCCCAGCTCCCGAACCATTTTTGTCACCCTCCACTGGACTCTCTCCAACTTGTCTACATCCTTTCTATAGAAAGGGGGAGGAGGACAAAACTGAACATAGTACTCTAGATGTGGCCTCACCAGGGCTAAACAGAGGGAAAACATCACTTCTCTTGATCTGGTGGCCCAGCAACAGCCAGCGAGCCCAGACCAATGGTCAAAAGGGAGAAACAGGTAAGTGATGGGGGACGGGGCATTGCTGAGACTAGGGGGTCAGTGGGCACAACCGTTGGAGGCCTCAAATGCCTCTACACGAATGCTCAAAGTATGGGGAAAAAGCAGGAGGAACTCCTGCCCTCCTCCTAGCTGTCACCAGCCCTGACATAGTGGGGATCACAGAAACGTGGTGGGACTCATCGCATGACTGGGCGGTGAGTGTCAAGGGCTATAGGCTATACAGGAGGGACAGGATAGGAAGGAAAGGTGGAGGAGTAGCACTCTACATCAAGGAGGAATATACTTCCTCGTCAATTAGCAAGGGGGTAGAGGGGGGGCACTCTGAGGTGCTCTGGGTTAGAGTAAAAGGCAGTCCAGGGGATAGAGACTTAACGGTGGGAGTCTACTATAGACCTCCCAACCAGGGAGAAGAGCTCGACCAGGAATTCTTAGGTCAGCTCACAGAGGCAGTGAGGGCTAAGGATGTGGTCATCATGGGGGACCTGAACTTCCCAGACATCTGCTGGGAAGAGCAGTCAGCCAAGTCTGACCGCTCACGTCGGTTCTTAGCCAGAGTGCAGGACCTCCATCTAACCCAGGAGGTGCACAGCCCCACCAGGGGAGACGCCTTGTTGGACCTGGTGCTGGCCACGGGTGACGACCTGGTGAGGGGGCTGCGGGTGATGGGCCACCTGGGAGACAGTGATCATCGCTTGCTGGAATTCACCATCCAGCGTAAGGTGGCAAAGGGCTGCAGCAAGGCAACAGCCCTAGACTTTAGGAGGGCTGACTTCAACAAGCTAAGGAGGATCGTTGGGGAAGCGCTGAGGACCCAGAGGGGAAGGGAGCCAGATGTCCAAGGTGAGTGGTTGCTCCTTAAGGAGACGATCCTCCATGCCCAAAGGGAGGTAATCCCAACAAGGGTCAAAGGGAGCAGGAGGGCACATAAACCCCCATGGCTCACTAGGAGCATCCGGGAATGTCTCCTTGCTAAAAGGGAGGCATACACCCAATGGAGGGATGGGGTCATCACCAAGAAGGACTATGTTACAATCGCCCGAGGATGTAGGGGGGCAGTCAGGAAGGCCAAGGCAGAGATGGAGATAGGACTAGCTTCCCGGATTAAGGACAATAAGAAGTCCTCTTCAAATACATAGGGGGTAAAAAGAGGGTCCCGGGTAATGTGGGGCCCCTGCAGGACACGATGGGCAACTTAGTCGTCACGCCAGATGACAAAGCTAACATATTTAACGATTTCTTTGCCTCTGTCTTCCTAAGTAGGGACCAGTTCAGCCACCTCCCTGCTGGGCCCCCCTCGGGCCCCGGGAGAGACACGCCTGGGCCAGGGGTTAGCGAGGAGTTAGTTAGGGTACTTCTGGAGAGGCTGGACGTGTTCAAGTCCGCTGGTCCGGACGATCTTCACCCTAGGGTTCTACAGGAACTGGCCGAGGTCATTGCGGGACCCCTGGCGCGGCTCTCTGAGCACTCGTGGTGCTCTGGTGAGGTGCCGGAGGACTGGAAGAGGGCCAATGTGGTCCCTATCTTCAAAAAGGGAAAAAAAGAGGACCCAGGAAATTACAGGCCAGTTAGTCTTACCTCAATCCCGTGTAAGCTCTTTGAAAAAATTATCCTGGCACACATCCAGGAGGGCCTTGCGGGGGAATGCATGCTCAGGGGCAACCAACATGGGTTCATCAGTGGCAGGTCTTGTCAGACCAACCTGGTGGCCTTTTACGATCAGGTCACCAAATCATTAGACGCAGGGGTTGCTGTGGATGTAGTCTTTCTGGACTTCCGGAAGGCTTTCGACACTGTCTCTCACCCTGTCCTCATCAAAAAGCTGGGAGACTGTGGTGTCGATGCCCACACAGTCAAATGGGTCGCTAACTGGTTGGAGGGCCGCACCCAGAGGGTGGTAGTGGATGGGTTCTTCTCGACCTGGAAGGACGTGGGCAGTGGGGTTCCGCAGGGCTCGGTCCTCGGGCCCGCACTGTTCAACATCTTCATCAGTGACTTGGATGACGGGGTAGAAAGCACCCTGTTCAAGTTTGCTGATGACACTAAGATGTGGGGGGATGTGGGTGCACTAGAAGGGTGCAATAGGCTACAAGCTGACCTTGACAGGTTGCAACGGTGGGCGGATGAGAATAGGATGGGGTTTAACACTGATAAGTGCAAGGTGTTGCACATGGGGAGGAAGAACCGGCACCACACTTACAGGTTGGGGAACTCCCCTATTGCCAGCACGGAGACGGAAAAGAATCTTGGAGTCGTCATTGACTCCACGATGAACATGGGCCGGCAGTGTGGGGAGGCAGTCAAGAAGGCCAACCGTACCCTGTCATGCATCCACAGATGCATCTCGAGCAGGTCCAGGGAGGTGATCCTCCCCCTCTATGCAGCACTGGTCAGGCCGCAGCTGGAGTACTGCGTCCAGTTCTGGGCGCCACACTTCAAGAGGGACGTGGACAATATGGAAAGAGTTCAGAGGAGGGCCACTCGTATGATCAGGGGTCAGCAGGGCAAGCCTTATGAGGAGAGACTACGGGACCTGAACCTGTTCAGCCTCCACAAGAGAAGGTTAAGGGGGGACCTTGTGGCCTGCTACAAACTGGTCAGGGGGGATCAGCAGGTATTGGGGGAGTCCCTGTTCCCCCGTGTGCTGCCAGGAGTGACCAGGAATAACGGTCACAAACTGGCGGAGGGTAGGTTTAGATTAGATATTAGGAGGCGCTACTTCACAGTCAGGGTGGCTAGGGCCTGGAACCAGCTTCCAGGGGAAGTGGTGCAGGCTCCTAGCCTGGGGATTTTTAAAAGGAAGTTAGATGAGCACCTTGCTGGGGTCATCTGACCCCGGTGCTCTTTCCTGCCAAGGCAGGGGGTCGGACTAGATGATCTACCTAGGTCCCTTCCGACTCTAGCTACTATGAAACTATGAAACTCCTATCAATGCAGCCCAGTATGCCATTAGCCTTCTTGGCAACAAGGGCACACCGTTGGCTCATATTCAGCTTATGGCCCACTGTAACCCCCAGGTCCTTTTCTGCAGAGCTGCTGCCCACAGTCAGCCCCCAGCCTGTACCAATGCATGGGATTGTTCCATCCTAAATGCAGGACTTTGTATTTGTCCTTGTTGAACCTCATCAGATATCTTTTGACCCAACCCTATGATTTTTCTAGATCTCTCTGAATCCTAGCCTGACTCTCCAGCATATCTACTACTCCACCCAGGTTGGTGTCATCTGCAGACTTGCTGAGTGTGCACGCTATGCCATCTTCCAAGTCATTGGTGAAGATATTGAACAAAACCAGCTCCAGGACTAACCCCTGGGGCACTCCACTCAATCCCAGCTGCCAACTAGACATCGAACCATTGATTTCTACCCTCTGAGCCTGAAGATCAAACCAGTTTTCTATCTACCTATCATCCAACCTGTACTTCCTTAGCTTGCCTGCAAAAATGTTGTGCGAGATCATATCAAAGGTATAGAAAGGGGGAGGAGGGCAAAACTGCTAAAATCAAGGTATACCACATCCACTGGTCTCCCTGCATCCACAAAGCCAGCCATCTCACCGTAGAAGGCAATCAGGTTGGTCAGGCATGACTTGCCCTTGGTGAATCCATGCCGACTGTTCCTAATCACCTAATCACCCTCTCTTCCAAGTGCTTAGAAATGAATTATTGAGGATCTGCTCCATGATTTTTCCAGGGACTGAGGTGAGGCTGACTGGTCTCTAGTTCGCTGGATCCTCCTGTTTCCCTTTCTTAAATATGGGCACTACTTTTGCCCTTTTCCAATCATCCCTCCCCCCAGTTGCCATGAGTTTTCAACAATGAAGGCCAATAGCTCTGCAATCACATCAGCCAACTCCCTCAGGTGTATTGTCTGGCTCGCCCCATGGACTTGTACATGTCCAGCTTTTCTATATAGTCCCTAACCTGTTCTTTTGCCACTGTTGGCTGATCACCTTCTCCACAAACTGTGCTGCCAGGTGCAGTAGTCTGGGAGCTGACCTTGCCTGTGAAGACTGACAGAGGTGGAAAAGGCATTGAGCACTTCAGCCTTTTCTGCAGCCTCTGTCACTAGGTTGCCTCCCCCATTCAGCAAGGGATCCACACTTTCCCTGATCTTCCTCTTGTTACTGAGAATCATCATCCTCGTAACTGATATTCTAGGAGGCAACATGTAGCAGATCATGTATAAATTTAAATTGGAAGTATACACAATAAAGAGAAGAGGCACAAGAATATAAGAACTGCCATACTGGGTCAGACTACAGGTCTGTTTACTCCAGGAACCTGTATCTCATAGTGGCAGAGAGCAGACGTGATGGGAAAGAGTATTCTGTACAGGCAGAGTGATGTGCTTCATGGCCCTTTGCCCCCTATAGCTCTCACTTACTCAAAAGGAGCTCTGAGGCCTCACAGGAGAATGAAAACTCACATCCTTTGCTCAATGTATTTTGTTGTCCTCTTCTATTTACAGAAACCTGGAATAAATGCATATCAAAAACAGGAAAATTCAATATGGCTCATTCCTGTATTAAACATTGCAATATTAGTGCAGTAACAATAAACCTGGTGTCACTATTTGAGTCATTTGGCCCCCATGAAGTGGGCACAGTTCAGAAGTGGAACCTTTTTGATGATTAATGTGGTGCTTATTTCTTTCCCTTTGCTGTATTGTTGCTTGAATGCTTCATGATATTCTTCAGATAGATCCATAATGACATAACTGCATGACCCCACAGTAGTGAACAAATCTTGGCTTTAGTTTTCTTTGTGGCAGCCACATTCGCTTCCATTTCCTTCAATTACTTCTTGCTATTTTTTCTGCCTTGTTGCTGGTGTGAGCTGTGAGCTTCCTTGTTCTACTGTTGTTCTTTTACCAGCTGCCAAATGGAACCAGAACAGCACATCACTAAAAGCTAACATAGTTACTCATACCAAGGGTATATACTCTTTCCAAAGCATCCTTAGTCTATATGACACATTCACTTTCACAATGCATGCTCTCCCTCTTCCCTTACTCCCCTCGTCCCCAGGGTTTGAATTACACTTTGACTCTTGGGGATGTCTGCAAAAAAAATTAAACCAGTTCATTGATTATCAAGTTCACCTAAGTGAAGGAGGAATCCAGTCAGAGACACACCCAGATGATGATTTTCAAATATTACCGGGGGGAGCTCTTGTATCTTATGGATACCCACTCCCTTGGAGCTCCCCCTTACTTCACATCCTGCTTGTGCCCCATTAAAGTGACCACAGTCCTTCAATTTGTTTTTTCCCCATGTATCTCACTGTTGTTATTAGGGTATAACCCAGATGTTGGGGGTTATGGTTCAACAGCCAAGGTTCAACAACACCAAAAGTTCAGGAGCCAAAGCTGAGGGTACTGGTACCAAGTGTCAGTCCAAGTTTGAGGTGTCAAAATGAGTCTGAGTCAAAGCAAACCTAGTCCACAGGTCAGGAGCCAGGGAGTCCAATGCACACAACAGAGTAGGCAGGAGTGAGGTGCTGGGTCCAAGGCAGGGATAAAGTTGGAACAAGGCGCAAGAGTCAAAGGTTGGAGTGGGACTGGACCAAGGCAAGAGGGTTTGAGGCAAAGGCAGGACAGGAGCAAGGCAGGAGAGTCCCAAATAACAAGGCTACAAACACTATTGCCAGAACAAGGCCCCAGAGGAAGTGGCTGACACAAAATTTGAATGTACTGAATCACATGGCATCCTGGAGATTAGGCTGACTCAGTTCTGATGACACTTTTTCTACAGTGACATTTTTCTGTCGGGGGGGAGATATTTAATAACAAGAGACCCTTTTACAGTGTAGGGATCACTTTACTAGTAAATGCTAAAGGTACAGCAAGTGCTTCATATAAAAAGCCAAGCACACCAAACCCTCAAACTTAGTGCTGATGGCTGATGCAGCGGTATAGAGATAAGCATTGTACAGGATACAAAGAGCTTTTGCCCCTTACGGGAAATAGTGAACTTGTTGCCAAACTGTGTGTGAATTGGAATCAAAGTATTTGGTAACTGGTGACTTTTGCTGTTTTATTAAAAATGCAGTGAATTGTCTTATACATGAAATTTCCCTGGATTTGAACTTTTATGTCATTTAGTGCAGCCCACACCATGGTCAGAGAATAGCTGCTGCTTTTAGACCAGGAGAGCTCTCATCAGCTCCCAGTTCCACGTGAAAATAAAAGGAAGATGTTAAAAAAATCTAGCCTAAGCTAGGGTTGCTTTTGTTACAAATCCCATGCATTCAATGCTCTAAAAGTTCAAGTGCAGATGTGAACAATCACTATTGATTTGCTGTATACACAGCATGGTAAGACTTTGCATGTACAGCCTTAAGGAGAAATCACTATGGAAATAAAGAGAAATACAGTACTGTGAAATTTAAAAGAAAAAGGTATAGAGAGAAGTGGATAGGGTTTGATCAGTCATGGATGTCTAGGGTTCAGAGCCAGTAATAAGGTGAATTTCAGAGAAATGCATGGGGTTTATACCTACCAATATATCACCAGTCCCTGCCCAACCTGCTATAGAAGTGGGGCCCCATGCATGGACTCTGAAATCTGGAAGAAAGAAAACAATCCTGATGAGAGTTTGTTTCTTGCAGGTTTTAATCTTCATGGACTTAGTGAAGCCTCTTATTGCAATCAATTCCCATAAATACCTTCCTGAAAAACAGAGGAGACAACTTCTGGGCTAAACATTAAAAAGAGGAAGACCACAGGCCAAATGCGATAGGATTAGCTGGCCTAGTTCTCTAGATCGATTGTATTTCTTGTAGGGACAAGTGTATTATAATGCTGATGAAAAGCTTTATTGGTGGTTTTGGGCTCTGGTCTATTGCTGTTTTCATGGACTATTGATTTTTACTATCTTTATGGTAAGATAAAGCCCATGGAGAAACATAATGTTTATCTTCAATGTTCAGACTTAAACACGTTATCTAAATAAACAGGAGACTTTATTTACCAAGTGTACCTGCAGGAAGAACATAGCTGTTGCCAGGAGTATTATCTCCAGGTTGCTTCATAGTTTCATAGTTGTTAGGGGCTGGAAGAGACCTTCCAGATCATCGAGTCTAGCTCACTCCACTTGAGCAGGAAAGACCGCTGGAATCAGATGACCCCAGCAAGATGGGCATCAAGACATTTTTGGAAGATTACCAGGGTAGATGACAGTACCACCTCTGGGGGGAGCCTGTTCTGAACCCTCAGCACTTGACTTGCTCATGCTGTTGCAGAATATACCCCAATAAACTCTACTCTTTGAGTTGGCACTTGAATTCATTCCTGTGTTTATTCTGAGAGCCAGGAGTATGAAAACTGTAGCATTATATAAATGAAGTAGTCATCTGATGCAGGGATTTCATTCCAATGAGTCAATTGTCAAGAGACTTCTATAATTTGGATTCCTTGCTTTCTCTGGTAAGCCATCACAACTTTTGGTAAAAACTCTGGATGGTGCTGAAAGATCAAAGAGCAGGATGCTATAATGACAGCAATAATTCCCTACATGGAATATCAGGTATTTTTATGTGCTAGATGGTTTGACACATGAAAGTATCTGTCCTGTAGCCTAAGAGCCATGACCTGGTTTTGGGAATAAGGATGGGATTGCAGAAGCGAATGTTACTGTCTTGAATTTAAAGCAGTGGATGAAAGTGTCAGCATCTCCAATCCTGGACTGGACTCCATCTTCACTTCTTCAAAATTATGAAGTAATATAAAATCCCTTCCTCCTAATATCTACAGGCAGGATTTTATTGCTTTATCATTTAAAAGTTGGCCCTCTTTCCACCAGTCTCTCATGACAAGGGCACCTGTAGTTCGACAGGGTGGAAGCAAACAGGAAGGTTCTGAAGTTGAACAGAATGCAAGTGGACTCTCATAATAACGAACTGCAAAGAGATACCCAGTTTATTTCATTTCCTAGCAAAATGTGATCATAATAAATGCACATATTAGCTTGTTCAGACTGACACAGTCTGTGTACCATACAGCCCCCACATAACCAGTAAACTTGCACTTTCTCACAATTGATGAAAGTCTCTAATTCTCTGCTGTTCAAGATTTATAACTGCACGTTACATATTCATCTACGCCACTTAGTTGTGCAAAGAACTGTATCTTGGACATCTATACAAGTAGACAGGAACTGCTATAGCTTTTCTAGATTTGTGGCAGCCTCGGTCATGGTGGGCTGCTTTGCTACTATAATGCTGTCATCCTCAGCATTTTCAACTTCACTTTCCTCAGGCTTTGCACCAGCAGCACATTTCCAGTAGTACCAGAGTTAGCTCAGGAAATCATTATGTAAAGCAACAAGGCCTTCAAAACTTCTCTCATCTGAAATGCCTGTGAGAGTAGAAGTTTATCAACTGTTTCGCCTGATCCAAAGGTTTCTTCTTCCAGGTCAGCCTCAGGTGACTCAGCTGAAATTATGCCCATTTTTATGCCAACATAACACCAACATAGAATTTCTAATGAATCACCACCCTGCAAAAATCATGTAGGTGGCTAACTTTATGTCAAATTTTCTCTCTCATATTGTTGAGGTTGAAAATAATTTAATTAAGCAGTCAGCTTCTGTAAGAGTTTTTACAGACTAAATTTTGCCTTGATTTAGGTACTGAAAAACTGCAGCACAATTTGAGGGTGGAAACTCAACATGAGAATCCTGAAGTTTCCTTTGCTTCATCCTTGCATTGACTTTTAATAACTACTTCTTAAGTAACCCCTGAGCCATCCATGCAGGTTATTTGGGACACCAATCTTACAGGAATAAATGCACATTCTTGAAGCAGCAGGGTTTGCTTCATTTGCCAGTGATCAGTGGTCTTAGCTTCTCAGTTCCTGATTCATTGCAAGTGAAGACTGTGGTTAATTCACTGCTTGGATTTCTCACGCCTCTACTACAATCAAGGTTTACAGTGCTTACACAATGTGGTAGCAGCTGATAAAATGTGCCAGATTCATCAGGATTTGAAAACATCATCTGGACTGTAGTGTGTAATCAGCTTTTTAAATTTCTCTCACATATCATTCCTGCAGCCTTAGCCACCGAAATGTCATTTTCTTCTCTGCCGGTTACTTTTGATGCAATTCCATGGCATCTGTAAAATTTGTTAAGCCAGCCAAAACTTGCTTGAAATTCCCCATTTCCAAGTGAGTTTGCAAAACTCAATTTTTTTTTTTTGCTGAAGAAAAGGAATATTTATGGGAAAGTTCCTTGCACAACTGTCTTGAAACCCAACAGACACAAATTTGCCAACATAATCAAAGAGCATGCGGTGCATTCTCTTTTGCTTTGGACCCAGAACCACTTGCTTCCAGATCAAATACCTAATGCCACAGCAGTGGTGGTGGTGCCTGCTGGTTATGGCATTTGTCTAGGAAGTGGGAGAGCTAAGTTCTGAGCCCTATTCAGGCTACGGGGACACAAACCCATACCTCCTGACTTTCCAAAAGAGCATCCTAACCACCAGACTGGGTTGTTACAGTCTTCACACTCCTCCCCCCGCCCATTCTTTGGGCAAGTAAGAATACAGAAGAGAAATGTAGCTGTCTACATTGCTCTTCAGCCCCTGGAACAGGGCTCTGATTGCTTTTTGGACTTGGATGCTTCAGTTCTACTAAATACTCTATTTAGTGTGAATGAGACTGATCTGAATTTGTCCCAAGGTGCCTGTTTTGGGGGCTTTGCAGTGCGTAAGTGAAAGCATCTATGGGCACGTCTACACGTATTTACTCCAGCCTAGATTTACTGTGCAGTAAGTTTATTGCACAGTAAAGGTGTTTGAGGAGGTGTCTACATGTGTGGATTAGGGAAAAGATTTGCATCCCGTTCCCTGCAGCCCTGTAATGGGGCCCTATGGCCACTGCGGGGAGCTCCAGGCTCCCCATAGGTGCTAGCCCAGAGGCTGGCAGGGAGCACCAAGCCAAAAGACAGTTGTCTCCTGGCCCCTGGACTGCTGCCTGCTGCTGGGGCAGGGACAATGTCCCCCTACCCCAGCAGCAGGGAGCACCTGGCCCTGGCTCCCTGATCAGGGGCATGGGGCTTGGAAAGAGATGCAGGGGAGGGGCAGGCCCCAGCCCCCTGCCCTGATCCATCAGTGGGGCAGCTAGCAGCTAGCTCACTGTTAGCTTCCCCTCCAGCAGATGGGGGCAGGAGGCTGGGACCTGCCCCGCCCCTGCAGATCTTCCTAAGCTCCATGCCTCAATCACCTGATCATGTCATGGGACTGAGACCTGTCCCTGACCGCAACAATTCCCAGCCAGCCCCGGGCTGTGTGGAAAAGTCTGCATGTAAAGCCCAAGACTGGCTGGGGACTGCCCAAAACAGGACAGTCCCCAGCTACCTCCAGACCGCACATGCTTCCCTGTGCAGCCTGGGGCTATCTGGAAACTGTCCTGGTCAGGCGCAGGTCCCAGCCAGCTCCAGGCTGGGCAGGGAACTGTCCCCATGCAGGGAGGTCCCAGACCATGCTCTGCAATTGCAATTGCAATCACAGAGTGGGGGTTGCGGAGCTTGTTCCCTGTCCCCAGCTCAGCGCTACCAGAGCTGGGTGGGGAACAAGCTCCCCAGTCCCCGCTAGCAGGGAGCTCCCAGCACTGGTTCCATGACCACAGAGCCACTGCTGGGAGATACTTATCTCCTAGCCTAAGCCCTGCAACTATGGGGCTCAGGCTGACAGATAAGGGTCTTTCAGCCCGAGCCTCAAAACTGCAGGGCTAAGGCCGTGAGATAAGCATCTCCCAGCAGCAGCCCCGTGGTGGCTAAGCCACTGTTGGGAGATAAGAGTCTCCCAGTCTGAGCCCTGTCACTGTGGGGCTCAGGCTGGGAGATATGCATCTCCCAGCCCCCACTCCCCAATTGTGATAGAGGAGCAGGGGCTGGAAGACAAAGATCACCCAATCCCTGCTCCAACAACACAATTCAGGAGCAAGGGGCTTGGAGCTCCTTGCTGCTGGGACAGGGGGACATAGTCCCCAGGCAAGCTCCTGTGCCAGAGACCACACCAGCAGCCGGCAGCTCCGGGTGGCAGCGAGCTATCTCCCACTCCTTAGTGGACAGTGGATTGGAAGCAGATTTGGCTTCTGGTGAGGCATCTAAATGAGCGCTATGGCGTCTTGCTAACACCAAGTAAATTTGCTATTTGCAGGTAGTAAATTTTCTTGAGATTAGGGACATTTACTATGAAATAAGCATGTGTGCGTGTAGACGACCCATGTACTTACTTCAGAGTAAACTACGCTAATTTGCCATTAAGCGTCTCATGTAGAACTATCTAGACCTGGCCCTTAGCATTAACCAACAAATACGACAAACCTTGAGCTAATATTACATTCATAAGCACAGTTCAGCTGTACAATGTTCTATTAACATCAGCCATTAACATATGCAGAGGGGAATTCGAACCTAGAAACCACAGAAACAACTCCCACATCTTAGCAACATATGGAAAACCCACATCTTAGAAGCTGGCAATTGAATGTTGGGAATAAGACCCTCCTACACACCTCGTTTACAAGGAATTATAGAATTAGAGGGTCAAAAGGGAACAAAAGGGATCAGCCAAACCAACGCCCTGCACAGACGCAGCACTCCGCATCCCTCCGTAGACAGTCACTCCGTAGCAGAAGAGGGAGGTGGGGAAGCTTCTGGAGGGAGGCTATGTAGTACAGGAAAAGCAGAGACGCATGAGAGCTTTTGGGATAACATTGCCTTCCTTATTCCGATAAAATTCTTTGTTCGGTGCTAAAAAAGCAAGCGGTTCCTTCTTGAGTACTGTCAGTCTTACAGCGACTCCTGCAATGCGCAGAACTCCAGCTGCAGCAACAGGACTTTCTTCAGAGATCAGGCCTAATGGATGGCTAATCTAAATCACTGGGTCATTTAGGTTCTTCCCGCTTAAAACCAGCCGGTTGTAGAGAGCCCACACAGCATCAGGGAGACAGAAGGGTTTGTTCCCAGCCAGGAAGGCTTGGAAGACTGGGCAGCGGGCCTGCCCCTGCTATGTTCGCTGACAAGGAGGGTGAGAAAGCTTTTATGTGCAGCCAGTAAAAATAGGAAGCAGAGAATGGGCTGTCAGCAGGGAAGGAGAACAAACCCTTCCTCTTCTACTGTCAGCCTGGAAGGGAACAGAAAGGGAAGCATATCAAACAAAGAGCATGGGGAATCAGTTGAGGGAGCAGAACGCTTCTTGTCTGCCTGTGAACCTGAATTCTGCCAGAAATGGCCTGCAGAAACAACGGCTTTGTTCCTTGTTTTGTTCTGGAAAGGACTGAAAGAGCCCACGAGGGAGGTGACAGAAGGCTCACTGCTTTGGCCTAGAGCTGAGGGAAACCTAGGTTTTTCCCCTGAAATGACAGGCAAGAGCTTTTAAAAGGACAGACCTATTATTTTCCATTGGGCATTGTTCTTTATTTCGGAGCCTGACACCACTGCCCCAGGCTAATTGTTGCACATTGCCTTTCTGGTAAAACCAAACTGTAACAATGCTGAAATATACCTTCAGTGTATATCCCTCTGACACTATTTCTTATCTGATCCCTATTGCTGAAACCTAATTAAAATCAATGGAGACAGAGTGTAGTTGAATGTCCATGTTTCAGCAGAGCATGAAAATGAGAAAGAAGTCTTGGCAACAACAAATCTTATGACTTGTTTTTCTTCTAAATATGCAGGCGCCTAGGACTGGTATGGGAACAACTGAAGTTTTGGGATGATTTCTCAAAACTTGACCACGGTTTTTTTGTCAGCACTTTAGGAATACAGTACTGCCATAGTTAACACTATCTTCATCTCCAAGCCTATAATAGGATCTTTTGTTCCTTGGTGACAGCAAAACAATGTAATTGTAGACTAATGCCAATGATACATTCTGTAATAGCTTTTCTAATGACTGGGTTCTGAGCCATCAATTTGACTTTCTTCCAATACTTTTTAGCTGATAAAAACAACAGGTTTGTCCTAAAAATGAGCCTAAATAATACTTCTGGAGGTACTTATGGGAGAAATGGTTAGATTTGAACCCAGGTCTGGGGGAACTGGCTTTTCACTTGTATCTTTATAATACTCAGAACATGCCCAAGCCAAAAGATGGTCAAAATCAGATCCGGTCTGAGGCTCAGGCTTATTATTTCTTTTTGCTTCCTTCCCACTTAGAATGTCAAACAGAGATTTTTACATCAAATCTAAATCTATTGAGTTATCATCATCAGTAGTTATTACACAAGTTCCTAATGACCACAATCAAGGCCCTATTGTACCAGACTGTGCAGGCCAATACCACACAAATGCTGTCCCCAAAGGACCCTCAATCTAGACATCCTTACATGGTCCCACCTCCACCGTAGTATCAGAACAGCTTGAAAGATTTTCAAAGAAGAAACAACGACGGTCTCTTACTCACTCTTCTGTCTTAGCTTGTACAAGAACTTGCTTCATTACAGTTGTTCTTTTCAAGTACGTGAGTGGGTGTGTTGTGTGTCTGTCTGAAGTGCTTAAGGACAGGGAAACCAAAGGAAGGAGTTTTTCACTTAGCTCTGCAAGGAATAAGAGCATTATGATCTTTTTTTTTATTATTGTGCAGGAGGAAATCCCATAGCCCAGGCGTGAGCCCTATGGAAGTCCTGCTACCTGCCCTCACACGTTTCCTATGATTGATCAACAGTTGCCTGATTCTGATAGAACAATGATTTTCAGTGGGGTGTGGAGGCACCTGGGAGTATGTGGGATCCTTTTAAGGGTATCACAGTGCCCAGTTGCTGTGCAGGGAGGTAAGTGTTTGCTTGCCCCACTCTGCCGGGGACACCCACACTTGCCCCAAGCAGCACTTTCCCCACAGCTGCTCCTCTGGGACCTCTTGCTCTGCTCTGCCATGAGCAGGTGGGTGGATGTGGGGTCCCATTTTCAGCCCAGCTCACAGCCCCCCTCCTTCCATGCTCTTGGAGCTAGTAGGAGGAGCTGCTGGGGCAGGCGGTTCCAGTCTCTGGTGTGCAAGTGCCCAGAGGAGTAGCACTGGGGGCAGATGACAGAAAGAGAAGGGCATGGCAAGGTTCTGCCCCTGCTGCCCTCACTTGGTACCAGCCTCTCTGCCATAGCGGCCACTGTCACCCTCTTCTCGCTTCTGTAGAGACAGCTGCCTCCTTCAGGGGTCCAGTGACCCACCCCAAGCTCCCTGATCTGCCCCACTGAGCAGCCCCTGCCAGTGCCAAACACTACCCTATGCCATGCCCTCAAGGGTGCCCTGCTCACTGCTACCCACCCTGCCACCCCTATGCTTTACTAGCTGGCTCCTACCAACCTGCCTACAATCTTCTAAACATCCCCTTGCCCTGGAGCCCCACCATGCTCACAGCTGTCAACTGCCCCTTCCCTCTCCACCCCGACATCCTTGGCACCATTGTGCTTTGGGCCCCACAATAGTTCCCTAGCACTTATGTGCCACTAGTCACCTGTTCTCTCCCTTTCAGTCCCTAAACTGCTACCTCTTACCTACCCCTCCTCAACTGGTTACCTGTCAGCTGCTTCCCTTTGCCACTTAAATATAGCTACTCCCATCCCAATGCTGGCCCCCACCTCTGTTTTCTTATTTACCATTTTGCCTTCCAAATAGCCTCTCCAGGTAATGGGGATTCCTCCCAGAGACCTTCCCTCAGACCTCTGTCTCTCACCCCGTTCTCATTAAGAAACTGGGGGGCTGTGGTGTAGACACCCACACAGTCAAATGGGTCGCCAATTGGCTGGAGGGCCGCACCCAGAGGGTGGTGGTGGATGGGTCCTTCTCAACCTGGAAGGACGTGGGCAGTGGGGTCCCCCAGGGCTCGGTCCTCGGGCCCACACTGTTCAACATCTTCATCAGTGATTTGGACGAGGGGGTAAAAAGCACCCTGTTCAAATTTGCTGATGACACTAAGATGTGGGGGGACGTGGGCACGCTGGAAGGATGCAACAGGCTACAATCGGACCTAGACAGGTTACAAGGGTGGGCAGACGAGAATAGGATGGGTTTCAACACAGACAAGTGCAAGGTGATGCACCTCGGGAGGAACAACCGGCACCATACCTACAGGTTGGGGAACTCCCCTCTTGTCAGCACGGAGGTGGAAAGGGATCTGGGGTCATCATTGACTCCAAGATGAACATGGGCCAGCAGTGTGGGGAGGCAGTTAGGAAGGCCAACCGCACCTTGGCATGCATCCACAGATGCATCTCGAGCAGGTCCAAAGAGGTGATCCTCCCCCTCTATGCGGCATTGGTCAGGCCGCAGCTGGAGTACTGCGTCCAGTTCTGGGCACCGCACTTCAAGAGGGATGTCGACAGCATGGAAAGGGTCCAGAGGAGGCCGCTCGTATGATCAGGGGACAACAGGGCAGGCCCTATGAGGAGAGGCTATGGGACCTGAACCTGTTCAGCCTCCACAAGAGAAGTCTGAGGGGGGATCTAGTGGCCTGTTACAAACTGGTCAGGGAGGATCAGCAGGCACTGGGGAAGTCCCTGTTCCCCCGAGCACTGCCAAGAGTGACCAGGAATAATGGTCACAAGCTGGCAGAGGGTAGGTTTAGGTTAGACATCAGAAGGCGCTACTCCACAGTCAGGGCGGCTAGGGTCTGGAACCAGCTTCCAAGCGAAGTGGTGCTGGCTCCTACCCTGGGGGTGTTTAAGAGGAGGTTAGATGAACATCTTGCTGGGGTCAGTTGCCCCAATATTCTTTCCTGCCATGGCAGGGGGTCAGACTAGATGATCTGCTCAGGTCCCTTCCAGCCCTAGAAACTATGAAACTAGGAAACTTCACCTGTTGCAAATCACAGAGACACATTTTTGAAGGTATTGTATACCCATTAAAGATTAAGAAAAATCATGTGGGCTCTATATACCATTTTCCAGCTTTTCTAAAGTGCTCAGGGCCAGCTTTTCCACAAGTTTGGATATGAGGTGATACTGCATTCAGAAAAGTGACTGAGGGATGCCTTGAGTCTAAAAAGGTTGTGGACGACTGTGTGAGAGCCTATCTGTCACATCTGAAAACAGGAAGGTGATCTTTTTGGTAGCTAGGCTTATGCCAAAGGAGAGTCTGGGTTTGGGGAAAGTGACCTTGAACGGGGCTGTATAGTTAGTGGGGAACACCGAGAAAAGCAGGCGAAGATGTTGATACAGCAACTTGCATGGCTAACCAGATGGGCATGTAGATTTTCTGTTAGTTAAAACACTATAAAGGTATATCAGCCCCAATACACACATCAGGTCACTATGAATATGTAAATCTCTGTGGCAATATCCTGGAAGATCTGAATTCCTCTGAGCAGTTGTATAGATGGTAATAATGTGGTTTGCCTTAAGTAAGACTGGTGTTTATATGTGTTGCAATAGCATTAGAGGGAAAGCAGCCCAACACTCAATTAAAGCCACAGGCTTCAAACTGCAAACTCATTGATTTTACTGCACTTTGCCTGCTTCCTGTACTGCCACACTCAATTTTGATTCTGACACTCAGTGTTGAGTCTTACAATGTACACTAAGATAGTAAGACGGGAGATGCAGTTAGACTACAGTAAGATAAAACCAATGATAACATCCATACCATTGCTTCTTAGTACTTAACCTGCAGCTCTCTATGAATATTCACCAAGGAATCCTCCAACATGCCTCTGAAATTACATTTTTATCTCCATCTACAGATGAGGCAAATTAACGTAGGCTTGATAAGGGTTAAGCATTCTGCACTGTTAAAGTTAATAGGAGTTTTGACACTGGTTTCAACCTTAAAAAGGTTGGAGTCTGAATGATGAGCTTAGTACAAGAATGAATTAATGTAAAAGCAGTTAAGAACAATGATTTCCTGGCTCCCAGTCCTGTGTTCAGAATATTTGGTCTAAAAAAATAACTTGTCTGCCTGCTCATGGGTAGGATAAATGTCAGATTTGCAATAGCTGAAAACACCTGACATTTAGTCAAACTTTAACTTTGGGAAAAGTTGCAATTTTTATACTTTGAGCAACATCTTTTTGATGTGTAGATGATACTGAGGCAGAGGGATTGCTTCACTGTTATGGGTGTGCAATCAAACTGACAGATAAAGATTGCCCTTGGCTTTAATTCATTATTCTGTCAAGGATATAGCCATGTCAACCAATTAAAAATTATGTGAGACCAGTTGAAAATAATTGCACTTGTTAGTTTTTCCCAAAAACTGTGATGCCAAATCCTTGAGAGAATAGTGGTTTGTGGGCAATGCCAATTGTTCTTTGTTTCATCCTTTTCCCGCTGTGTATTTTACACTCCTTCTAGAGTTCTTTTCCCAAAAATAATGGAAAAATGGCGTCCTTTTATTTAATAGACTCCTATGTCAGTTTTTGAAATGTAGAGCATATCTGCAGGCTCCCCTAACCTTGCCCCATGTTGCCATGTCACATGAATTATTCAGACAGTTTAGCTTTTGAAGTGGTCACTAATTATATAACTTAACTTCCAGATACAACAGACAGAAAACTTGAAGAGGCTCCATGGAACCGACTTTCTTTCCCTCAAGTGGAGTCGTGGTGTATAAATTATACACAATATAGATTTCAACACACTTAATGCACTCATTTAGCATTTAGCATTTTTAAAGTCGTAGGGCTTTTTTTTTCCCCTCTGGTATATACAGTGCACACAGATTCTCTTTTTTCATCCTTCTCTAGACTAGTCTTCCATGTGAGTTAATAAATGCTCCAATAGCTGAAAAATGAGAAGCAAATTATACCTCAAAATACTGGTTTAAAGAAAAAAAATGGCAGAAGGTAGAGCAGGGTAGATCAGAAAGGCACTGGCTTTTATAGGCAGCAACCTACTTCATCATATGCTATGAATGCTCTCTGAACCAATTAATCTCTAAGGTGCCACCCTGCTCTACCTTTGGCCTGATTTTGGATTAGCATGGCTAATTACTTCTCTGCTCAAGGAAAAATAACAGGTGACAGAGCTGTATATTTCTTCATTAGCCTTGGATTCTGTCACCTTATGCTGACTTCAATATTTGATTCCCCACCTGCATCAGGATTACAGCTTTGGAATACGCTTTATTGTCATGAGGGCAGAGGGAAGTGTTCAGAGCCAATGCATGGTATTGAAAAGTAAAGTCTTGTACCTTTTTTGTGGACTTCTGCTGCCCCAGTCCTAATCATCTTCCTCCTCATTAAGTTTCAGAGCTAGATGGAAAGCTGGATTTCTGTCTCACTGAACAATCCATCCCTTAACAATTTCTTTTTGATCCCAGATCATGGCAGAAATTCCATATTTTGAAACTAAATCACTACAAAATGGAAATACCAAAAGATCCAATTCTGAAACATGAACGTGACCTTCTAAAAACATTTTGCCTTAATAACACTGAAGGATTTTGGACCAAGAACTGGTTTAGCTAAAACAATTGGCTTGGCTATTGTCAGAATCACCAGTGTTATTGGGATTACCAGTGTCATTATTGCTATTGTCCTCACTGAGTGTTGTTACTGATGTGTTGTCAGTGTTGAAGTCTCAGGAACCGCAGTGCCAGCAGAAATCATAGCCAGGAGATTACAACGCTAATCTCATCCTAAAGAACAACCACAGGCTCAGTTGGGTGGCAAAGACTCAGCCAGGTTTATTGTCTACCAGCATGGCCCCAACACATTTTGGCCTAACAAATGCAGGAAACCAAGTCATCATTTGTACCTGTGGCAATGTAGTCAGAACAACACCATGCAGGATTCCCTGCACCGCTACAAAGTTCCCATACTTTCCAACCCTCCTTTTATACAGTGATCAGAAGAAATTAAATGTTTCATCCCATCTGTTTCTTGAATATTTTAAACCGTCCTGTAGCCTGGGCTTGTTTCACATCCTGGGTCTGGATGTTCCCATTCCAGGCTTATCATTCTGGTAGTGGACTATCCTATACCTTGTACAGCCATCTCTCCCTCCTGTCTTCTGGCAGGAATGCATATCTGGCCCACAGCCCAAATTTAGCTTATGCAAGGATCTCATGCATTGGTCAGGTTTGCTGGTCAGACCTACTCTGCCCAGTGCTTTAGCAAAGCCTTTATTTGAGCAGTACATCTGATCAGTGTTCCAGTTAGACCTAAAGCTGTTATCTTTAAGAACTTATGAAGGTCAGGAAAGGCCCCAGAACATTGAGAAAGGGCAGATATATTATCCATCTTCAAGAAAGGGAACATGTAGGAAACTGGTCAGTCAAACACTGATACCTAGAAAGATACTGGAGCTTATCATCAAGGAATCTATTTCTAAGAGGATAACAAGGTGATAAGGAACAACCAGTATGGATTTATCAAGATCAAGTCATGCTTAATCAAGCTGATTGCCTTCTAATAGAAGGTGGCAGCCTTTCTGGATGGAGGGAGGACAGTGGAAGCGATGCACCTTAATTTTAGCAAGGCTTTTTGGTTGCATTACGTTCTTATAAGTAATCTAAGGAAATATGAGTGAAGGGAAAGTACTGTGAGGTGGGTGCATAATTATTAGAGAGCAATGTCCCAAAATAGTTAGTTAACAGGATCCAATTTGGAGGAGGCAATGCAGAAAAGAACTGGGGGGGTTATAGCTGACAGCAAAGTGAATATGAGGCAACAGTGTGGTACTGTTGCAACAACAAAAAATGCTAGCAGTGTACTGAGATGTATAAATACCAGTCCTATATGCAAGTCGTAGGAAGTGATACTTCCACTCTGTTCAGCACTGAGACAGCCTTAACTGAATACTGCATTGAGTTCTGGGCATCACACGTCAAGAAAAATGTGGGCAGATTGGAAAAAGTCCAGAAGAGAGTAATAAAAGCAGACACCATCACCCTGAGGGTACCAGGTTCCCTGTCCAAGTGCTCAAAGATCATAAAAACCTGGCCTAGCACAGCTAACAGCCCAGTTTAAAAATAAATTCAGTAGTGACTGTTGTCCCAATTTAATTACAAGATAATTTATCATGTGCTGCAAGGATCAGCCAAATCACATTCAAGCTGGGTTTACTAAAGTCCATTACAACCCACCCCATGTTCCACATATCTCTCTTAAAACCCTATGATGTCATTTCATCACTGCTGATCACTGGTTGCCATCCAGGACCATGGGGAATTTGAAGTAGAAGAAACCTTCTCCTTAAAAGCTGTCCAAGATCAATCTGTGTGCTTCATGGATTAGGAAAGCTATGGACTGCCCCATCTGTCTTTGTAACTGGCCTTGAATTTATATGCTCCAGATTTTATCAAAGAAACCCACTGGGCTCTCTATAGAAACCATTGTTTACCTGGCAGGCAGTCCATAAACCAGCAATTCTTAACTGGGGTCCCGTGAGATCCTTCCAAAGGTGACGTGGCACTCAACCCCAGGTCAAGTGACTGCTTTTCCTTCTGCAGGATGGCCTGGTGTCCCACACACAAGTAGTGCCTGTGGTTGTTGCATGCCCCATGGTAGCCCCCATGCTCAAAGCAATGCGTTCTGCCATGCAGAGGCAGGCAGATGTGGGGCCAGGTTTCTCAGCCAGGCTCATTCCCCCTGCTTCTCCCATGCTCCTGGTGCCAGGAGGAGGAGCTGTGGGTGCACATGGCTCTGGTTGCTGGCACGCAAGTTGCCAGAGGAGCAGCCATGGCTGCGAGGGCTGTTTGCCCTCTCAGGTACAGACCAGGGGTGGGGAGAGGGCAGATGGTGAAAAAGTAGGGTAAGGTAGGGTGAAGTCCTCCCCTGCCTCCCTCAACTTGCACCAGCTACAGTCCAGCTCAGTGGTGCTCAGCTGTGGTGCCAAGAAATTATACAGTTATGGGGGGTGCCTTAATGCAACGGTTCCCAACCTTTTGCACCTTACATCCCACCTGCATAAGGTCAAAAAATCCTGGTCGCACCAGTCAACAAGCGGTGGGGTCCCCCAGAGGCGAGTCGAAGAGCGGGAGGGGAGGGGATCAGTGGCCAAC
Source organism: Crocodylus siamensis (assembly GCF_052110815.1). Taxonomy (NCBI): domain Eukaryota; kingdom Metazoa; phylum Chordata; order Crocodylia; family Crocodylidae; genus Crocodylus; species Crocodylus siamensis. Next base: position 242,276,254 of record NC_143397.1, on the reverse strand, counting down.
TGAAACGCACAAAAGTGAAACCAGAAGCCCCACCATGGCTCTTCCAGTTTCATCGCTGTGACATGAGTCCCACTTAGAGGACCTTTGCGTCCCACCAGTTCAGAAACCCTGCCTTACGGCTATTTAGACTGGGAGAAGTGCTGAGAAGGGTGGAATAATGCAATGACTTATTCTGACTCACAGCCAGCCACTTATGAGGATCACTCCTTGCATGCAATTACGCAACATGATTGCATATCTCATCTTTGCTTCCCAATGGTCTGTATCATATGGGAAGCAGGGAGCAGCTCAGACATTTAAGGGACTTACAGAGAAACAGCAGTAGTCTGCTTCTTGCCTGTCCTGAAACCAGTGACTACAGGTCCTGACCTTGGCTCTCATCGGGTACTCAGCCTTGATGCTCCGGGCCAGAGACTGGGACTTTAAATGCTTTGGGCCAGAACTTTGATCTGATACTCAGCCCTAACAAGCTGTTTCTAAATGTCACTATGCTTAGGGTCCTCCAGTACCATGAACTCAGTCCACAGATGATGAGAAAGCTGGTGCATCATATCTGGGGACAGAGCAGCATCAAAAAATGACCTTTTTTCTTCCGCTTGGGAGTCAAGCAATTATTGAGTCCAACCTGAACTCCTTCCAACTCCCTCTGTATCTTTCAAAACAAGGGTTAGACTTTATGAGATGAAATCAATGAATATTTCTTGCTTCACAGCAGCAGTCATCAGTCGTAGAGCAAAGAGGGGCTCCCTGCTGTTGGGGATCCCTGTTCTGTTTCATCGAAGATGCAGCTTCAGACTTAGTCATGCAACTCTAATTGAGGGAAGCCAGCCAGTGAGAGAGCCACCCTTCACGCTGTGACTTCACATGGCTAAACTGAGCCGATCTTGACACCAAAGTCCACTCAGCCAAGGAAAGAACACCTCAGGCAAAGGTGTGACCACATGGACAAGCTGCGCTGAAAGGGACTTTTTCCATACCAAGTCAGAATGACAAAGGCAGAATGAAACTAGGGGGAATCAAAACAAGCTAAAATATGCAAGGCAGAAGACATGATTGTGTGGATTGCGCATGCAATCCCACCACACCTTATTGCTGGTGCAGGTGCAGCAATAAACATGTTCCTGTTGCTGGGAGCCCCCTCCACATAATTTGTGGAATGATTAACTGATTAAGCACATCTTAAGTATAATGTGTAGATAGGGCCTTAGGGGCACTTTTACACCTGCTTCAGGGGTGGGGGGTGGCACTTTAATTACAGTGGCTCCAAGAGCTGCTCTAATTAAAGTGCCACTGCACCTGGACCTGGAGAAGGCCTATGACAGAGTATCTCACCAATTCCTGTTTGAGACACTGGAGCAGATAGGATCCCCCTGACTTTGTCAGCTAGATCAGGACCCTGTACGTGGACCTGTGCAGTGAGGTGCAGGTCAATGGGTTCCTGAGCACCTGGATCGCGGCAGAGTTGGTGGTCTGGCAGGATTCCCCACTCTCCCCAATCCTATTCATCTGCTCCATCAAACCCCTGGCACCACACCTGAGATAGGGCCCTGGTATCTACAGAGTCCACATCCCAGGCAGCAGCAACTGAGAGTCCAAGATCCTGGCCTACATAGATGTCCTGAGCATCCTATGCCAAAGTAAAGAGTCGCTGGAAGGAGCCCTGTGGCACACACAGGAGTATGAGGCAGTGGGGCAGGCAAGCTCAATGTGGGCAAGAGCACGTGCCTGGCTGGGGTGAGCTCAGGGACCTGGAGTCCAGGGGGGTCTCTGTCTCATGAGAGGGGGTCAAGATCCACATGCACTGCCACAGTCCAGTCTCCCTGGGGGGGCATGTTGCGCTTGTGAAGGCGGTCTTGCTACTGGTATTTCTGTTCACCTTACAGGTCTTCCCCCTTTCCAAGCACATTACCCACAGAATCCAGAGGGCAATTTGCATGTTCTTTTGGGGGTCCAGATGGGAGAAGGTTGTCAGAAACACAAGAGAGCTGGGGGCAGGTGCCCCAGACATCCTCCTGTTCCTGTGGGCCAAGTACATGAGCCAGATCTGCAAGCTGGCAATGGGCGTGGAATCCAAAACCACCTGTCCAGTGAGATATTTTGCAGGGCACCTTCTGAGACACTGGGGGGTGCTCACCCTGCCCAATGGGAGACTGTGGCTAATGGGCTCACCATGGTTCTGCGAAATTCAGAACCAGATCCACAGCTTGTACAGCCTGCAGAACACAGGCCCTGTGACCATGACCAACTACAAAAAGATCCAGGAAATGGTAAGACTAAGAGACATCATGTTGCCCGTGGACCTGCTCCCAGGCGATGCCTGCCAGGCTGTGTGGGAGTGCATCTGCCACAAGGGCCTGAGCAAAGACCACAGGGATCTGAACTGGCCGATAGCCCACAAAGCCCTGCCTGTGAGGGCTTGGAGGCATTGAGAGGGGTAGCCAGGGAAACCTGGCTGCCCAAGGAGTACCTGCCACAGAGCCACTCAGATGATTGACCACTTCTTCTGGCTCTACAGCTACACCAAGGAGGTGTAGAAAATAGTAAAGCAGTTCTGCAAAGCAGTGACTAGGGTCAGTCAGCTGACCAGAGAGAGGCGGCGTTGTACAGGCACCTCTCCAAACACCAAGGGAGCCCTTCAGCCCATTTCAACCAGCTGGCATCCTGCATCAGGAGCACCCTGTGGAAAGGCAGGAACCTATGCACATGGACATAGAGGTGGTAGACTGTGTTAAAATGGCTCTGAACAAACTCCAGACCTACTACTAGGGAGCAGTAGCAGAGGATGGTGAGGGTGCAGCCAAAGCCACCTCGCAGAAAGATGCTTGGCACAGGATCTTCCAACCCTCCCCACCCCCCGCACAGCAGGGAAATGGACTGTGACAGTGAAGAGGATGCAGAGACGACCGGTTCTGAGGACAGCAGCAGTGACAGCAACAGCAGCTGCAAGTCCTCCAGCGGGCACTGGAGCAACAGCGACACAGACAACAGATGATCTGAGTTGGTGACCCTGTCGTTGGGGTGGGGATGTAGTGACTGTGGTGTCTGGTCTAAGAGACCAGTGGACTTGTGTGTGGGTGAGTATATTGTAATGGTTTCGGGTGGCCAGTGGGCCTTTGTATGGGTGTACAGGTGTGGATTTTGTGGCGGGTTTATGGTTTTCCCTTTTGGCGTGCGACTAGGAGTGTAGATATATATAACTTTATGTGTATATATAGAGATATATTTTTATAATAAACCCCCCATCCCCAGGGGTCTCAGTTCCCCACGAGGAGGCCAGGATCCTTGGGGTGGAGTTCAACCCCGAGCTGAGTCAAAGGAGGGCCTGACAGAAAAAGGAGGCCAAGGTGAACCAGAGGTTGACTCTGTGGCATGCATACCACCTTTCCATGGTGGGGGGGCGCATGGCACTCATGAAAGTGGTGTTGCTACCAGTGCTTCTGTATACTGCAGTGGTCTTACCCCCTCCAAAGCATATCATGCCCAGAATCCAGAGAGCCATATGCATTTTCTTCTTTGGATCCGGAATGGAGAAAGTGGCAAGGAAGAACCTATACAAAAAGAAATGGACTAGGGGAAGGGGGATGCCAGACACCCACCTGTTCCTGCGGACACGGTACACGAGCCAGATCTGCAAGCTAGCAATGGGCCAGAAACCAAAACAGCCTGTCTTGTTAAATATTTTGTAGGTCACCTCCTGAGACCACAGGGGTGTATGCAACAGCCAATAGGAGACCATGTACGATGGAATACCCCCAGTTCTACAGTGTGCTGGATGAGTTCCAGGCTAGTACAGGCTGCAGTAGGGAAGTCCAGTGACTATGACCAACCACAGAAAGATACAGAAGGCAGTCAGAGACAAAGACAAGCTATCGACCATGGAGCTGCTCCCCGAAGATGCCTGCCAAGCTGTCCGGGACCAGATCTTCCACAAGGATCTACAAAAAGACCACAGAGACTTGAACTGGCTAATAGCTCACCACATACTCCCAGTGAGGACATGAAGATACAGAGAGGGGTGAGGGCCTAGCCCCAGTGGCCCCAGGGAAACTGCCAAGATGAAAGTGAGACCATCGACCACCTCCTATAGTGCTGCCCCTATGCCAAGAGAGTGTGGGAAAAGGTAAGCCAGCTCTCCGAAGAGGTGACAGGGGTCAGGCTGATGACAAGGGAGGTGGCGCTGTACAGGTACCTGTCAGGGGTCCCCAACAACCCGCTTTGACAAGTTTGTGTCCTGCATCAGGAGTGCCCTGTGGCAATGCAGGAACTTTCTAATGTACAGACACACAGAGCTCAAAGAAACAGACTGTGTTGAAATGTTTCAGAGACAATTTCAGTCCTACGACCAGAAAGTGGTGGGAGGGGACAGAGAAGATGCGGCCAACTCCACCTGGAAAAGGGACACTTGGCACAGGCTGTTCAAATACCCCCCCAGGAGAGGGAAAAGCACAGGGAGAACGAAAAGGACAATGATGCAACTAGACCCAGAGACAGTAAGGGAAATAGCAACAGGATCAGCAGCGGCAGAAGTGACAGTGACATCAACAGCAACCAAGACTGTAAATGAACTGAGAATGTAAACCCTAAATCGGGGCTTGGACTAAGGAACTGCGACTGTATTAGGGAAGGGCAGTGGGTGGGTGCACAGGGGAGCGGGTGTGTAGTTTCTTAATGTGGTGTGTGCGTGTGTGTGTGTGTATGTTTGTGTATAACTTTTTTTTAAAAAAAGTAATCCACCTATGCATTCAGTCCCTGTTCATGTCATTTAAGAACACAACACTTTGAATTAATGAATATACTTACAAGTGTGCAAGCATTTAATGCTGTCTTTATAACACTGCTCCTTAAATGGTGGTCTGTTTTCATACTAATGGGAAGGGCGGGGGGGGGGTCACTTGAAAATAACAAGGTTTCTAAACGGTCTAACTGGGCACATCTACCCATAACACTATGTCGCCGGAGCAACGCGCTACAGCGAGCTAGAATCAGCAGTCACAAGCTGTGATGCTGCAGCTATGTCACCATAGCAACATGCTCCCTCTTTACAGCGCATTGCTACAGCACAGGTAAAAATAACTGTGCGCTGTGCACACAGTGCAATACAGGCTATTACTGCACCATCGTTTAGTACTTCCAGAACGAAGAACTAAATGACGGCACAGTAACAAAGGCACTGTAGGGACATGTATCGATGCGCCCACTGAATCTAGGAAAGGATCACTGCTGAAGGCATTTGCACTGAGGCTGATTAAACCAGGCATAGTTTTGCTGTAAGTGGTCATCCTTCAATCTGTCCTCATTTTAAACCTCCGTTTAGGCTGACCTAAGTGGAACCTCGCTCTGGAGCAATGGCAGTGTGTGAAGTCACACTGCAGACTTTCACCACGTGCACACCCTGCACAGCAGAACTGGGACAGTTCTTCAGCACTGGGGCTCTCCATGGCCTCTGCTAAGTGAATTTCACTCAAAGCATAATTTAACCCTCACAGAGGGTAGCACTGATTCTTCCAGGAGTATGAACCAGGATGAACTCGCCTTTTAAGGCAGGCCTGTGCTTCAGCATAACCTTACTCCTGGCAGCACTGAAAGTATATCTGTATTGCAACTATAAGGTTTGACTGTAGCATGTAACAGCATACCCAAGCTTTAATTCAACTGTCTCAGTTACCAATAGCAGGAAGCCACAATAGCAGAGTTCAGCTTGGGATAGCTTCTTTAGTATGCACCAAGGCTTCTCAGCAAGATTGATGCAGCCTGTGTTACTTCTGGAATATCATTGTTACCCAAGATAGCAAGATTAAAGGTGGTGTGGTATGTCCTTCTGGGCTAAATGTGCCCCTCTGATTGCAGGGTGAACATACTCTGAGATGTATCTCATCCAGAGGCATGCCTGGAGGTTAGATGTTGCCACACACAATACTAGGAATAAGTCAAAGTATACAAATGACTTCCTTCCACCTTAACAGAGAGAAAGCTTGAGAAAGAACAGGAGCTGCAGATACCTGCTCCATTAAGCACTTAACTAAACCAAGAGAGCAGCAGGGCCCAGCCACGAAGCTGCTCTGAACTCATCCCAGTGGCTGCTCTCAGAGACAACTGGAGACTAAGGGCTCAAAAGATTGCCCAGAGGAATGAGCACTGTGAAGCCGCACTGACATTTCTAGGTTTGGAGCATGGCTGTAACCTTGACCTCCCCTCCCCCAATCACCATCATCATCACAGCCACAACAACGGCCTGGACAAGTAGAAGAAGACTTTGCAACAAGGGGGAAAGGATTCAGTAGTTACGGTTCTAGTGTGAGACCTGGGAGATGCGGGTTCCACTTTGTGCTCTGCCACAGATCTGCAGTATGACCTTGGGCTAGACTCTCTGTGCCTATGTTCCTCCTCTGAACAAAGCTATAAAGCAGTACTCTGCTCTGGGGTGTTGAGAAGGCAAATACATCAATAATGGCGCAGAGTTCAGCCACTGCAGTAACAGGGACTTTAATATGTACCACAGAGAGAAACATGCATCACAAAGGAGAAGGGCTGCAAAGGAGAGAAATGCTTATTTGCTTTGATACTTAAGGCACAGGGAAGTAAGGCAAAGTAGAAATACCAGGGGAGTAATTTGCTTGTTTCAGGACTTTTGCCCCAAGCCCTCTGTAATACACTCCGGGGAAGAAGTCTGATTATTTAAATGGACAGAAGAAACCCTTGCCTGGAGAAATGGACATAGATAGCATAAAACCACATATCAGTTAGAGGTGAAGCATGTGATGTAGGGCAAGGAAACACTTGGTTTTGGGGCCCAAGGTTGGCTCTCTTTCAAGGGAGAAAGAGGAAACAGCTGTTTTCCTCCTTGGCACCTTGAGGACAGCCCCTTTCCACCAGCAGTTAGGACACCATGGTCATGTCCACATGAGACGCTTAGCTGCTCAGTGGTGAAGTTTACTGTGAAATAAGCATGTGCATTAGGGCTGCGCAAAATTTCAACGGATATTTCATTTCAAAGGTGTTTTGATGCATTTTGAACTTGAAACACTGAAACCAAAACAAAACACAAGGCCTCGAAACAGCTTCAAAATGAAATGAGGGCACTCGAAATGTTTCAAAAATTTTGAAGAGTTTCAAGTTTCGAAGCCAGGCTTGCAGGGAAATACAAACTAAGGGGAGGGAGGGGGAAGAGTGGGGAAGGACTGCTCTGACATTGACTGTAGCTGGCCAGTGACTGTGATCCTTCCCTGAGGTCCCTTCCAATCCCAGTGCTCTGGGGGAGGGACAGAGAAGGAACATAAAAGCATGGTTGAAACGAGCTTTGTCAGCTTTCTGAGCTGTGTCCTCCAGCAGCATCAGGAGCATCAGGAAGGCTCTCACTTCTTACTTGCTAGTCTGTTCCTAGCAAGTGGGAGCCAATCCTTTCTGAAATACCCTAATACCCCTTCCTAATCCATTCCTGTCAATTTATTCCTCCCCAAACTCCTCTTTTTGTTTTTGTTATTCTCTGTAACAGTTTCTCCACATAAAAGAAATCTGTGTTTTCCCTGACAGTCTGCATTGACTGTGCAGGAAAGCACAACATATGTTACAGACCATATATTTATATATATTACATAAATACATACATTACATTATAGAAATGCACACAGATTTTCCAGCACACCAAACATGAAGCACGCTGGAAAGGCAGGTGGTCACTCTGCTGGCCAGGGTGGGAGAGGGGGCAGAGAGAGAGCTCCCCCCACAAAATGTAGACACAGCCCCATGCTGCTTCTGCTGCTAGTGGCACCAAGGAGATGAGAGCAGTGTCTACATCCCATCAAATAACACCTGCCATAATAACAACAACCCCAAGCACCACCACCATGACAACAACGAGCAACACCAGCATTACAGTCTCCTCCACCCCAATTTCAATTCCCAGACTGAGCCTTCCAGTGCCAGAGGAAAAGCTGCAGCTAGATGTGGATCTGAGTGCTCTAGCAAAGGAAATTCTCCACATCCCTCAAGTTTCCCCTAGATAGATGCTAGGGTCAGAAGGGACCTCAAAGGATCATTGAGTCCAACCCCCTGCCAGTGGCAGGAAAAAGTGCTGGGGTCATGTGACCCCAGCCAGGTGCTTGTCCAGCCTCCTCTTGAAGACCCCCAAGGTAGGGGAGAGCACCACCTCCCTTGGAAGCCCATTCCAGATTCTGGCAACCCCCACCAGGACAGAATTTCTTTCTGATGTGTGACATAAATCTACTCTCTATCAGTTTGTGGCCATTGTTTCTGATTATTCCTAGGGGTGCTTCGGTAAACAGAGCATCTTCTATTCCCTGCTACCTACCTGGTGAATTTGTATACTGCCACAAGATCCCCCCCTCAGCCTTCTCTTGCGGAGGCTGAAAAAGTGCAGGTCCATCAGGCTTTCCTCATAAAGCCTTCCCTGCAGGTCTCTAACCATACAAGTGGCCCTTCTCTGGACCCTCTCAAGGTTGTCCACATCCTTCTTGAATTGCAGCACCCAGAATTGGACGCAGTACGCTAGCTGCAGCCTGACCAGTGCTGCATACAGGGGGGGCATCACCTCCCTGGACATGTTCATGATGCACCTACTAATGTATAACAAAGTGCAGTTAGCTCTGCTAATTACTCTGTCACAGACAAACCCATAAACTGCACTTCATCAACCTCCTAGATACAGAAACTCATGGACTCAATATAGACATTGGAATTCTGACACACTACAACCTGCCAGATATCTGACTCCACTTTTACCTGCTACATCCCCCTTCTCTCCTACCCCAGCCTGTTTCGCATCCCCTGACACCTCCATTTTGATTTTCATTGACTGGCTTTCTTTCTCACATTGCATGCCAGCCTCTGGCTTCTTTACTATTCCTTCCAGCCAGGAAGAGCATACAGACACACCAACTGCAAGTGCTTCCTCAGTCTGACGAAGCGTTTTCAACCGGAAAGCTTGCTAAGATACATTTCTCCAACTATTCAGTTGGTCTACTAAAAGATACCAGATTGACCCAAAGAACCTTACCTGCTATGTCCTTAGGCCAACACAGCTACAGCCTACACCCCTAGTACCTGTCCCCGGTCAGCTGACCGGAAGGAGGCAGGGCCCTGGGCACATCTAAGCCCCAGGGCTGGGGCTGGCAGGGAGAGTTCTCTGGCAGTTGCTAGAGAAGAAGCTCCTGCAGGAAAGGAAAGAAAGGTTCTGTGCCAGTTTGGCTGCCTGTGATACTAGTGCTGCTGTGCTGTTTACCTGTTGTTATTTAAAGTGGTGGACCAAACTGAGGCTGTAGGGGAGGAGGAGGCCTCATTGAGGCACACTGCCATATCGTGTAGAGGCCCCAGCACCAGTGAGGACACAGCGACAGGGGCACAGAGAGCCCAGCAATAATAGAAGATAGAGTGAAACAAAGACCTCATTACAGGGATGATATCGATATGCTTTCTGTGAGGCATGGGGTAAGGGGTGGTTGGAGCCATGCATCTAGCCCATAAGGCTTAGGGTGTCCCCTTGAGGCACCTACTTAGAGCAGGTCCCAGCAAGGGGTCCAAGAGCCTATAGGGTTTAGTAGGGTCCATTAGGACTGTGACTGAGCTGAAGCTTGAGGGCAGCCTCTCTATTATTTTTTCCAACACGATGTGCTGGCAGGTAGAAGGAGAAGGCGCCCATAGGATGAAGCTGGCACTGCCACAGGACCCTAGGGGTATCATGGCCCCAACTACCGACCCTACTCTGTGATAAAGTACAGTTTCCCAGAAACCCCTGTACCTATCTTCTTGAAAGCTGGCAGGATCACATGCATGTGTAAACATGTTCCCTCTAAATCATGATTTCTTCCAGCCTCAAACAGGAGCTAACATAAGTGAGAAAACTGTGGGAAGGAGGCACATCTGACAGTAACTTTATGTGCACGAGCTCCTTGGCTGCTAGTTTAACATTTATTTAATTTAAACTTGTCTTAATTTATCCTTTAAGAACAGAGCTGTCAACTCCCATCTTCTCAACACGAAAAGGCCAGCTTTCATTGCCCAGTTATGTTCAAGCATCCTTGTCTTTCTCCCAGGCAGCCCACCATACAAAAGGGGAGCTCTGAGTAAAACTCCGTAAAGTAATAACATCATCCACCTTCAGATCCCTCCTCTGTCACAATGCCTACAAATCACCAAGCAATTGCTCTGCATGCTATGACTGCTGCTTAATATAATAAGCATGGTCATTTTGCTCTTACTTTGTCCTTTCCCTGCATAGTCCCATATTTTTAAGGTGTTCACCAGTCTTCAACTCATGCCTCTTAAACTAGGGAAAACCCTAGTAGAAAGGGCCACCCTAGGCCACTGAGTCTAGTTCTCTAGTTTCACAGCAAACATTTGCGTAAAGGTTACACACCACAGACACAAACCAACGAATAACCCCCTTCCTCCCCCTCCACAGTATAACACAAGACAAGAGCATGAGCAACAAGAGCACCATCAATGCCTGAGCAACTTCAGTAACAGGGAACTTCCTTAGATGATCCCCACACTACAGAGAAAGACAAAAATCTCCCAATACTCCTTGCAAACCTGAGGTAGGAATTTTTCCTCAACTCATCCCCAATCTGTTGATAGTTTTGATCCCTAGCACATGAGTAAGCCCTGCCAATTCAGCACCTGAGAGGTTTTTTAGTATTACTGTAGAATCACGACCCCCACAAGACAAGTCTCTCATATCTAGACCTGACCAATACCCAGAATTTCAGAGATGGGGGAAAAAATGAGGTGAATCATATATTTCAGGACATGATTTTGTTCATACAGTGCCTAACACAATGAGCCTTTAATCCCTGATTGGGCCACCAGGCATTGCTATAGTAATACTGTTAAGAACAATATTGTGCTTTACTCAGTTTGCAGATGTGACCTCATCTTGAATGGATTAGTATTACTTTTTGAATGAACAACTTTAATTCCATTCACATTGCAGTGGCTTTCAGTTTGCCTTGCAGACATACATATGCTCACGTGAAATGTATAGGATCCATAGTACATTTTAAATGGGAAGTGTCTGTTTCTCCATGGATTCTTGCTGCTTTGACACCATTTATATTCATGGAATTACTCATGGATTATAGCAATAAGAGTAGAGAATCAGGAACCAATGAATGATCAATTCTACTGTCCAACACACTTGCGGAAACTCAGTTTTTATATACACTCCTTTGCCTCCAGTTCAGTTGCTTTGAATTTATGATGATGCTGCCAAGAGCAAGGTTGATCTTAAACAAGTCATGGGGACCAGCAATGAAAGGATGGGATTTTTAACAGTAGAACTAGGCCAGATCTGTTGGCATACCTGAGTTTGCACAGGTGGTACCAAATGATGATTTTGTCGTGCTATTTTCAAGCAAGCAAAAATGATGATATACTTCTATAATATAAAGGTTGTGACTGTTTACCATGTTGGAGGAAAAAAAGATCCCCTTAAATCTTCCCATTAGGAAGGGAAAAATAAATAAATGGAAAATATAGAGCAGAATAACTCTTCTTCTAAAAATATCCCCAAACGGACCAGTGATTCTCTTTTTCACCACGGCAACCACTTTGTTAATTGCAGTATATGCAAGGCATGAATAAGCCTGCAGCTCTCTTGACAAAAAGATAGCAATAAATCAGGGACTGTGTTGCTCTGCTGTCATGTTCAATACATTAACTTGTGTAGATCAGGCTTCAGCAGAAAGTTAGGAGGACACGGACACAAGTATAACATCATTCAGATAGGGCCCTAAAGGTTAGTTAGTCATTAACTGAAGCAAATAGTTTTTTGTTTTTAATTTTGGAGATGGGTATAAACCAAGGGACTGGAAAGCTAGATACAGTATAAACTTTACCAAATGTGAGGATGTTTGGATAAGGAATCTTAGTTCCCCAAATTTGTGGATGTTTGACTATAAAGGCTAGGCTTAGGCTCATTTCTATTTATTGCTGTAGCAACTTTTATACTAACCTCATATTCCCAACGTAATAGTTTTCACATAATAACTTCCATTAGCATTTGGCTATAGAATGATTGCCTTCTGAGAAAAAAATCTTGCATATAATTTCAGCACACAAACAAAATATTAAAGAAGATAAGGCAATATTAGGGTTCATTGTATTTTAAAGATATGTTAAACATGTGTTGAAAGAAAATGACCCGGCAGCAAAGCAACAGGAGCCTGACATGTCAGTCTGAGTGCAGACAATGAATCATTTGACAAATACAATCTGCTTTGGTTTCTTTTGCTAACTAATCTATATAGCAGCTCTAGTGAGTTACTGGATTTCAGAAAGACACTACAGACTCCTGATGCATACACACTGCTGGCAATGCATTGAGAGAAAGGTTAGAGTTTGCCCAGGGGCAAACTAAATCCAGCTTTACTGGCATGCTTTAGTAGACTCTCTGAAGATCAGTTGTGAATTAAAGTTGCAGTATTATTAAAGGAACATTGGCAATCTTTAAGAGACGTCTGAAGTACTAAAGCACATTCCTTTTCCTTGTTGACTGATATAAAATGCATTATGTTCTTCTATGCACAAAGTAAAAATGACACTTTCAGTTAGATTAACTAATTTTGAGATTAATAGAACAACAATACAAGAGAAGAAAAAAATCCCTCTGGACGTGTCTTTACATGCAGAGGCGTGCTCTTGCAGGAGGGAAAAAAGCAGCGGCACAAATTTGGTACAGCACATGCCCCTGCACATGGGCCATAATGTGTGGGGCAAAATGCCCCGCTTTGGGGAAACTCCTGGCTCCCTGCATGCTAGAAAAGGGAGGTGGGAGTGGGACAACTACAGGAGTGTGCTTTGCGCTGCTTTTTTGGCACAGTTTCTTTTGTTACCGGGATTTCCTGGTAGCAAATTTTGCTCCACACTGCAAATCTGTATGGGGCACATTTTGCAGTGCCACAAACTGCATGTGCCTGCACCTCTGGATCAGGTCCCTGAACAAATTAATGGCACACGTCTGTGATAGTCTGGACTGAGGACCAGGGACATGATAACACAGTACAAGAGTTTAAATGTGTAGCACACCAAAGAAATTCCATAGCTCCTTACAGAAAATTAATCAGGTAAAAACTTTCCCCAGAAGAAAACCCCATTGACCTCTTGCAGAAGTATATCCAAACCAGCCTAGGCACATGCATACCTATCATCAATTCAAGCACATACACTATACACCTCAAAAGTTAGACACAGATCACTAATTCGTATGTCATGAACACAATGACATATATCTATATGTATACACACACACACAACCCACCTACACATACACACAGGTAAGTTCCTAACTTGGATGGTACAGTGTGTATATGTGTGCTTGGGGTACCTGTGATACTTGGGGGAAGGTTAAAGTGAGAAAGAGAGTTAAAGTTGCCAGAACTGGGATTAGAACCTGTGGGCTACAGAGAAGCTGACTGAGGAACTGAGGCTTGGGTTTATAGTTTCATAGTTCCTAGGGTCGGAAGGGACCTGAGTAGATCATCTAGTCTGACCCCCTGCTGTGGCAGGAAAGATTACTGGGGTCAAACAACCCCAGCAAAATGTTCATCTAACCTCCTCTTAAAGACCCCCAGGGTTGGAGCCAGCACCACTTCGCTTGGAAGTTGGTTCCCGACCCTAGCCGCCCTGACCGTGAAGTAGCGCCTCCTGATATCTAACCTAAACCTACCCTCTGCCAGCTTGTGACCGTTATTCCTGGTCACTCCTGGCAGTGCTCGGGGGAACAGGGACTTCCCCAGTGCCTGCTGATCCTCCCTGACTAGTTTGTAACAGGCCACTAGGTCCCCCCTCAGCCTTCTCTTGTGGAGGCTGAACAGGTTCAGGTCCCTTAGCCTCTCCTCATAAGGCCTGCCCTGCTGCCCCCTGATCATACGAGTGGCCTCCTCTGGACCCTTTCCATGCTGTCTATATCCCTCTTGAAGTGTGGCGCCCAGAACTGGACGCAGTACTCCAGCTGCGGCCTGACCAGTGCCGCATAGAGGGGGAGGATCACCTCCTTCGACCTGCTCGAGATGCATCTGTGGATGCATGACATGGTACGGTTGGCTTTCCTGACTGCTTCCCCACACCGCCGACCCATGTTCATCTTGGCATCAATGATGACTCCAAGATCCTTTTCTGCCTCTGCACTGACAAGAAGGGAGTTCCCCAACCTGTAGGTATGGTGCCAGTTGTTCCTCCCCAGGTCCATCACTTTGCACTTGTCAGTGTTGAATCCCATACTGTTCTCATCTGCCCACCCCTGTAACCTGTCTAGGTCTGACTCTAGCCTATTGCTCCCTTCTAGCGTGCCCACATCCCCCCCTATCTTAGTGACATCAGCAAATTTGGACAGGGTGCTTTTTACCCCCTCGTCCAAGTTGCTGATGAAGACGTTGAACAGTGCAGGCGCGAGGACTGAGCCCTGGGGGACCCCACTGCCCACATCCCTCCAGGCTGAAAATGTCCCATCCACCACCACTCTCTGGGTGCGGCCCCCCAGGCAGTTGGTGACCCAATTGACTGTGTGGGTGTCGACACCACAGTCCCCCAGTTTCTTAATGAGAACAGGGTGAGAGACAGTGTTGAAGGCCTTCCGAAAGTCCAGGAAGACTATATCCACTGCTACCCCTGCATCTAATGATTTGGTGATCTGATCATAGAAGGCCACCAGGTTGGTCTGACAGGACCTGCCACTGATGAACCCGTGTTGGTTGCCCCTAAGCATGAAATCCCCTGCTGGCCCCTCATGGGTGTGTGCCAGCATAATTTTCTCGAACTGCTTGCCTAGGATCGAAGTAAGACTAACCGGCCTATAGTTTTCTGGGTCTTCCTTCTTCCCCTTTTTGAAGATGGGAACCACGTTGGCCCTCTTCCAGTCCTCTGGCACCATACCAGAGCACCACGAGTGCATGTAAAGCCGCACCAGGGGTCCTGCAATGACCTCAGCCAATTCCTTTAGTACTCTAGGGTGGAGATCATCCAGACCGGCTGACTTGAATACGTCCATTCCCTCCAGAAGCTCCCTAACTAGTTCCTCACTAACCCTTGGCCCAGGTGCACCTCCCCTGGGGCCTGAGAGGGGACCAGCAGAGGGGTAGCTTTTCCGATCCCTGCTTAGGAAGATGGAGGCAAAGAAATCATTAAACATGTTGGCTTTATTGTCTGGTGTGATGACCAAATTTCCTAACGTGTCCTGCAGGGGCCCCACATTACCCAGAACCTTCTTTTTACCCCCTATGTATTTAAAGAAGGACTTCTTATTGTCCTTAATCCTGGAAGCTAGTCCCAGTTCCATCTCTGCCTTGGCCTTCCTAACTGCCCCCCTGCATCCCCAAGCAACTGCAGTATAGTCATCCCTGGTGATGTCCCCTCTATTCCACTGGGTGTATGCCTCCCTTTTAGCTAGGACACATTCCCGGATGCTTTTAGTGAGCCATGGGGGCTTGTGTGCCCTCCTTCTCCCTTTGGTCCTCATTGGGATTACCTCTTTTGGCCTTGGAGGATCGTCTCCTTGAGGAACGACCACTCTCCTTGGCTCCCCTCCCCTCCCCTCTGGGACCTCAGTGCATCCCTGACTATTCTCCTTAGCTCACTGAAGTTTGCCCTCCTGAAATCTAGGGCTGCTGCCTTGCTGCAGGCCTTTGCCACCTTGCACTGGATGGTGAATTCCAGCAGGCGATGATCGCTGTCACCCCGGTGTTCAAGCACCCACAGCCCCCTCACCAAGTCATCTCCTGTGGCCAGCACCAGGTCCAACAAGGTGTCTCCACTGGTGGGGCTGTGCACCTCCTGGGTTAGATGGAGGTCCTGCATTCTGCCTAGGAACCTATGTGAGCAGTCAGACCTGGCTGACTGCTCCTCCCAGGAGATGTCCGGGAAGTTCAGGTCCCCTGTGACTACCACATCCTTAGACTTCACCACCTCTGTGAGCTGACCTAAGAATTCTTGGTCAAGCTCTTCCCCTTGGTTGGGAGGTCTGTAGTAGACCCCCACTGTTAAGTCTCTTTCCCCTCCACTGCCCTGTAATCTAATCCAAAGCACTTCAGAGTGCCCTTCCTCTGATTCTTTGTTAATTGATGAGGATGGGTATTCATCCTTTATGTAGAGTGCCACACCCCCACCTTTCCTCCCTGTCCTGTCCCTCCTGTACAGCCTATAGCCCTTGACATTAACCGCCCAGTCATGTGTTGAGTCCCACCACGTTTCAGTGATCCCCACTATGTCTGGGTTGGTGTCAGCCAGCAGGAGGGTGAGTTCCCCCTGCTTGTTTCCCATACTACAGGCGTTTGTGTAGAGACATTTGAGCCCTCCTGTGCATGTGTGTACTGGCCTCCTAATCACAGCATTGCCCTGGCCCTTGTCACTTACCTGTGTATATGTTTCACTTGTTGGTCTAGGCTGGGCTGTATTTGCGGGCATTGCTTGTCTGGCAGTCCGATGATTCCTCCACCCTCGTCTTCCCCTTTCCCCAACGAGCTTAGTTTAAAACTCGCTGGAGGAGGTCCACCAACCTAGAAGAAAACACACACTTACCTTTTGGGGAAAGGGTACTTTAAGGGTCCTTAAGGTAAACTGCAGCTGGAAACTGAGGGTACTTAAGGTAGACTGAGGCTGGAAACTGAGGCAGACAGCTGAGATATTGGGGTGGGGGCAGATAAGTGGTGGCAAGGAGAAGACAGCCAGGAAAGAAACTGAGGCAGAAACCTGGGGAAAAGGAAAAGGCAGTGGGGATAAGACAGTGGCAAAGACACAGAGGGGGTTGGAGGCAGAGAGGAGCTCAGGACAGGTGTTGGAGGTGGCAGTGAGCCAGAAGCAGGAGAGGGAGAAATGAGACAGAAGTTAGAGGGGTGAGGAGCAGAGATGGAGCAGGGCCAAACCATAATAAAACAAAACCCAACTTAGGGGTCCAAATAACACTTTTATTAAATAGACAACACACTACACAGCCCCATGAAGTTATTGGTTCACACACACATACACACACAAGCACTCACAGTGGCAGCAGGAGAAAGAGACTGAGTGGAAGGGTTGGAGTCCAGGTAGGGAAGAGAAGCAGAGTCCAGGTCCTTGGTTGAAGAGAAGGTGGGGGGTGATAGCTACCTATCCAGGTTGGAAAGGGGTCTTTGTCCAGTAGGTGTTGTCCAGAGGGGTTCACCGGCAGGGCCTCTGGGTGGACAGGTGGTATGGCATGGTGCTGGTCCAGATGGAGAGGGCATCCCAAGGAGTCAGTTTTCACTACTCTTTTTATGGGGCAGATTACCTCTGATCTCCTATGGGGAGGGCCTGTCCAGGCAAGGTCAGTCCTGTTCCAGAGGGCTCCAGGTGTTCTTACTGAGCATGTGCAGCTGGGCACAATGGTGAGTTGCCTCATCTTTTGTTTCTTGAATGTTGAGGGTGGTTCCAAGGGCTGGGTCATTGGTCCAGGTATTGGTGTTGATGGTTTGGTCATTCAGAGGGAGCTATTTTTAGACTTATTGCTATTGTCTCTCAAGCACCCTCATTCATCCCTATTCATTCAGGAACCAAGCTACTTAGGAGGGGTAGGTGTGAGTCATGGGTTACACAACCGGGCCTGGGGACAGGATGGAGACGTGACAAACAAAATAGAAACTTGATATGACTTAGGCTAACTTACACGTGTAGGCCTAAATCATATAGTACCAGTAAAACAGTAATATAGAACAGTAAAAATCAATATAAACATAATAATTATACAATATATAGAAGGAGAAAAAACAAAACAAATACAACTTGCTACCAAATAAAATGCTGAAGCTTATCCTATGTCTTAGCTCACTTATACTTATCTATAGGGAATAGAGAGGGAAAGAAAAAGTCAGAAATGGTTGGGGAAGGGGAGGTAATGCATTTTAAAAGGAAAAAAAAAGAAAAACTGAGGGTTTTTCTACAACCTGTTGCTTTGGCCAGTATCTCCTGTGTATTCTTTCTTTCTTTCTTGTCATATTCCAGGCTGTCTACAGACTTATTACACTCATCTTTGGTGGCTGGGCACCATGACCAACTACAGTTCACGAAGGCCCCTGCTACACATTACATATGTTACACAATTAACTAGTGAATCACTCAATACATTTAGACCAGCCATACGTGCAAAGGCCAGCCACAAGTGCAAAGTAATTATTACACAATAACCTGGTTAATCGCACAATAAATTTAGACCAGCCACACATGCAAAGTAACTATCACAATGACTATCCAGCTATAAAAAGAGCCAATGAGCTATAAAATTAGTGCTTGAAAATGTGTAACAAATCTACAGCTGGTTTCTATCCAGCTTTAATTTATAAGTGTAGCAGGGCCCAAAGAGACATTCATTTCACCCTGACCCTTCTTTTTTTACAGCTGCCTGAGATTGCCTGTCGTATTGCTGTAGTGTTGCTATAGCTATGATAGTCCAGGGAAAGAAGCAGATACAGCCTGAGCTAAATATGAGGTAGAATAGTTGCTGTTGTTTACCCCATTTTGTAAATGTAAGTGG
Source organism: Crocodylus siamensis (assembly GCF_052110815.1). Classification (NCBI taxonomy): domain Eukaryota; kingdom Metazoa; phylum Chordata; order Crocodylia; family Crocodylidae; genus Crocodylus; species Crocodylus siamensis. The sequence goes on along the minus strand of NC_143397.1, from coordinate 242,257,761 downwards.
TCACTTAAAAAAGGGAAGTGGCCAATAAACCTGTGGAGCAAAGAAATTAACAGACATAGTTACAGGCCATGCAAAGAGTTGAGATAGATGCATCTAATTATTGAAAACAGGGGTGACCAAGATGCAGCTGGCACAGCCATGTTATCTGGCCCAGAGGGCTCCCCACAGGTGTGGATATTTGGTGGTAAAGGAATGATGGCAACTTCAACTGAAAATTAATACAGCTCCTCCTGCCACCAAATTTCTGGACCCACTGGGAATCTCATGGGCCAGATGGCATAGCCCTGTGCACCAGATCAGGCCTGCAGACCAGCCCCACACTACTCATCTGTTACTATTTGTTGTAAAAGAATAAGACCATTAAAAGGTGAGCGGGCCTTTATTATCTATGGAGCACAAATAGGTTAGTTGTGGAGAGCAGGTAAACGATGAATCGTGGAACGATTGGGTGTGCTAAGTCCATGGTTTTTAGTGACAGTGAACTTATGAATTTTTATTCACAGTGCCATCTTCTGAAGGTTTTGTGCAGGTTTCCCTTGAGGACCAAGGACTGTGAGTTCAAATTAACAGGCCTGTTCACTGTCCAGTCATCCATTTATGACATTGTCTCTAGTCCTAGATGGGCATACAATCATTTGCCGAGCTCTGACATGTGTGGTTCTTCACAAGTTCATGTGATTTTTACATAAGTTGTCCAATCTACAGGACACTCTTCTGAGATTCCTATAGTTTCCAGTGGGGACATCTACTCAGTATAAGAATGACTTACCATGGCCATTTTTGCCTTGTCAAAGTTAAATTCTACTTCTTCTGCTTGTAAGCATTCAAGGAGAAGAAAATCCTTTCTGCCTCCAGGAGCCCCTGCAAAGAGCAAGCAGAATCCAGCACATAACTCTAGGAAGGGAATCACTGGAGCTGGGACTTCACCAAGGTGGGAGCACGACCATGTGCTTGCATCCCCCAATTCACCTGCAAATGGAGCGGGGGAAAAGCAGCACTTTCTGGATTCTATCTACAACACTCCAGCATGACGTTTCAAGACAGCATCACTCAACAGCATGCCCCAGCTTTGCATGAGGCTTAACAGAGTTGTCAGATATGCTGACTCTCATGCAATAGCATTTTGTCCTCCAGCAGTATTCTTCAAAGCACCATTTCTCCCTGTCAAGCTCTCTCATACATAAGGCAGGATGCTCTTTCGCAAAATCCCTTTCACCCTGAGGCAAACTCTGAAAAGTATAATATATGTTACCTAAAATTGCTAAACAATCCTATAATTTTTCAGCATGTCTTTTCATGCCCCCTTAGCAAAAGATTTGTGGAAATATGAGTTATGTCTACAAATATGGGAAGCTCTTGGTTTTCATCACTCTCCAGTGGAAAAAACCTGAGAGTTGTATTTGTTTAAATTTTTCAAATGAGAAGTGAGGAAAATCAGCCTGGTGCAGCATTCAATGTAGGAAATGGATAAAGTAAGTGACCTCCTTAGGTCACAGTTATAAGGGAAGCCCATAAAGCTCTGTTGGTTGATAGGCTCATTTCATCAGTGTTTGTGTCTGTGCTTGGGAAAAACACAGGGAAACAGGAGAAGTACAAGTACAAATGAGAGGCAAAATATTCAAAGGTAACAAGGGAGTTTTGAGAGTCTGTATTTTAAGCAGTCAATCGTGATGCTAAGAAATTTCTTGCACCCAGGCTTTGAAAACCCTGCCCCCTCGCCAGTGTCTCAACATGGACATCTCAAAATTGAGGCATTTAAGATTACTGTTTTTTTTTAAATAATGTGGCCAACGTAAGCAAGGGGAAGAACAAATATCTGGCTGAATACAAATAAACTTAACAGCACTGGAAAGTGGCAAAGCAACTGCAAAGGTGCAAAACTGCCTCTCTGTACTTTAAAAAAAAGAATGGTGCAGCATTCCCAAGCTGGGCACCAAGGGTGCTGTTACAGGTTACTCATAAACTATTCTCAATCTGGGGAACACTAGGCTGTGTTAAATTTAGAACAGTTTCAGAGCAGTGGCAGGTTATGGCTTAATGCTGTGTCTGACCTGCACAACTGTGACTTGCCCCTAAAGGGCCTGGTGAGCAAGGGCATGGACAAAGCCAGGACTATCCCTCCTCTGGGAGCAGAGCCCTAGGGGGTTACGTGCGGCAAGAGCAAGGGACCTGGGGAAGCATACTTGCCTGGGCTCCATGCTCTCACCACCCAGCATCTCCACTCCCAGCATGGAGCCACTGAGACCAGTACTACCCCCCGGGAAGTAGAGCTTGGGAAGATGGAAAGTTTGTCAAAGACAGAGGGGCTCAGAGCCATGCATCCTGAGATTTTGGATGACTGCTAATTGGCCTCTTCATTTCTGCGAAGCAGACTAATAATACTCTAACTCAAGCTAGGAAGAATGGCTCAAAGATAATCTATACTCAAAATGATATGGCTTTAAAACACTTAGGCCATGTCCAAACAAGCAGCAGCAGGGCACCTTGCACCACAGCTACTTGTTCCCAGGGAATGCCCATGCCACATGCGCTTTGGCATGCAGCAAGGTATGCTGAGAGTAGGTGGGTAGGGGAGGCTGGGGCCAGCCCTGTGCTGGCCCCAGAAGCTGGGCAGAGCCAGGGGTCAAAAAAACCCACTGGCTGGACAGATATCTAGGGGTCAAAAAAACCTGTGGGGAAAAAAAAAGCGGAGCAGCATATGTGTGGGCAGTGTACCTTTGCAGCGCAGAGAACACCTGATTGTATGTGGCGCGGCAGATGTGTTTGAGGCACCACGTACTGCACTGCTGCACTCATCTGGATACACCCTTAGAGGGTATTTAGCACAGTTTAAACACCCTTTAATGAGTTGACACTCGTGTTATAAGTGCCTTCAGAATGATTTAATGGTACTGAGGGTATAGGTTGTAGCTGTGTTGGTCTAAAGATATAGGCAGACACGAAGGGTGTTTGTACCCAAAAGCTTGCAAAGAAGAATTTTTCCAACTACTTTAGTTGGTCTAATAAAAGATATCAGATTTACCAAAACAACCTTAAGAATAGTGAGCAACACCACTCCAAGTAACTATAAAGACAAGGATCTGTTTTTCCCAGATGGATACAAGCAGCAGAAAAAGCAGATTCACTGGCTTGCTTCCCTACCAGATAAAAAGCAGGTAGTTCCCAATGATACAACTGCCTGCAACAGAAGCATGTGCAAACCTTCCAGGCCTTTTAAAGCAGCCGACATGCTGCGCAGTAAGGTCTCCATTTTTTAAATGCCACAGACAATGAAAATAGAGACAAGCTACTTTTGCAGGGGCAGAAGTTTAATAATTTGCTACCTATCCAGGGCTACCTCTTGAAAGTGAACACCATTAGAGCCTAAAGCAAATGTAATTAATTTACCATCTGTAGCCAATTAGAAAAACTATTCAAGCTGCACACAGTAAAGAAAAGAACCAGAGACAAATGTACATGTTCCAGTAAAACTATAGAACTGTCCCTTATAGTAATAAAAGTCCTTTTCAAGTATCATCTTCAATAGAAATTATTCACATATGGTTCCTTGAATATTCCCCATCCAGCTGAGGATAAAGAATAAAGTCAGGATAAAAAGCATTAGAAACACACCCATATCAGGAGACTTAGTCTTAGGGAAATTGAAGAAAAGGCAAATGATCAACCCAGTCAGTGAAAAATGTATGAAAGTAAATGATAGCAGGCGCCAGATTTTGATGCTCCAGGAAACACCTATCCTACAAATGGTTCTACTGACTTGAATTGTGCAAGTGGTGGAATAAGATATTGTTCACTCTCAGAGACCCTGGTTTTCTCTGATAAAAAAATCGCAAATTCTCTGATTAACCACTCGCCCCCTTCCGACACACAGTCTCACCCCTGCCCCAGACCCTCCCAAAGGGGGCCTCCAGCTGGCAGGAACCCAGGTCCGCAGCCCCCTGCCCCCTGCACCGCTCTGCTGCAGCCGGTCCCACCCACTGGGACATGGAGGCCCTGAAAAGAGGGCAACAGAGTGGGACGCCCTGAAACACAGCAGCCAGCCTGCTGCTGACCCACGCACAAATCTGGGAGGCACAAGCCCCTCATGCCCCCCCGGGAATGCATGCAGCAGCAGGGAGCCAGCCCCCCCCACACACACACACACTCCCCAGAAAAGCCACCTATGGCCCTGTCTCCCATCCTGACCTGGGCCCCAAGCCGCACACATCACCCCAGCTGGGCATGGCCCCAGCCCTGCCCAACTCCCTCCCTCACTATGGGGACCTCAATTCTTCCCCTGCTCCCCCCCAAACTTACCTGCAGGAGCAGCTCCCCAGGCTGCCTGGTAGCCGTGTGCATGTGTTTTTGCGCCCCTGCCTGACAACCCTTCGCCCATTCCCCCCAGCCCCTTGCAGGCTCGAACCCTGCCAGCCTGCGAGGGGAAACCCACCATTTCCAGTGTTTTTCTCCTTTAAAGAAGTAAAACCAGGTTTTTCTCCTTAAAATGAGAAAATCCAGGTTTTACCACATCTTTCTATGGAAAACAGAAAACCTGGATCCCTGTTCATCACGAATAAGTTACCAGAATTTGGTTTGAAATGATCAATGACTGCTCCATGGAGTGCCTGCCTACAGGTGACAAAAAACTCTTCTCATTTTATGTATAGTTAAAAGACCAACAGCCTTCAAGGAGGAAAGGGTGAAGCAAAAAGATATGAAATCACCTGGGATAGGATCTACAAATGAGCAGTGATTATGGTCTAAAACGTCCTTCTTTGCTAGGGTGACAAAGCTTCTAAAAAGAAAAAGGCAGATAGGGCATAGTTGGGAAAAAATAGGATTTCAAAGCAGTCATAAGTAAGATGCTTTATTGTGGCTACTGGATATAGGCAGAAACCTGTAGTTAGTTCAATGATTCTCAACCAGGTGCCAGGGTACTCTGGTGCACTGTGAGACCCTTTGAAGGGTGATGCAGGAACTGTGAGAAGATAAGCAAACAAGGGCAGACTCCAGCTCTCCCTGCCTGGCTAGGTATACTTTGCATCTAAAAAGGCTGAGAACCACTGATATCATTACTAACAGACTGTGCTAACTAGATTCATCACACAGTCTAAATCCTAATTTTGGAACAGACTAAGGAATCATGAAGAAGGTTGCTGATTACATGGTACTAGCACAGAAAAATATTCACCTTTTATTATCCTTTTAAGGAAGCTGAATTTTACTATTTAAAATTTCTTTTTTAAAAAGAGCTTTGTGTAGTCCACAAATTTGTCTTAACATTCAGCCTAACACTCATACAAAATGCAACAATAGTATCAGGAGATATTTTTTTTAATTCCAAGAAAAACAGTTTAAGAAACATTCCCTGCAGCATTTGAAGTCCCAATCATTGCATCATCATTGTGCTGTTAGATAAGAAAGAGAGAGTTGAAGTGGTTCCTATCTGAATATAAACCCAAGGGAAATACACCAATTTGTGTTCGCTTGCTGAAGAAATTCAGTAGACAAGCAGCATACAGATCAGACCCACTGACATCTCACTCAGATGTAAAATCTCCCAAACTCAGCCCAGATTCAAATACAAGAGGGGTGGGTGATTATTTTGGCTTAATGCAATTTGGTGAGCTTGTTGAGGGCTGCGAGAGGTGCCCTGACAGGTGTCCTGCCCCTGGCCACTATCTTGGGACCAGAGGTCCTGCCCCTAACCCCTGATCTTAAAAGCCTCCAAGGATGGAGCTTCCACCACCTCTCTGGTTAACTTGTTCCAGCTTTTTACTACTCTCCTAGTGAGAAAATTCTTCCTAATATCTAACCAAAACTTCCCTTGCTGCTACTTGAGACTGTTGCTCCTTGTTCCTCATCTACCACCACTGAAAACAGTCTAGCTCCACCCTCTTGCCAGCTCCACTTCAGACAGTTGAAGGCTGCTATTAAATCCTATCTCAGTCTTCTCTTCTCCAAACTAAATAAGCCCAGTTCCCTCAGCCTCTCCTCATCAGTCATGTGCCCCAATCCCCTCTCCACTGCACTCTCTCCAATTTTGCTGTCCTCCATTGGACTCTCCAATTTGTCTACATGCTTTCTGTAGTGGGGAGCCCAAAACTGAACATACTACTCCAGATGTGGTCCCACCGGTGCTGAATAGAAGTGAATAAACATTTCCCTTGACCTGCTGGCAACACTCCTACCTATGCAGCCCAGTGTGCTGTCACCTTCTTGGCAACAAGGGCACACTGCTGGCTTATGTTCAGCTTATTGTCCACTGTAGCCCCCAGGTCCTTTTCTGCAGAGCTGCTGCCCAGCCAGTCAGCCCCCAGCCTGTACCAGCGCATGGGATTCTTCTGTCCTAAGAGCAGGACTTTGCACTTGTCCTTGTTGAACCTCATGAGATTTCTTTTGGTCCAATCATCCAATTTGTCTAGGTCACTCTGAATCCTATCCCTACCCTCCAGTGCAGATACTACTCCCCCAAGCTTGGTGTCATCTGCAGACTTGCTGAGGGTGCACTCTATGCCATCTTCCAAGTTGTTGATGAAGATATTGAACAAAACTGACCCCTGGGGCACTCCACTTAATACTGTCAGCCAACTAGACATTGAGCCATTGATTATTACCCTCTGAGCCTGATGCTCCAGCCAGTTTTCTATCCACCTTACAGTCCATTCATCCAGCCCATGCTTCCTTAACTGGCTTGTGAGAAAGTTGTGGGAGACGGTATAAAAAGCCCTGCTAAAATCAAGTTGCATCTCATCCACTAGTCTCCCCACATCCACAGAGCCAGTCAGAAATCATAGAAGGCAATCAGGTTGGGTACGCATGACTTGCCCTTGCTGAATCTGTGCTGACTGTTCCTAATCACCTTCTCTTCCAAGTGCTTAGACATGGATTCCCGGAGGATCTGCTCCATGATTTTTCCAGGGACTGAGGTGAGGCTGACTGGTCTGTAGTTCCCTAGATCCTCCTTTTTCCCTTTCTTAAATACTGGCACTAAGTTTGCCCTTTGCTCATTGGGATGGTTTGTTCCTGCCTCCTCAGTAAGACTTCTTTAAAGTACAGCCAGCTCTCCTGGACTCCTCTCCCCATCAGTCGTGTTTCCCAGGGGATCCTGCCAATATGTTCCCTAAATAAGTCAAAGCCTGCTTTTATGAAATCCAAGGTCCTTACTTTGCTGCTCTCCATCCTTCCTTTCCTCGGGATCCAGAACAATCACCCCGTGGTCACTGCCGCCTAAGTGGCCATCCACTATACTACATTCCCCACCAATTCTTCCCTGTTTGCGAGCAATAGGTCAAGAAGAGCATGGCCATTAGTTGGCCGCTCCAGCACTTGCACCAGGAAGTTGCCCCAACGCTCTTCAAAAACTTCCTGGCTTGCCTGTGCACTGCTGTATTGCCCTCCCAGCAGATGTCAGGGTGACTGAAGTCCCCCATGAGAACCAGGGCCTGTGACTGGGAGACTTCAGCTGGTGTTTGAAAAAAGCCTCATCCACCACTATCTCCTGGTCACCACATCACACTTGTTGCTCTCCCCTCTAACCTTAACCCAGAGAGTTTCAACATACCTCCAGCTTCACACTGAAGCTCTGAGCAATCATAAGGCTCTTTTAAATAATGTGCAACTCCTCCTCCTCTTCCCCGTGCCTGTCCTTCCTGAACAGTTTGTACCCATCCATGACAGCGCTCCAGCCATGCGAGCAACCGCCAGTCTCGGTTATTCCGATCACGTCATAGTTCCAGAATTGTGCAAGGACTTCCAATTCTTTCTGCTTGTTTCCCAGGCTCTGTGCAGTTGTGTACAGGCACCTGAGGTAAGTAGTTGATAGCTCTGATTTCTCAGGAAGAATCAGAACACCTCCCAGGTTGCCCCCTCCTGCTTACTCTTCTTCCAGGTCTCCCACTTCCCCACTTACCTCTGGGCTTTGGTCTCCATCCCCTGCTGAACCTAATTTAAAGCCCTCCAAAGCAGAGGTGTGTGTATGCATAAGAGAGAGACAGAACATTTTGCAAGTTTCAAAATAGAAACCAGATCAAATTATTTCTTCTTGGGAACATCCCAAAAAGGCCTAAGCATATGACATGTTTATATTGGTGTAACCTGCCCTTCTCACTGGTATAAACAAGGAACACACACATGACCAATGCAGCTTACTAGACTTTGGTTTAGAGTTATCCTAGGAAAGATCAGGGTAAATTTTCATTGATGCAACCCACAGTAATGTCTGGTGAGGAACTGGAATCGTCTCCTCTGGCACTCCCTTAGGCCATCTGTCCAGTCCAGATGCTGCTGTAACTGATACCAGAGTACCAAACTAATATAAGCTAAAGTGCTATTAGTCTGTTACGTGTCCTGGTGCTAAAAAGAGTTAAAAGTAATTTAGATTTTTTTTTAATGTTTCTCCACTACAATACTGTGAAGAATTAACTCTAGACCAGCCTATAGCATTACAAAACTGACTTCCTAGAAGAACCCCAGATCTTTTCCTGAATACTGCAGCAAATGAGACCCAGTAGGGAGACGCTCATTAAAGTTACTATTCAGCAGGTGTTCCTTTGATTGATGCGCTATCCATTTTCACTGAGATACTCAGAGCTTCTCTATACTAATTAAGTAGTATGCAGAGTGACAGTCACAGCACCATCTTATTTCTTAAATGAACCTGGCTTTTATTAAAAGTTCTTATTACATTCCACTTCCAGGGAAGGAAATGAAACACCTGTTCCTGAGAACAGCTGTAGCCTTTAGTTCTAGCTTGCACCAAACACTACATTAACTTGCTTAAGTTCTAGAGCGGGGATGGCTGAATGGTTTTGACAAGACAATTAAATTCTGCTGTTGCGTCAGCTGGAGCACTCCCGTATTCAGAGCAACAGGGAAGTGAAGCCAGTATAAAATCATCCCAGCTCTGTGCACCAGTCACAGCTAATCATCAGCGTGGACCAGCTGCCCCTGTGCCCCCATACACATAACACGCATGTGGTGACTCCAGTAGGGGGCTCCAAAGCAGCAGCAGCTTAATTGAACAGCCTGGCAGCCGCAGCAGGGCACAGATGGACTCTTCCAAAACTGCCCTTTAATTAATGAGCACATGTTCAGCTAAGGCAAATTACAGCTAAAATGCTGACCTAGAGCCACCACTGGGCAGGGATCCGAGCTTCCCCAAAACAGCTGCATATGTCCTTGTTAAACAGAGTCTGAACCATACGAGTTGGGATTTGGTGCTTTGCAGTGCAACTTACAGCAGCATGTGAGTTTGGAAACAGAAAGACATTGCTGAAGTATCTTCCACCACAGTGGAGATGATGCATCTACTCTCCTCTGTATGCTTCCTTATCCATGGTCATCACTGGGGTATCTGTATGCTTGTGGCATTGTATTATGCCAGTGGTTTTCAACCTGTAATCCATGGACCCCTAGAGGCCTGAAGACTATGTCTAAAGGGTCTATGAAAATGACTACAATTAATCAGAGGTATGCAAATACCCACACTTACAATTCAAATGGAGGTCTGCGCCTCCATTCAAAATTTCCAAAGGGGTCCACAAATGAAAAAAGGTTGAAAACCACTGTATTATGGAGTGCTATGGACTTCTGTTATATGTTTTTCTGTCATCCTCTCTGCAAGAGGGAAAACTAAGATTGAACACTTGTATATTAAGCGCACACACAAGTATTCCTAAATACTTTTGGAGGTCAAAGAAATTCATCTTGCACTTAACAGCAGAAGGTAGTGGTGAGGTTTGTGACAATTCATATGTGGTACATTTACTGTTCATGTGTAGTCTTTTCAACAGCAAGTCTTGCTAGTACACTACCATTACTGAAAAGGTACCAGTGCCTGCATCTACATGAGACACTACTGCAGTATTATTGCATAGTAGTATCCCCAAATGGCTAACTGGTGATGCTGACTGCGCAGAAGCTCATTACTACTGCTCAGTAGCATTGCATCACAGTTCATGCCCCATGACACTACTGTGCAGTACCAATGAGCTACTGCACAGTAAATGTCTCATGTAGACATGACCAGTGAGTCCCTCCAATCTGTGGTGGTCTAAACTCTAAAGTGAGTTTAAACTCTATATTAGCTTAGGCTTTGGTTCCAGTTGTCAGATGAGTACTTCTGAATGAACTCATCTTAACTCTGGACCACTCTTGGACACAAATGAGGCCTTCCAGAGGATCACCTCTGGAAATCCATGTGACATAATGTACATATTTGCAGGATCACAATGTCTACCATCTACCTCCTGAAAGACATCCCTGCTAAGGGTGCATCCACATCCGAAAGTTCATGTGGACTGCCCAACACAGATGTTTCTGATGCATCATCATGCAAAACAGACCACCACCTCCAACAGAACTCAGGACATTACAACTATAGCTCCATCCATGCCCCAAAGATTAAGTGAACCAGTTGTCCCAGCCACTTCCAGATGATCCCAACTGCAGCCTTCACAAAGCTATGCAGCAAGACTTCTGCATCCACAGGATCATACGGAGACCAGCTACCAACTCCAGAGGACAAAGAATTACTTGTCCCAACTTTGGCAACTGCTCCACCCATGATCCCATAGTAGGAGGATCAACTTAACGAGAAGACCCGTCCTGTCTCATTGAATCCCACAGAAATAAATCTGTCCATATGACTGCATCATCACTATCAACTTCACCACTTCCCATGACATCCCCATCATGTAATGAGTTATCACCACTGGACAAGAGGCCTGACATAGCACCTGAGACTAGAAATTCAGATCACAGCCATTGCTACCAAGGTCACTAGAGGATAGCCCAGCTCTGCCTTAGTTGACTTTGGAAGTTTCCAAAGGGTCAGATCCCCCTTTAGGCCCATTCCAGTGCTGACCATACCTACACAAGTACAATACAGGATGTGACTTCATAGGTCATCTTCCCGGGAAGCACTGGCCCACAGGAACATCCAGCCAGCACAACAGAACTGAGCACTCCAGAAGAGCCAGAGCTAACTACCCCACTTTCAGAATACCAGATTGTTCAACTCAGCTCTGACATACCCAAAACTGTCAAAAATACACATAAAGAACAGATCCCATCTGTTTTGAGTGGAAAGGGCTAACGTTTGTGCAGCTAATACCCTATTAGCTATAAAAAATGGCAGACCTATGGATGCATCATAGTTTTAGAAACTGCTGAAACCCATTTAATTATACCAGTGCACATTAGAATTGTACCAAAATTTGAAGATGGAGAAGGAGAAGTTGTCATATGCAGTCATTTAATTTTGTTGAGAGAGTAACTAGACCTTTTAGATTACCTTCATCAGCTCTAAACCTAGGGCTTTCTTCATTACAACAAATAGTAATTTTTAAAAATTGCAAATATTTGAGGTCTTCTTCTTCCCCTTCCCCTCAAAAATCATCTATGAACCACTCCTTCCCCATATGAAGGGTTTGCAACGTATTTCCTGTGGGCTGGGTCTGGCCAGTGTTGGGCAGGGAGAAGTAGTGGTCCTAGTAACATCCCACTCTGGATCCAACTTGGGTCATTCTTGCCCACTTCTGGAAAAGGTTGCTGACTACTACATTATATACTCCACCATAGGGACCCCAGTTATCGTAACATGTGACATGAATTCATTTCAGAATTTTATCTTTATCCATTATATTGCAAGATCTCATGACAGACAGCTTTCAACAAGGCTGGAATTTTCAGTGTCTCATGTGAAATGAAATTAATCATACCATCAACAGTCTTTAAATGGAGCTTCAGAACTACCATCACTTTGGGTTTTTTGTTTTAGCATTACATTATTCAATTCTGATGGTAAGATAAAGTGGCGTAATGACTGAATAATGCACACCACTTTGAATACAGCAATCCAAAAGGTATAATTTCCTTGATCAATGTGTTTAAATGACTATATGTAACACATTCCTACCCACCTCTTCTTCACCCACTTAATTGTCATTACAGCACTCAACTTGAATCACCTGGTTTATCTCAGAGTCCTGCATCCATACAAGGTCATTCTGCTAACTGTGGAAGAGACTAAATGAGACGTGGAACGTTCTGTTATGGCCAAATTATCCCCTACCTAGAAGCTCATATATTTCACGTGCTTCTGTTGGTCAAGCACACTGGATGAGTTCAGCATATCTCCATTTCCCTTACACACTCCCTGTTGTCTACCATCCCAGTGACCCTCTATTTCGGAGAATCTCCGCCTCCCCTTCCCCACGCTAAGGGATTTCTTTAGCCCCCTTATTCTCCCTCTCCTTCTCCCTATGGTCCCAGCTCCGGTGGAGTTTGGTCCCAGCTCCTGTGTAAGATGTGCGGGTGTAAGCCCACTGTGCCCCCATGGGCCCAGGGACCCCCAGGAGACACCCCAGGACCCCCAATGACCCTTGCCTACCCACAGGTAAGTGGGGCCCATGGTGGGTGGGACTTAGCCAGCTGGGAGCCAGCTGAGTTGGAGGGGAGTGTCATGTCCCCCCAGCTCCTACTTGGTACAGCCCCCCAGGGAGCTGCACAACCAGGCTGCTGGCGCATGAGCCAAGTTAGGGGGGAGTTCCCACCTTTCCTTCCCTTGGTGGGGGGGAGGGACCCCCCCTTAGCCCCTCTAGCCCCCCAAAAGTAGCAAGGTACCCACTGGCCCTTCTGCACATGTGTGCAAATTAAAAAGGGCCCGGCAATGGCACAAGTCTCAGTTTGGTCCCAGCTCTGGTGCGAGATGTGTGGGTAAGCCCGCTGTACCCTCATGAGCCCAGGGACCCCCAGGAGACACCCCAGGTCCCCTGACAACCCCTGCCTGCCCACAGGTAAGCAGGGGCCCATGGTGGGTGGGATTTAGCAAGCTGGGAGCTGGCTGAGTCAGAGGCAGGGAGGGTCACACCCCTCCCAGCTCCTACCTGGCCCAGACCCCTAGGGAGCCATGCAACTGGAGCCTCACAAACAGGCTGCATGAACAGGTGTGCTCCTGGACCCAGCGTTCGAGTTAGCATGGGAGTTTGTGCAGGAGGGCAAGCGGGAGGGCCCATGGCCCTGCTTGTGAGCCCCCCAGAGTAGACTGTCCGAGCCCCAGCCAGCCTACTAGCAGCATGACACAGATGGGCATGCGCCACACCCTGAGGGTCCCATTGGGGTCTGTGGCCCCCTGCTCTGGCTCTTCAGAGGCCTCCACCCAGACACAGCCCATGGGTCCAGGCTCCATGCAGATGGAGCCTCTGGTACTTGGCTGCGGGGGCTGCCTGTCACTGTTTGAGGCTCTGGGGCCTGGGAGCATGGCCACCACCCCTTGTGGGGTCTGCTCCCTACTGGGGTCTCTGGTGCACCAGTTGGAGGAGCTCCAGGCCACAGTCCAGAGACTGTGTGCCATCACCAACTGTGAGTAGGAGATCAACCCCTACTCCCAGGCCCTTCTCCCCCGGACGATGGAGCATAGATCACAGTCTTCCTCCAGGACAAGGGAGGACTCGGGGACCTCCCTTACTGTCCACCCAGGGGTTGGACCAAGGTGGTCAAGGGCCCCAAGGCCTGCCACACCAAGACCCCTGCCCCACTGGAGCTTTGCAATAGGTATGAGCTTCTTGCAGCCCCAGCAAAGCCTGCTGAGTTGCCAGCTCCTGCAGGCAGCACAGGCTCTACTGTAGCTACCGTCCCCGCTCTCCCCAAGACAAAATGCAAAGTGTTTGTTGTGGGAGACTCCATCCTGAGGGGGTCTGAGGGGATAATCTGCCGCCCTAGCCCCTTAGTCCAGGAAGTTTGCTGCTTCCCAGGAGCCCAAATCTGAGACATTGCGGACACGTTAGGAAATTGAGGACATGCTAGGACACACATTCCTGCAAGACACACTAGGAAATCTGGTCATTACACCAGACGACAAATTTCTGGTGCCTCCAACAATTTCTTTGCCTCCATTTTCCTGAGTAGGGCCCAGGTACCACCACAGGCCCCAGGGGAGGCGCACACAGGCCTAGGGTCAGTAAGGATCTAGTCAGGGAACTTCTGGAGGGACTGGATGTATTTAAATCAGCTGGTCCTGATGATCTCCACCCCAGACTGCTGAGGGAATTAGCAGAGGTCATTGCGGGACCCCTGGCAGAGCTTTGCAAGTACTCGTGGTGCTCTGGTGTGGTGCCACATGACTGGAAAAGGGCCAGTGTGGTTCCCATTTTCAAAAAAGGGAGGAAGGAGGACCCAGGAAACTATAGGCCAGTTAGTCTTACCTCGATCCTGGGTAAGCTTTTTGAGAGAATTATCATGGTGCATGTCCATGCGGTGCCAGCAGGGGAGATTATGCTTAGGGGCAACCAACACAGGTTCATTAGAGGCAGGTCCTGTCAGACCAACCTGGTGGCCTTCTATGACCAGGTTACCAAATCTTTAGATGCAGGAGTAGCAGTGGATATAGTCTTTCTGGACTTTAGGAAGGTCTTCGACCCTGTCTCTCACCCCATTCTCGTTAAAAAACTAGGGGACTGTGGCATCAACACCTACACAGTCAAATGGGTCACTAACTGTCTGGAGGGCCGCACCCAGAGAGTGGTAGTAGATGGGACATTTTCAGCCTGGAGGGATGTGGGAAGTGGGGTCCCCCAGGGCTTGGTCCTCAGGCCCGCAAAGTTCAACATCTTCATCAGCAACTTGGACGAGGGGGTAAAAAGCACCCTGTCCAAATTTGCTGAATGACACTATGATATGGGGGGATGTGGGCATGCTAGAAGGGAGCAATAGGCAAGAGTCAGACCTAGACAGGTTACAGGGGTGGGCGGATGAGAACAGGATGGGATTCAACACTGATAAGTGCAAGGTGATGCACCTGGGGAGGAAGAACCAGCAGCATACCTACAGGCTGGGGAGCTCCCTTCTCGTCAGTGCAGAGGCAGAAAAGAATCTTGGAGTCATTACTGATGCCAAAATGAACATGGGCCAACAGTATGGGGACACAGTCAGGAAGGCCAACTGTACCTTGTCATGCGGCCGCAGATGCATCTCAAGCAGGTCCAAGGAGGTGATACTTCCCCTTTATGTGGCAGTGGTCAGGCCGCAGCTGGAGTACTGCATCCAGTTCTGGGCACTGCACTTCAGGAGGGATGTGAACAACGTGGAGAGGGTCCATAGGGGGGCCACTCACATGATCAAGGGGCAGCAAGGCAGGCCCTACGAGGAGAGGCTAAGGGACCTGAACCTGTTCAGCCTGTACAGGAGAAGGCTGAGGGGGGATCTAGTAGCCGTTTACAAACTAGTCAGAGGGGACCAGCAGGCATTGGGTTCCCTCTGTTCCCCCAAGCACTGCCAGGAGTGACTAGAAATAACAGTCACAAGCTGGTAGAGGGTAGATTTAGGCTAGATATCAGGAGGCGCTACTTCACTGTCAGGGCGGTTAGGATCTGGAACCAACTTCCAAGAGAAGTGGTGCTGGCTCCTACCCTGGAGGACTTTAAAAGGAGGCTGGATGAACACCTTGCCAGGGTCATTTGACCCCAGTACTCTTTCCTGCCATGGCTGGGGGTTGGACTTGATGATCTGTACACTAATGCCAGGAGCCTGGGCAACAAGCAGGACGAGCTCGTCCTCCTGCTCAGTGCAAAGAAATATGATGTCACTGGGATAACGGAGACCTGGTGGGACTCCACCCATGACTGGACCACGGGTATAGAGGGCTATACCCTGTACAGGAGGGATCGTGTTGACAAAAGGGGCGGGGGTGTAGCTCTCTATGTGAAGGAAAGCTACATGTCCCTGCAAGCTGATGTTGGTGACCGGCATGGACAGCTAGAGACCCTCTGGGTAAAAATTCGTGGGGAATTCGGCACAGGGGACACAACGGTGGGAGTCTACTACAGATCTCCCACTCAAAGTCCCGAGCTTGACCAGGAGTTTGCCCGGGAACTGACTGAGGCCACTTGCTCCAGGACCTTGCTTGTCATGGGTGACTTCAATTACCCGGACATCTCGTGGGAAGATCACTCAGCAAAATCCGAGTGCTCGCAAAGCTTTCTCTCATGCATAGATGACCTCTACCTGACTCAAGAAGTCTATGGGCCGACGAGAGGCAAAGCGCTGCTTGACCTGGTACTGGCTACGGGGGATAACCTAATCGGCGACCTAGTGATCGATGGGAAGTTGGGTGACAGCGACCACGAGCTGATCACCTTCACCATCCGCCGTAAAGCTGGCAAGTCAGTCAGCAACACAGAAGTCCTTGACTTCAGAAAAGCCGACTTTGACAAGCTCAAGAGGCTAGTCGGTCAGGCCCTCAGGGACCATGACCCCAGGGAGATGGGAGTTCAAGAAGAGTGGTTGCTTCTCAAGGAAGCGATCCTCAGTGCACAAGCTAAATCTATTCCAACACGGAGGAAAGGCAGCAAGAAGGCACAGCAGCCCTCCTGGCTCTCTAGGGACCTAGCGGACCTACTGTGGCTAAAAAGGAAAGCCTCCAAAGGAAGGAGGACGGGATTCACCTCCAAGGAGGATTACTCCGCGCTGGTCCGGTCCTGCAGGGACCAAACCAGGAAAGCCAAGGCTGCAACTGAACTCCAACTAGATTCAGGCATCAAGGACAACAAAAAGTCCTTTTTCAGGTATGTGGGGAGCCAGAGGAAAAGCAAGGGCAATGTTGGACCCCTGCTAAACCAGATGGGGCAACTGACAACTGACGCCCAGGAAAAAGCCAACCTATTAAATAGGTACTTTGCGTCAGTCTTTCATCAGTCACACGGGATGCCCATGCCTGCTATGAGACAGGGAGATCTGGGTGAGGGGAATCCCCTACCCTCCATCAATGCTGACCTCGTGAAGGAACACCTTGAGAAGCTGGATACCTTCAAGTCAGCTGGCCCTGACAATCTGCACCCCAGGGTACTCAAGGAGCTGGCGAGCGTCATAGCCCAGCCCCTGGCACGGATCTTTGAAAACTCCTGGCGCTCTGGTGTAGTGCCCGAAGACTGGAAGAAGGCCAATGTGGTGCCGATCTTCAAGAAAGGGAGGAGAGTGGATCCGGCTAACTACAGGCCCATTAGCCTGACTTCTATCCTGGGGAAGATCTTAGAAAAGTTTATTAAGGAGGCCATCTTTGAGGGACTGGCCCAGGCTAACATTCTAAGGGACAGCCAGCACGGGTTTGTTGCGGGTAGGTCTTGTTTGACCAATCTCATTTCCTTCTATGACCAGGTGACCTATCACCTGGACAAGGGAGAAGAGATTGATGTCATATATCTTGACTTCAAAAAAGCTTTTGATCTGGTATCCCATGATCACCTCTTGGCCAAACTGCCCAGTTGTGGCCTTGGCTCCACCACGATCCGCTGGCTGGGAAATTGGCTTCGTGGTCGGACCCAGAGGGTTGTCATTGATGGCAGTCAATCATCATGGTGCCCTGTAACCAGTGGGGTCCCTCACAGCTCTGTCCTGGGACCCATACTGTTCAACATCTTCATTAATGATGTGGACATTGGAGTCAGGAGTGGACTGGCCAAGTTCGCCGATGACACCAAACTTTGGGGCAAAGCATCCACGCCAGAAGACAGGCGGGTGATCCAGGCTGACCTGGACAAGCTCAGCAAATGGGCAGACGAGAACCTGATGGTGTTTAACACCGAAAAATGCAAGGTTCTCCACCTTGGGAGGAAAAACCTGCAGCACCCTTATAGGCTCGGCAGTGCTACGTTGGTTAGCACTACAGAAGAAAGAGACTTGGGGGTCATCATTGACCACAAGATGAACATGAGCCTCCAATGCGATGCTGCGGCTAGTAAAGCGACCAAAATGCTGGCGTGCATCCATAGATGCTTCTCGAGCAAATCCCGGGACGTCATTCTCCCCTTGTACTCGGCCTTGGTGAGGCTGCAGCTGCAGTACTGCGTCCAGTTTTGGGCTCCACAATTCAAAAAGGATGTGGAGAAGCTTGAGAGAGTCCAGAGGAGAGCCACGCGCATGATCAGAGGTCAGGAAAACAGATCTTACGATGACAGGCTGAGAGCCATGGGACTCTTTAGCCTG
Source organism: Crocodylus siamensis (assembly GCF_052110815.1). Classification (NCBI taxonomy): domain Eukaryota; kingdom Metazoa; phylum Chordata; order Crocodylia; family Crocodylidae; genus Crocodylus; species Crocodylus siamensis. Next base: position 242,239,800 of record NC_143397.1, on the reverse strand, counting down.
GAAAAGCGCAGGCTCAGGGGTGATCTGATGGCCACCTATAAGTTTATCAGGGGTGACCACCAGGATCTGGGGGAACGTCTGTTCACCAGAGTGCCCCAAGGGATGACGAGGTCGAATGGTCACAAACTCCTGCAAGACCGTTTCAGGCTGGACATAAGGAAGAATTTCTTTACTGTCCGAGCCCCCAAGGTCTGGAACAGTCTGCCAGCGGAGGTGGTTCAAGCACCTACATTGAACACCTTCAAGAATAAATTGGATGCTTATCTTGCTGGGATCCTATGACCCCAGCTGACTTCCTGCCCTTTGGGCAGGGGGCTGGACTCGATGATCTCCCGAGGTTCCTTCCAGCCCTAATGTCTATGAAATCTGCTTAGGTCCCTTCTGACCCTACCGACTATGAAACTATGACGAGAAGATCCCTAAGCTTCTCCAGCCCACTGACCAATACCCCATGCCCGTCATCCATGTGGGCACCAATGAGACAGCTCGGCATGCTCCCAGCTGGGTCATGAGGTGCTACAGGGATTTGGGAGCAGGACTTGGGGTCTGGGGGTGCAGGTGGTGTTTTCTTCGATCCTCTCAGTCTCAGGCTATGGGCTGAGGAGGGAGAGGAGGATCAAGGTAGTCAACCAAAGACTGCGGCGCTGGTGTCATCGGGAAGGCTTTGGCTTCCATGACCACAGCGCACTCTTTGGTGAGAGAGGCAGCAAGCTGCTGGAAAGGGACAGCCTCCACCTCTCTCTGCTGGGGAGGAGGCTCTTGTAAGCCAGACTGGCTGACCTGCTCCACCAGGAGCAGGCTTTAAACTAAGCCCACTGGGGGATGGGGGGACTACTGCCACTGCTGGCCCACTGAGCAAACCTTGCAAAGCCAGCAGGCCAAGGTACTTAAGGGAAATAACCCCTGTCCCTGCCCTGGAATGAACTGTAGGCAACACTAGGGCCCCCAGGGGACATGTATGCCTATACACAAATGCCAGGAGCTTGGGGAATAAATAGAAGGGACTTGTCCTCCTGTTAAATGCTAATAACTATGATGTCATAGGGATAATGGAGACCTGGTGGTACTCCACGCATGACTGGGCTACAGGTATAGATGGCTTTACCCTGTACAGGGTGGATCAAGTGGACAAAAGGGGCGGGGATGTAGCTCTCTATGTCAGGGAGAGCTACATGTCCCTGCAATCTGACATTTTCACCTGACTTGAGACCCTCTGGGTTAAAATCCATGGGGAACATGGCACGGGGGATACTATGGTGGGTGTCTACTACAGAACCCCTACGCAGGGTCCAGACCTTGACCAGGAGTCTGCCAGGGAAATGGCTGATGCCACGTGCTTCCGGTGCATGATTTTCATGGGAGACTTTAACTACCCAGGCATCTCAAGGGAGGAGCGCTCAGCCAAATCCGAGTGGTCACAAAGCTTCTGTCATGCAGGTATGAGCTCTATCGGATGCAGGAAGTCTACAGGCCAACGAGAGGTAAAGCGCTGCTCAACCTCATACTGGCAACTGGGTATGACCGAATCAGCAATGTAACAATTGAAGCAATGTAACAATTACTCCGCGCTGGTCTGCCTTCATGATCAGAGGTCAGGAAAACAGATCTTACGATGACAGGCTGAGAGCCACGGGACTCTTTAGCCTGGAAAAGCGCAGGCTCAGGGGTGATCTGATGGCCACCTATAAGTTTATCAGGGGTGACCACCAGGATCTGGGGGAACGTCTGTTCACCAGAGTGCCCCAAGGGATGACGAGGTCAAACGGTCACAAACTCCTGCAAGACCGTTTCAGGCTGGACATAAGGAAGAATTTCTTTACTGTCCGAGCCCCCAAGGTCTGGAACAGTCTGCCAGTGGAGGTGGTTCAAGCACCTACATTGAACACCTTCAAGAGTAAATTGGATGCTTATCTTGCTGGGATCCTATGACCCCAGCTGACTTCCTGCCCTTTGGGCAAGGGGCTGGACTCGATGATCTCCCGAGGTCCCTTCCAGCCCTAATGTCTATGAAGGGAAACTGGGTGACAGTGACCACAAGCTGATCACCTTCACCATCCGCCATAAAGCTGGGAAGTCAGTCAGTAATACAGAAGTCCTTGACTTCAGGAAAGCTGACTTTGACAAGTTAGGAGGCTTGTCAGAGAGTCCCTAAAGGGCCACAACCCAAATGGGATGGGAGTTCAGGACGAGTGGTTACTCCTCCAAGGAGCAATCCTAGATGCGCAAGCAAAGCCCATTCCATCTCGGAGGAAAGGCAGCAAAAGGGCACAGCAGCCCATTGGCTCTCCAGGGAACTAGTGGACCTCCTGCATCTTAAAAGGAAGACCTACAAAGTATGGAGGACTAGAACCACCACCAAGGAGGAATACTCTGCTCTGGTCCAGACCTGTAGAAAGCAAACCAGGAAAGCCAAGGCTGCGATGGAACTCCAGCTAGCTACAAATATCAAGAACAATAAAAAGTCCTTTTTTGGATATGTGGGGAGCAGGAGGAAAAGCAAGGGCAACATTGGATCCCTGCTAAACCAGGTGGGACAACTGACAACCGATGCCCATGAAAAAGAAAACTTGCTAAATGGGTACTTTGTGTCAGTCTTTCAACAGTCCCATGGGACACCCCTGCCCACTGTGGGTCAGGGAGGCCTAGGTGAGGTAGATTCCTTGCCCTCCATTGAAGCTCACCTCATGAAGGAACACCTTGACAGGCTGGACAACTTCAAATTAGCTGGCCCTGATGGTTTACACCCAAGGGTACTCAAGAAGCTGGCTACCATCATAGCCCAGCCCCTGGCACGGATTTTTGAGAACTCCTGGTGCTCTGGTGAAGTGCCTGAAGATTGGAAGAAGGCCAATGTGGTGCCTATCTTCAAGAAAGGGAGGAAAGTGGATCCGGCTAACTATCAGCCTGACTTCTATCCCGGGGAATATCTTAGAAAAGTTTATTGAAGAGGCCATCCTTAATGGACTGGCTGATGCCAACATCCTAAGGAACAGCCAGCGTGGGTTTGTTGTGGGTAGGTCTTGCTTGAACAATCTCATTTCCTTCTACGACCAGGTGACCTATCACCTGGACAAGGGAGAAAAGATTGATTGATATCATATATCTTGACTTCAAAAAAGCCTTCAATCTGGTATCCCATGATCACCTCTTGGCAAAACTGGCTAACTGCATCCTCGACCTCACCACGATCTGGTGGCTGGGAAATTGGCTCCATGGTCGGACCCAGAGGGTGGTGGTTGATGGAAGCTAATCATCTTGGTACGCAGTCACCGATGGGGTCCCTCAAGGGTCTGTCCTAGGGCCTATACTGTTTATCATCTTCATCAATGATGTGGACGTTGGTGTCAGAAGCGGACTGGCTAAGTTTCCAATAACACTAAACTCTGGGGTAAAACATCCACACCTGAGGACAGGAGGGTGATCCAGGCAGATCTTGACAGGCTCATGAAATGGGCAGATGAGAACCTGATGGTGTTCAACACTAAAAAATGCAAGGTTCTCCACCTTGGCAGGAAAAACCTGCAGCATCCTTATAGGCTTGGCACTGCTATCAATGTGATGCTGTAGCTAGTAAAGCGAGCAAAACGCTGGCTTGCATCCATAGATGCTTCTCAAGCAAATCCCGGGACGTCATTCTCCCCTTGTACGCAGCTGGAGTACTGCATCCAGTTTTGGGCTCCACAATTCAAAAGGGATGTGGAGAAGCTTGAGAGAGTGCAGAGAAGAGCCACATGCATGATCAGAGGTCAGGAAAACAGACCTTATGACGAGAGGCTGAGAGCTATGGGACTCTTCAGTCTGGAAAAGTACAAGCTCAGGAGTGATCTGGTGGCCACCTATAAGTTTATCAGGGGTGCTCATCAGGATGTGGGGGAACATATGTTCACCTGAGCGCCCCAAGGGATGACAAGATCAAATAGTCACAAACTCCACTGCGACCAATTCAGGCTGGACATAAGGAAGAACTTCTTTGCTGTCCGAGCCCCCAAGGTCTGGAACAGACTGCCACCAGAGGCAGTTCAAGCACCCACTTTGAACACCTTCAAGGTACATTTAGATGCTTATCTTGCTGGGATCCTATGGTCCCTGCTGACTTCCTGCCCCTGGGGCAGGGGGCTGGACTCAATGATCCCCGGGGTCCCTTCCAGCCCGAATGTCTATGAAATCTATGAAATCCCAGGGTTCCCATTCCTAAAAGAGAAAGGGCAAAATAAACAAGGAAATTTAGGCATTGACATACCAAATTTTCAGCTGTCCTGTTGCCTAGTGGGGTCCCCATCCCTGGGCTTAGCCCCCAGGCTCCCTACATAACGTATGGAGAAAGGTACCCAAAAACAGAGTTTTCAGAAATCAGCTGAGCAGAAAGGCATCTAAGTTAGCCAGTAAAAAATGGTGAAGAGAGGAATAGGGCCTCAGCCCAGCCCTCTAAAGTAGTCACCTAAGAATGAGCAGCAGGGAGCACCTGTCCTCACTCGGGGTTCTTAGCAATGAACCCTGTCCCTAGACTTGGGCTCCTAAGCCAGATCACCCCTATCTCAAGCAAAACTGGGTGAGGGAAGAAAGAGAAAGAAAGAGAGAGAGATCAGCCCTATTTTATCCAATAGCCTAGCAGTTAAGTCAGTCATGTGAATGAAGGGGGCCTTATCTTCAAATCTTTACACTGCCTGATATGAAGAAAGACCTTCAACTTGCCTCTCCCACATCCCAGATGGGTGCCCTTGTCGCAAGCTGATAACCTTCCTCTGTCTAGTCTGATGAGTATTTTATTACCTATATCAAGAGGAAAAGCTGTAACAGGAGAACGGAAAAAGAGGTAAGTTATCCATGTCAGTCTGAGCATAGAGCGCCCAATAATTTGGCATCAGGACACTTAGGTATAGGTCATTACTCCTGCTCCAAATCTGGGAGTGCCAGAACTTAAACTTGAGTCTACTACAATTGTGGCAAGTACTCTGATCTGTGGGCAGTTGGGTGTTGAAAGGCTCGTCCACCCTCTGACTGCGCTGGCAGAAAAGCTGACTTAGACACCAAACTCCAGGAGCAGAGGAAGAAGGTGCCCACCTGGAGAGAGATAGATGCTTATCACTGGCCAGTCACCAACTTAGGG